>NC_077229.1:493032917-493391250 GCF_027887165.1 Monodelphis domestica | reverse complement strand
TTATTTTGTCTATGCCTCTAGTCTAGGCACATGTTTCTTACTTGTATATTTTTTTAATCTTTAACCTTTAATAAACCTCTAAAAAATATAATACTCCTTGCAGAGAGAAACTAATTTCTACCTGCCTCAGATGCCTCAGTCTCCCCATCTCCCCTAAATTTTAATCTTTACAGTTGGCGACCTAATGTAAAAAAGAATTTTCAGTCTTCTGATTTCTTTTCTGATCTTAAATTCAGTTTTAATATCTAGTACCTAGAAAAAAAAATTTTTTTTTAAGCCATATCTCTCTGGCCAAGGTTTTCTACCCTCGCAAAGCTGCTACAGGCTCCGGACCTGCTGCCCACCCCACCTGGCTCGGCCCGCCACTTCCTGCCTGCAGCCTGCAGCCCTGATTGTCCTCACCTGGTACCTGGTCCCAGCCTTGCCCACCCCCGCAGCCGCTCCAGCTCCTGGCCTCTCACCGGCCCGCTGCCTGCCTGTTTCTGCGCCCCAGACCCATGAGCGTGACCCCAGCCGGCTCATCACCCAGATCCTTGGAGCAGATCGCTCAGGACTCATTGCGACCAGCTGGTAACAGTATTGGCCACGTGGGCGGAGGGGAGAGACCAGAGGGAAAGGAGACCGGGCAATTTTCCCTTAGGCTAAGCCTCCACGTGGCTGGGGGTATTGGCCGCAGGGGTATCAGAGCAGGGGAAAGAGAGAAAAGACTAGAGAGAAGAAACAGACTTTTCAAACAGAAACCTAAAAAGCAATGGGCTGTTTAAAAGGATTTTTGACTCTTCTGGCAATTTCATTGATTCTACCTGCCTGTCTGGGAGCAGACTCAGCCCAAAGATTCAACTTTAACTTTGGGGAGGAAAATGGGTGGCCCAGCGAACTGGAAGCCAGGCCCAGAGACGGGAGGTCTCTAGCTAAAATCTGGCCTCCGATGCTTCCCAGCTGTGGGGCCCTGAACAGGTCCCTTGAACCCCTTAGCCTAGCCTTTACTACTCTACCTTCGGACAATAGGCATTTAAATGGATAATTAAAAACAAAAAACAAACAAACAAACAAAAAAACCCCAAGGAACTTTGAAGAGACTAAAGGCTATATTCTAAGGCATTTCAGACTCCAATGGTTTATAAAAAAAAAATCTCTGTATTCTATTGCATTGTTTTGTTTAAGATATAACTTTGTGATTTTAAGTTCATATATTACTGGATTGAATATTATTCTGTGAACTGAAGGTTGATTGAATTTATTTTGAATGTACTGAGTTTTAAAATTCTGTTGTTTTTCCCCTGTCATATTTCTTGACTTCTCAATAAATGGATAGAGGGCAGGAAAGAATTTGGAATTGATTTTTTTTTAACTTCTATAGGGCACTCATGAAAATGCCTTCTACGATTAAGGCCTTGATAAACATGAAAGGGGAAATATATTGAAAAGCGTGCACCATATAACTTACCTTACCTTCTGTCTTGGAGTCAATACTGTATACTGGCTCCAAGGCAGAAGAGTGGTAAGGGCTAGGCAATGGGGGTCAAGTGACTTGCCCAGGGTCACACAGTTGGGAAGTGTCTGAGGCCAGATTTGAACCTAGGACCTCCCATCTCTAGGGCTAGCTCTCAATCCACTGAGCTACCCAGCTGCCCCCCATATATCTATTTTTAAGCTTTACTAATCTTTCATTTTTTGTATCATAATCCCTTCATTAAAGAATGCATCAGGGAGGAAGAGTCCAGATGGCAGCCTAAAAGGAGGAGAGGTTCAGACCTCTGACTACTTTTCCTTACAGCCCACAGACAGAATGCTCCTAAGGGACTGAAAATCAAACCTAACAGCAAGACAGAACCAAGGAACCCTCCAGGCGGACTTAATTCCAAAGGTATACCTCCCCCCCCCAAAAAAAAACTGGAATCCGAGAACACTCGGGGATTAAGGGGAAGACACCTAGAGCACTAAGCCTCCAGAGGCAGCGGGAACCTCTGGGCAGGTAAAAGTGCTAATCTGGAGGGCATACTTTGTGGGCAGGGCTGTGCCAACCTCAGAGCATTGAAGACAGACAGCAGAGAAGGCTATAGAGGGAGCATAGAGATGGCAGCCTGGCCAGAGCTGTGGAGATCTTCCATTTTTGCTCCAGCCTTCCAGGATATTTTGGCCTCAGAGCACACCCAGCCCAACCCGGCTTAACTTAATCCCATCAAAAGTCTTCAGAACTCAGGGAAGTCCAGGCTCTGCACCCCTACTTTATAGACTACTGGACTTTAATCAAATCAAAAGTCTCCAAAGGGCAGGGAAGCTCAAACCCCAACAACGCTCCCCCACAGACTGCACGGAGAGATCTTCTAAGTTCCAAGAGGGGAGACTGACAGAAGCCCCCAAAACCAAAATAATGAGAGGAACAAGAGCACAAATACAGGCAGCAAAAAAGGGGTGAATATGAGCAAACAAAAAAAAAGAAGAAAGAAATTAAAATAGACAGCTTCTATACAGAAAACAGAACAGAGGGAGAGGGATCAGCAAACAATAAATCAGAAATCCCAGCAAATTGGATAAAGGCTTTGGAAGAACTCAAAATGAAATTCAAAACTCAAGTAAGAGAGGCTGAAGACAATTTGGAAAAGAACTTAAAAACCAAATTAAGTCATCTGGAAACAGAGGCACTTGAAATAAAATGAGAAAATAGTGTCTTGAAAGCCAAAATCAACCAGCTGGAAAATTAGGCAAAAGAGATAAAAGATGAGATAAAGATGATGAAAGATGACTTCCATGGAAAATCAGACCAGAAAGAGAAAGACAACCAAAAAGCCAGGGATGAAATCCAGTCTTTAAGAGCCAGAATACAACAACTAGAATTAAGTGATGGCACAAGTCAGCAGGACACTATAAAACAAAAATCAAAAAAATGAAAAAATTGAGGAAAATATGAAGCATCTCATTCACAAAACAGAGGATTTAGAAAATCGTTCGAGGAGAGACAATTTAAAAATCATTGGTCTACCAGAAGACCATGACAAAAGAAAAAGCCTGGACACAATACTACAGGAAATTATTCAAGAAAACTGCCCTGATATTCTAGAACAAGAGGGAAAAGTGGAGATTGAACGAATCCACAGATCACCTTCTGTATTTAATCCCTAACTGACAATCCAGGAATGTTATAGCCAAATTCAAGAGCTATCAGCCCAAAGAAAAGATATTACAAGCTGCCAAGAAGAAGTCATTCAGATACCAAGGAACTACAGTGAGGATAATGCAGGATCTGGTTGCATTCACACTGAAGGATGGAAAGGCATAGAATATATTCCAGAAAGCAAGGGAACTAGGTCTACAACCAAAAATCAACTACCCAGCAAAACTGACTATATTCTTACAGGGGAAAGTATGGTCATTCAACAAAATAGAAGAATCCCAAGAATTTGCAAAAAAAGACCAGACCTGAAGAGAAAATTTGATGTCCAAGCACAGAACTCAAGAGAATCATCAAAAGGTAATTTTAAAAAGAAGGAAAAAAGAAAAACAAAAAAAACAACCTTTTTTTAAAGAGACTCGATAAGTTAAAATGATATGTATCCCTATAAGAAAAGAGGTCATTGGTAACTCTCAAAAACTGCTGTTATCACCTGGGTAGCTAGAAGAATTACACTTAGAGGGAACAGTGTGTAAATCTTGAAATTTCTCAGACTTGTGAATGTTAAAAATTTCCACATTGGGGAATCCTCCATTGGAACAATTCACTACTGGGAACATTCCCCATTTTGATGTAAGAACTCGCCAGGATCAGAAATGGGAGGACCTCTACTCCACCCGTACTTAAGACTGCTTTAGGGGAAAAAACTCCTTGTTATGGGAGGCGCTCTACTCCACCCGTACTTAAGACTGCTTTAGGGGAGAAAACTCCTTACTAAACAATGAAAGTACTTGGACCCATGCTTATGATGAGGCAGGGAGTTCTTTGAGCCATACCTGTTTTTAGAATTGATACAATGGGATACTAGGTACCTATAAAAGGTCGGGCAGGTTTTCTCTTGATGGGATTAGTCGACTCAGCTGTTTTCTCCGGTTTAGACTTACTGAGGGGATTAGTCAACACAGCAGTGTTTTCTCTGGTTCAGACTTACTAAGGGGATTAGTCGACTTAGCTGGATTTCAGATGGGCTGTCTTTTAGAAAACATCTACGGTGATTGGTAGATGGAAGAACTTAGGGGAGGTGACATAGGAAAAAAAACCCTATATAAGAAAAGGAATCTCTTGAGCAAGGGATCCTTGGAGGCTTGGAGATAGGAGGCTCGGAGATAGATCCTTTTGGAGGAGGCCCTTTGAAGATCTCTTGAGAAGTCCCTTGGGAGGCTGACACTGGCTGGAACTCCCTCTGGAGAGACTCTGTTCCCCAGACATCCTTGCTTAAGACAAATCTTGTGGTGAGTGATAACTGACTGGTTTCTCTCTTAAGGCTTAGGCCTGGGTTGGCCAGGCCTGCCCTGGGTTGACCTATTCTTTTCTCATTAATTCCTTTTCTCTCTCCTTCTCCTTTTCTTTGATTAACATTGTATTATTAATTAAATTCTCTATAAAACCCAGTTGACTTGGGCATATTCATAATTGGGAATATATTCCCTGGCGACCACCTTATATTTGATTTAAAAACCAAGACACTGTAGTGAAACATATTTTCTGTGGTCAAATTTACTCACCCTCTCTTATATCTATCACAATTTATATCTTTCACCATTTTAACTCTTACAAATGACAAACTGTACAAGATAAAAGGACAAGACATAAAACGGCATATAGATATATGCATGCATAAAAACATATACGTGTGTATACACACATATATACAACTAGAGGTAAAAAAAAGAGGTTAATACTAAAAGAAATGGGAAAAGAAACATAGGGGGGTAAATTTATATGTCACAAAGAAGCTCATGGTGGGAGGGGGGAGAATATCAAGACACTGGAAGGTAAAGAGGTTGGGGATAGGAAATACTCAACTCTTACATGCTTTGAAACTGACCCAAAGAGAGAAGAACAATCCAATCCATTGGGGCAGAGAATAGATTTGCGCCTTATAGGGGAATAGAAGGGTAACAAACGGACTGGTGGGGAGGGAAACAGTACAAGGGAGGGAGAGGGTAGGGGAGTAATTTTAGAAAGACTACAGTGAAAATAAGGGGGGAATAAGAAGGGAGAGGGTAGAAAAGGAAGTAAAATAAGGGTGGGAATAAGGGGGTCTGTTCAAAAACAAACATTGGTGTAGAAGGAAATAGTGAAAGAAGAAAAGGCAGGACCAGGAGTAGAAATCAAAATGCTGGGAAATACACAGCTAGTAATCATAACTCTGAATGTGAATGGAATGAACTCACCCATAAAACGCAAGTGAATAGCAGTAGATTAACCCATAAAATTCAAATGAATAGCTGATTGGATTAGAATCCCAAACCCTACCATATCCTGTTTACAAGAAACACACATGAGGAAGGTAGATATGCATAGGATGAAAGTAAGAGGATGGAGCCAAATCTATTGGGCATCAACTGATAAAAAGAAGGCAGGAGTCGAGATCAAGATATCTGACAAAGCCAAAGTAAAAATAAATTAAGTTAAAAGAGATAAGGAAGATAATTACATCCTCATAAAAGGCAGTATAGACAACGAGGAAATATCCATACTCAACATGCACAAAATGGCATAGCATCCAAATTTCTAAAGGAGAAACTAGTGCAGCTCAATGATGATATAGATAGAAAAACTATACTAGTGGGAGACCTGAACCTTCCTCTATCTGATCTAGATAAATAAAAAAAAAATTAAAAAGAGGTAAGAGAAGTGAATGAAAGCTTAGAAAAATTAGAGTTAGTAGACATGTGGAGAAAAATAAATAGGGACAAAAAGGAATATACCTTCTTTTCAGTAGCACATGGTACATTCGCATAGCCAGGGAAAAAAATACATTCACAAAAATTGACCATGTATTAGGGCATAAAAACATTGCTAACAAGTGTGAAAGTGCAGAAATAATTAATGCAACCTTCTCAGATCACAATGCAATGAAAATAACAATTAGTAAGGGTACATGGAGAGGTACATCAAAAATTAATTGGAAATTAAACAATATGATTCTCCAAAACCGGTTAAAGAACAAATCATAGAAACAATAACTTCATTGAAGAAAATGACAATGATGAGACATTCTTTCAAAACCTATGGGATGCAGCCAAAGCAGTACTTGGGGGAACATTTATATCCTTGAGTTTATATATTAACAAATTAAGAAGGGCAGAGGTTAATGAATTGGGTATCCAAATTAAAAAACTAGAAAGCAAACAAATTAAAAATACTCAGATGAAGACTAAATTAGAGATCCTAAAAATTAAAGGAGAAATTAATAAAAATGAAAGTCAAAGAACTATTGATTTAATAAATAAGACTAGAAGCTGGTACTTTAAATAAACAAATAAAATAGACAAAGTACTAGTCAATCTAATTTAAAAATGGAAAGAAAAAAACCAAATTGATAGTATCCAAGATGAAAAGGGAGACCTCACCTCAAATGAAGAGGAAATTTGGGCAATCATTAAAAACTACTTTGCCCAATTATATGGCAACAAATATGGCAATCTAGGTGATATGGATGAATACTTTAAAAAAATAGAAATTGCCTAGACTAACAGAGGAAGAAATAAATTACCTAAACAATCCAATATCAGAAAAAGAAATTGAACAAGCCATCAAAGAATTCCCTAAGAAAAAATTCCAAGGCCCAAATGGATTCACAAATGAAGTCTATCAAACATTCAAAGAACAACTAATCCCAATATTATACAAACTATTTGACAGAATAAGCAAAGAGGGAGTTCTAACAAATTCATTTTATGACACAAAAATGGTACTGCTCCTAAAGCCAGGTAGGTCAAAAACAGAGAAAGAAAAATATAGACCAATTTCCTTAATGAATATAGATGCAAAAATCTCAAATAGGATACTAGCAAAAAGATTCCAGCAAGTTATCACAAGTTATTCACTATGAATATTCACTATGACCAGGTAGGATTCATACCAGGAATGCAAGAATGGTTCAATATTAGGAAAACCATTCACATAATTGACCATATTAACAAACAAACCGACAAAAATAACATGATTATCTCAATAGGTACAGAAAAATCCTTTGATAAAATACAACACCCATTCCTATTGAAAACAATAGAAAGTATAGGAATAGAAGGGCCTTTCCTAAAAAATAATAAACAGTATATATCTAAAACCATCAGCAAACATCATCTGCAATGGGGATAAACTAGAAGCCTTCCCAATAAGATCAGGAGTGAAATAAGCATGCCCATTATCACTTCTATTGTACAACATTGTACTAGAAGCACTAGCAGTAGCAATTAAAGAGAAATTGAAGGTATTGGCAATGGGGGAGACCAAGTTATCACTCTTTGCGGATGATATAATGGTCCACTTAAAGATTCCTAAAGAATCAGCCAAAAAGCTAGTTGAAACAATCAACAATTTTAGCAAAGTTGCAGGATACAAAATAAACCCACATAAGTCATCAGCATTTCTATATATCCCCAACCCATTTCAGCAGCAAGAATTAAAAAGAGAAATTCCATCTAAAATCACCCTAGACAAAATAAAATACTTAGGAATCTATCTGCCGAGACAAACACAGGAACTATATGAACACAACTACAAAACACTCTCCACACAATTAAAATTAGATCTAAACAATTGGAAAAACATTGATTGCTCATGGCTGTGATGAGCTAACATAATAAAAATGACAATCCTACCCAAAATAATTTACTTATTTAGTGCCATACCCATTGAACTACCAAAAAACTTTTTTACTGAATTAGAAAAAAAATACATCACAAAGTTCATTTGGAAGAACAAAAGATCAAGGATATCCAGGGAAATCATGAAAAAAATGCAAAGGAAGGAAGACTTGCAGTCCCAGATCTAAAATTATACTATAAAGCAGTGGTCTTCAAAACAATTTGTAACTGGCTAAGAGACAGAAAGGAGGATCAGTGGAATAGACTTGGGGTAAATGACCTCAGCAAGACAGTCTATGATAAACCCATAGATCACAGTTTTTGGGACCAAAACCCACTTTTTGATAATACTGCTGGGAAAATTGGAAGACAGTATGGGAGAGATTAGGTTTTCAACACCTCACACCCTACACCAAAATAAAATCAGAATGGGTGAATGTCCTGAATATAAAGAAACTATAAGCAAATTAGGCAAACACAGAATAGTATACTTGTCCGATCTTTGGGATAGGAAAGACTTTAAAACCAAGCGAGAGCTAGAAAAAAAAACACAAACTGTAAAATCAATCATTTTTATTACATCAAATTAAAAATTTTTGTGCAAACAAAACTAATGGATCCAAAATTACAAGGGAAGCAACAAATTGGGAAAAAAATCTTCATTACAAAAACCTCTGACAAAGGGCTAATTACTCAAATTTACATTGAGCTAAATATAAAAAATCAAGTCATTCTCCAATTGAAAAATGGGCAAGGGACATGAATAGGCAATTTTCAGTTAAACAAATCAAAACTATTAATAAGCACATGAAAAAGTGTTCTAAATCTCTGATAATCAGAGAGATGCAAATCAAAACAACTCTGAGGTATCACCTCACATCTAGCAGATTGGCTAACATGACAGCAATGGAAAGTAATGAGTGCTGGAGGCGATGTGGCAAAGTTGGGACATTAATTCATTGCTGGTGGAGTTGTGAATTGATCTAACCATTCTGGAGGGCAATTTGGAACTATGCCCAAAGGGCGCTAAAAGAAAGTCTGCCCTTTGATCCAGCCATAGCCTTGCTGGGTTTGTACCCCAAAGAGATAATAAGGAAAAAGACATGTACAAAAATATTCATAGCTGTGCTCTCTGTGGTGGCAAAAAAATTGGAAAATATGGGGCTGTCCTTCAATTGGGGAATGGCTGAATTAATTGTGGTATATGTTGGTGATGGAATACTATTATGCTCAAAGGAATAATAAAGAGGAGGAATTCCATGGAGACTGGAACAACCTCCAGGAAGTGATACAGAGGGAAAGGAGCAGAACCAGGAAAACATTGTACACAGAGACTGATACACTGTGGTACAATCGAATGTAATGGACTTCTCTATTAGTGGCAATGCAACGTGACCGTGAACTTGGAGGAACCTATGAGAAAAACCACTATCTACATCCAGAGGAAACACAGTGGGAGTAAAAACACTGAAGAAAAACAACTGCTTGAATACATGGGTCGAAGGGATATGGTTGGAGATGTAGACTCTAAATGAACATCCTAGTGTAAACAACAACATGGAAACAGGTTCTGATCAAGGACACAAGTAATACCCAATGAAATTGCAGGTTACAAAGAATGCATCATACACTCACCCTTCTTAGCAACCAAGAAAAACATAATCAAAACCAACAGATAAAAGGATTGTATCTGTCAAGGAATATAATTTTCAATGTCTATTATTTCCCAACCTCTCTATAGAGAGAGAAGAGAGGCATGTTATCATCTAGCCTCTAGATACTGGGTTCTTATCCAAGTTCAGCTCTCTATTACTTTTTTTCACTTACATTTCTGTAATCATTGTATCTACCTACTGTTTACATGGTTCTGCTTTCTTTGCTTTGCATAAATTTATTCAAGTCTCCCTAGGTTTCTCTACATTCTTTATATTCATAGTTTCTTATATCACAGTATTTGACTATACTTACGTATCATAATTTGCTCAATCATTCTCTAATTATGGGACACCCAACTTTGTTTCTAGGTTGTTGTTTGTTTGTTTTTTTGCAACCAGAAAAAGTGAATGCCTAGTGCAATGATGGCAAACCTATGGCATGGGTGCAAGCAGAGCCCTCTCTGTGGACACATGCGCCACTCTCCTCAGACTTCATTACTAGAAAACCAGAGGGACTTGGAGCAGTTATTCCCCTCCCACCCCTCTCCATGCACCTGAGAACCCACCTTACTGGGAGCGCTTCCTCCCTCCCCTGTCTGGAGTAAGGTTGGGGCGAGGGATGTAGGGACGTAGGCACTCCATCTCTAAAAGGTTCATCATCACTGGCCTAGTGTATATGGGTCCCCTCTGTGTTTAATTTCCTTGAGGTTCATATTAGCAGTGGAATTGGTGGGTCAAATTATAGGAATTATTTGGTAACGTTTTATAAACTAACATTTATGAGAATGAAGTTTTAAATTCATAAATGTATCACCCTCATTCCAATATGAGTCAACAAAAGATCCAAAATTATTTACTAACCAAGACACATAATGGTTTCTGTCAATGGACACAAAATGATAGATTGTTTTGAGTACAGGTCACATTCACAAAATGCAATTATCTTTCAAGAAAACGTTACATGTAGGTATATCATGAAAAATGATTATAATAAATATAATATAATCAATATTACATATAGCCATTTAACATTAAAACTATTTTTCTTAGATTCAAAGGAGGATTTTTATTAATGTCCAAATATTGAACATGGCAAGAACAACAAAATACATGAAAAATGAAAGTGACAATATCTTTAGAAGCAGGAAACAAGTCAATAACATGAGTCATTTCCAAATATTTCCCCATTCTCAAAAAACCTTCACTTAGATCCTATGCTAGCTACTGTCCACTATCTCTCTGCTCAGATAAATTTCTTTTAAAAGCTATCACTGCCTCCACTTCCCTTCTCATTTTGCAATCTGGCCTCTGATATCACTCAAATGAAATTGTTCTCTATAAAGTTAATAATCAATCTCTTCTTTGCCAAATCTAAAGGCCCTCTCTTAGATTTCTCCCCAACTTTTTGATACCACTAACTAACCCTCTTCCTGGATCTTCTCTACTCCCTGAGTTTTTATCCTTGTTTCCCTTCTTTTTCTATATATTCTCTAGGAGGCTTCATCAACTCTTGGGAATCTATTCACTCTGTGTAGATGACTCCCAGATCTATATAAAAAGCAAAGTCTCTCTCCCCAAAGTACTGTCTGCCTTAACATTTCAAATTGTACATCCCACAGGAATTTCAAATTCAACATATCCTAAGATAATTAACTGTCCATCCCAAATCCACTTCTATCCCAAATTTCTCCATTGTAGACTGCTCAAAAGGCTTTTATCTGTATATCATTAAAACATTCTTTAAAATGAAAATTGGAAGAACTGAACATGGAACTAAAAAAAATTTAAGCCATATTTAGCCAAGTACAGACAAGAAAATTCTGTACTGAAGACACAATTTTAAAGGCACTCAAGGGTTAATTTTCAGTACCTTGAAAAAGAAAAGACTCCACAAAAAAAGAAATGATTGTAGATGGTATTATTACTCAAAGAAAAATCTCTTAATATCACACACACAAAATGAATTGACAGTATCCTAACATCCAGTACAACTCACGATAGGTATGCAAGTAATTTCAGAGTTAACTGTCCACAAAGTTGTATAATCTAATCATTAGAGCAAAGGTTAAAAAAAAAAATCAAAACCCAATTAGAAGAGGACCAACAAGAATCAATCAGATGTGACTATAATAATTCCAGGCTAACCTACTTAACAATCTACTAAGAGAAATAAGAAAGAGATAAAAGCCAAGCCTCCAATTGGTTAAATTTCTCTACAAATTATAATAATGTAAAACACATTACTGCAATGCTAACGGGAATCCAGAAACTGATCAGCCAGTGAACACTTGAACTTACAAAGCAGAAAGAAATGGATGCATAAGGAAAACATTAATTTAGACTATAAACTCATCTGTATCATGTTAATGAAGAAAATAGATTATAGCCGTATCCCCTGTAAAAAAACATAAAACAAATAGAAAAATGCAAGAGGGAAGAATAATCCTATAGAAAGTTAAAGAAATAATCAATCCATATTATGCCAAGAACATTTATAAAAGAAAACAATACCACAAAAAGATGATTGAATGAACAGATCAGTCAGTTCATTTAAAAACTACCAATTGCTTATCACTCTATTGCAAATATTAATATGGAAATAGATTTTGAACAATGATACATGTAAAACCCAGTGGAATTTCACGTTGGCTCTGGGAGGGAGGAGGGAGAAGGTTAAGTAAAGAACATAATCATGCAACCATGGAAAAATATTCTAAATTAATTAAATAAATGAAATTTTAAAATAAATTAATTAAATTAAAATAAAAGTATCATTTGACAGTAAAAGTTCCACACTTGGAACATCTAACATCTTAAATGGGAAGCTCAACTTCTTAGAACTCTCAAAGGTCATGTATGGAAGTAAAAATGGTACTAAAAAAAAAAAAGTTAAGAGTTGACCAAGATGATATCCAAGGGAAATCTATACTTAAAAGACGTTTTCAAGGTATTCAAAGATCAATTCTTGATATCTCAAATAGGAAAAGTTTCCACAAAAACAGCAATGATCACTAATGCTTTTTAAAAGGTCAACTTCAAAGAAATCAGGAAATACCAACCCAATAATGTCTTTCTCATCCATTAAAAAAACTTTATGAAAATGGCATATACATGTACAGTAGGTATCTGATGAAAGAAGAACAAATGGGCTTTTGTAAATCTCAGCAATCTTCTTCACATTCACGTGATTGACTTAAACAATGAACTAAAAACAAGATCCTGGTTTTTTCTATTAAAAAAAAAATCACGACTCAGGAGAATTGAATGGAGACTTAAAAGTCTTCCTAACAGGACATCAAGACCAGCTCATGAACAAACTAACTATTCATGCCTTTTTGGTAGAGTACATTGGACTTACTGATGAGGAGAATAGATTCAATGTAACCACAATTTTAGAAAAGTGTTGACAAAGGTTTTGGGGTTATTCTTCTGAACAAAATAGAGAATATGAGACAAATAATAGTAAAGATAGGCTATGTTGGTTAAAAGACTGGAATGAAAGAGTAGTGGACAGTGATTTAAAGTCAATTTATAAGGTCTTATAATGGAGAGCTCCAAGGGAATTGTGCTTGGCTTATCAAATTTGTAGATGGCACAAATTCAGGAAGGGATAGCTCACCCAGTAGATGGCAGTAAGAATTAAAAAAATAAGGAGGCAGCTGGGTGGCTCAATAGATTAAGAGCCAGGCTTAGAGATAAGAGGCCCTAGATTCAAATTAGACCTCAGACATTTTCTAGCTGTGTGACCCTGGGCAAGCCACTTAACCCCCATTGCTTAGCCCTTCCCGCTCTTCTGCCTCATTGCCAATGGACAGTATTGACATTAAGATGGAAGGTAAGTGCTTAAAAAAGAAAAAAAATCAAAATATAACTTCATAGGCTAGAATATTTGGCTGAATCTAAGAATGTTAAATTTAATTTTTTTTAAATGTAAAGCATTAGAGCTGGGATCAAGACATCAATCTCTCAAACAAAAGATAGGGAAGAGATGGCTAGAACACCAATTTACCTGAAAAGGATCTGTTGAGTTTAGTAGATTAGAAGCACAAAAGCATTTGTCAATAATATTTTAATTGACAAATTCAATGGGCCTTTTCCTCAACCTCTCTAGATTCTCAGATATAAAGTTGCATTATCCAGCCTTGGACTGATATCTCTCCTTAGACTGAGCTCTGCACCACTAACTTTTGATGGAAATATTCAATAGGATATCCTCCTCTAAGCAATCCAAACTAAACATGTCTCAAACAGAACTCATAAAAATCTTTCATCAAAAATTCACTTCTTAACTTCCTTGTTTCTAAGTAGGGCACTATCATTCTTCTCATCAACCAGGTTCATGTTTTTAGTCACCCTCCACTATACATATCCAATCTTTCTGCTTCCATAGTATTTCTCTTAACCCCTTCCCTTTCTTCCACCTTAGTTTAGCTCTTCATCACCTTTCACTTGGACTACTTACATTAGCCTCCTAAAGGTCTCCCTTGCCTGAAGTCTCTCCATTCTCCAACCTATTCTCCACAAGGCTGCCAAAGTGATATTTCTAGTGCATAGGCCTGTCAATGTCACTTCCCTGTTCATTAAAGTCCACTGGTTACCTATTGCCTCTTGAGACAAATAAAACTCCTGTTGGTAAGCACTTTACAATCTGTCTCCAATCTACTTTCTAGCCTTATTCACACCCTCTAGGCCCCTTCTGGTGAACCTCTAGAGGGCAGCTGCATGCTGGAGGGGGCAGCTCTGCTCCTCCTCTCCATTGTGCCTGAGGACATTTTTCCCATTGCCCACCCCTCTGCCCTGCAGCCCAATGGGAGAGCTTTCTCCCTCCCTGATCTGGGGTGGGAGTCTGGGCACTCTGTCTCTAAAAGGTTTGCCATAAATGCTCTAGGTCATACTGGACTACATTTTATTCCTCACATACAGAACTGTCTCCCTCCTCAATGCCTACACACAGGTACATGCCTTAATACACTCTCCCCTCACCTCTACTTCCTAAAATCCCATGTTTCTTTCCTAGGGAGACACATGATAGGGCTCTACACTATGGTCTATTACATGAAAGGGGTATGAATTTGTTCTACTTGCCTCCAAAGAGCATACTAATGAAAAGGTAGAAATAGTAAAAAGAAAATTTTAGATTTACTATAAACAAAAATTTCCTTTTAATTTGGATAGGGATATCTGGTAGTAAGTTTCCTTTTCACAAGTTATTTCCAAATAAAGACTATATGATGACTTGAAGGTCTATGTTGTAGAAAGGATTTTTGTTCCAAGATGGGTTGAAGGTCCTTCTGGATTGCTCTTCCTCCTCATCTCTGTCTCCTCGAATCCTCTGCTCCTTTCAAAGATCAACTCAAGTACAGCCTCCTATACAAGAGATCTGTCTGATCCCTTCAGTTGTTACAGAAAAGTAAAGGAGCACTTAATGCCTACTATGTGCCAGGCATATGCATATACATATTTAACTCATCAATAAAACCTTCCACAGCTATTTCCTCTTTCTATACACTTATCTTTGTCTTCTACTAGAAAATGCAACTGTTTGTGTATGTATGTGTGTATGTGTGTATACACATACATAATACAAATAGTCCTGTATGGGCTTGCTGCTTTTTATTTTTATTTACTACTACTTTTCCATTTATGTGTGTAAAACATAATATGTCTCGTTCTGTAAAAGAAATAATGTACGTAATTCTCTTTATGTACTTTCATATAAAATTATAAACTCAACACATGCTTTTTAAAGGACAGTAATCTGGTAAGCAGATGAGAAACTTATGAGTAGAACTGACCATTCATTAAATACTGGGAACTATAATTTGCCAATCAAGTTCAGAACAAAATTTGCATAGATAGCTAATACAAAAATGAAAACATTCAGTATCCTTCGATGTATCCTTATTAATCTCTAAAGTCAAATATTAAATTACTAGCAGAGTGGCACTCATACTTATCTTTGATGCTGCAGAAGGCAGTGTATTATAATGGAATCAAAGCACCTGGATTCAAATTCTGGCTATGTTCTTGAGTAGCTTGAACAAGTGACTTAGCTCTCCAAATCTCAGTTTCTTCATCTATAGACAAAATGAAGGGGGTTGGACTAAATGACCCCTAATGTTGGTCCTTTCAAGCTCTTTATCTATAATTCCATTAGTTGAATGAATCAATGAAAAATCACTTAAGTCCTATGTGTCAACAATCCCTATGCTGAGTCTGACACAAGTGAAAAAAAACAATTGAACAATTTAACTGGCACAACAAAGTCTCTATCTTATGGCAAAAAAAAAAATGGTTACAATATCTGCCATGGGTCACAATGGTAATAAGTGTTTGAGATAGGATTTGAACCCAGGTCTGCCCGACTCCTAGTCTTGCCCTGAATTTACTTTACTGCCTCTCTAATGACTAATTTTTGTTTTAATTATATAAATAAAATAATTTACCCAACCACCTAATAAATACTAAATTCTAACCCACCAATCTCCAAAATTATCTCCTACTATTACTATTAGTGCATATATATTTATAATATATATATATATTTTACAAAGTTGTAATCAGTGTATATACACTATTTGGTGCAAAGCCTCTTCCATTTTTTTATGTATTTCATGAATCAGCATATACATAAAATTTTTAATGAATGTTTAGAGTTAGTTAAGATTTCATTAATATCACTAAAAACCATTTAAAAATAAGTACTTAATTATAACTTTTTAAAACAAATTTTACTAATTGGATTAATGAATTTAATTAACACCCATTCTTTTATTAAACAAAGTTTTTTATCAAATAATCAACTCCAACCCCATACATGACATTTGGAAAAAGTAAAAACAATGTCATCAAGGACAGGAAATAAGTTTGCTCAGAAATATTTCCTTTAAGTTTTAAAGATTTATCATTTCATAATGTAAATTCTTTCAATAATAATTCTTAACAATTAACAGTTTAAGAGGAACTGAGGAAAAGTACTGAATTTTTTTTAAAAACCATTCCGTAAAGCGTGTTTCATATTACATAAAGTAGACACTATAATAATAAGTCAAAGAGTATCACAATCTTATAGTCAAGATAACTCATCTGTCCTATTGCCACTTTAGTCAAGGGAAGAAAATCTTTCCTTATTTCTTTAAATACCAGCACAAATCTTGTTATACAAATTTTCTGCATTAATATTTGCTAAAATGGAATTTGCCCTATATTCATTCTTTTATTTTATTAAGTTAATAAAAAATAACATTCTTTTGCAGAAATTAATTTCACATCCAGAGTTTTGGAGACATTTCAAATATATTAGGAGGATTTTTTTTGTTTCTTTTTTTATCATGACAAATAACTTTCCTCAGCTAGCAACCTTGTATAGAGCAAATTGTCTTCTAACTGCAGTGCAGTGTCCTTTTACCAACAGGTCATTTAAAATGCAGACTTGGCAGGAATCAACAAATCAGGTTTTTTACCACATTAGTCCAATTGGATGCTATCTCTACACTTCAGTAGAATTAAGAGTATCAAGGACCCACCTGACTAAACAGCTAAGAAAGATGTGGTTAGCTAAAGTTAAAAACAACAAATTGTAAATAATTCCTTATAAAGGTCTCACGGATACCCAAACACCAAAAGAGCAATCTGGTCAAGTCCCAACTGAGGCAAGCAAGCAGGCAAGATAGAAAGAGGAGAGACCAGTAAATCAGGAGACTTTGCATGAAATTCCTAATCTGTCACCAACTATGTGACAGGGGCAGAATCACTATGACTCTGTCTTCCCATATACAAAGTTAAGAAGATGGATCATATAATCTTTAAGGTCCATTATGGCCATAAAAATCTAGACCATTCTTATGGCAATCCTATAAAATATCTAAAACAAAGAAAAGTTTAAAAAATGTTTTATTTAGACTATATTAACTTTTAGAGATGTTACCTAATAAGAAATAAAAGTAAAGATTAATATTTTCTTCCAAAATGAAGATGTTGAGTAGAATGGAAGGTGTAAAAAGTATATCAAAGTTGATTTGGAACCTACTTCATTTTAAAGTCAGATAAAATAAATGATTTTCATTTATATTACAAGTAATAATAATAGCACTTATATAGCACCTACAATGTGCCAGGCACTGTGCTGAGTGTTTTTTACAAATGTTATCTCATTTTATCTTCATAAAGGTAGGTGCTATTATTATCTCCATTTTAAAGTTGATCAAACAGACAAAGATTAAGTGCCTTGTCCAGGGTCATAAATCTAGAGTCTGAAAACAAATATGAACTCGTCTTCCTGACTCCAGGTTCAGCACTTCCCATTGTATCACCTCAAATGGAACCTTGATTTAACAGTTCTCTAAAAACTCCATCCAAGGGGCTTTATTTATTAAAACAACCTATTCAAACTATTGTGCTGAAAGGAATAATAAACTGGAGGAATTCCATGTGAACTTGACTGACCTCCAGGAATTGATGCAGAAAGTAGCAGAACCAGGAAAACATTATACACAGAGACTGATACATTATGGCACAATCAAAGGTAATGGGCTTCTCTACTAAAGCAATGCAATGAGCCAAGACAATCCAGTGGAATTTATGAGAAAGAATGCTATCCACATCCAGAGAAGGAACTGTGGGAGCAGAAACAGAGAAGAAAAATATATGATAAATCACATGGTTCGATGGGGATATGATTGGGGGTGTTGATGTTAAATGATCACTCTACTACAAATACTAATAATATGGAAAGAGGTTTTGAACAATGATACATGTAGAACCCAGTGCAATTATTCCTTGGCTACCAGAGTGGGGGAGGTGAATCATGTAACCATGGAAACATTCAAAAATAAATAAATAAATTTTAAAAGATAAAATGAAAAATGAAAACAAAACCTATTCAAGCAGTTGAATGGATCGGGCTTTAAAGACGACATTAATTGTGATGGTTTAAGTACTAAAACAGGCAAATCTCTAAAAGGCAGCAAGCATAATGTAGTAAAGAAAGCAGCAAACCCATTCTGCTGGTGTGATCTTAAGCCAAGTAACCTATCTGAATCTCAGTTTCCTTTTCTGTATAATGAGGAATTCGGATTAAATGAACTGTTTTCTTCTAGGACAATATCCTTTAATCCTTTGTTGGCAAAGTAACAATTGCCCATAATCTGGTTCTATCTTCCTTTCCCTAATTTCCCTAGATTATTGACCATTCCCTCATCTTCTGCCCTCTCCCCCTTCCATGTCTTTGTAAAAGCTGTCCTCCAGGCAAAGTCATATTCCTTGGCAATAGTCTTTCCAAGCAGCTACACATGTAGAAACCTAGATGTAGAGCAGAAAAGGACCTCAGAAATCATCTTGTCCAACCTTCTCACTTTACCAATATGACAACTAAGGTTCAGGGAGGTTAAATTACTTGCCCAAAGTCACTCAGGTAAATAAATAAGGATCAGAGACTGCGCTGAAAGGTTGATTCTCAGTTTTCCATATACTATATCTGGCTCTTTTTCTGTTTAAGTCTTTCCTTTCTTTCAAGTCCCAGCTATAATGTCACTTCTTGTAGGAAGATAGATATATATAGATATAGATACATATAGATATAGATATGCAAATTATACCTCTCAACTCTGGATCTTTGAACTGGAAGTCCCCAATGAATGGAAAACAGAGATTAGTTTCCTTCTACATCTGGGACACTACTTCCTATATAAAGCCTTTCCTGACCAGTTATTAGTGCTCCCAAAATTATTTTATATTATCTTCTATATAATAATGATATTTGTGTAACTTTAAAGTTTGCAAAGAGCCTCACATTAATGCATCCTGTCTCACAACAAAAGTTTGCATGTACTTATTTGTGCACAAGTTGTATGCCTTGCTCTTCTCCAGTAAAATATAAGCTCCTTGAGGGAAAGACAACAGTTTCATTTTTAACCATGTCTAACACATGGCAGGTGCTCAATGTTCAATTAGTCTTCTCAGATACCGTTCATAATCTTTATGCCTGTGTTGCTATTGTATTTTAGCTTGTGTTGGTAGTTTTTGAACTTGTTCTATCACAGATATGAACGTTAGCTTCTTTGTCATTGTATCTCCACTATCTAAGTATGCAGTATATAGTAGACACTAATGCAGGGGTCCCCAAACTTTTTACACAAGGGGCCAGTTCACTGTTCCTCAAATCATTGGAGGGCTGGACTATAAAAACCCCTAACCCTAACCCTAACTGGGCAGCAGTATTCACAGTGCAGAATCCCCTCCCCCAGATCACTGCTCACCAAGTCTTCCATGGTGCAGCCACAAAATCCTTTGGGCAGTGCCTCGTTCTAAGGCACCATGCAAAGGATTATGTCATCGGAAGTAGTACTGTATCCGAGCAACACCACCACATATAGTGCTCCTCTCACTGACCACCAATGAAAGAGGTGCCCCTTCTGGAAGAGTGGTGGGGGCCAGATACATGGCCTCAGGGGGCCACATGTGGCCCGGGGTGGTAGTTTGGGGACCCCTGCACTAATGACTAGTAGTCACTAGTAGACACTTATGTTGAACTGAATTTTACATTTACATTACATTGACCATTTAAATCCTAATATTGCTACACTGCACAACTGTACAATTAATATGCAGCCCTGCCTAATCAGATTTTGGGGACTTTTCTAATATGCAGCCCTGCCTAATCAGATTTTGGGGACTTTTCTAATATGCAGCCCTGCCTAATCAGATTTTGGGGACTTTTCTAATATGCAGCCCTGCCTAATCAGATTGCCTGCTCCCAACCCCTCATACCCTTTTCAACTTTGGTGCATTATCTGCACCAGTTCAATTGTAACCTTCTTGAGGGCAGGGACTATCTTTGCTTTAGAATTTGCATCTTTCCCCAGGGCTTAGTATAGCACTAGTCACAAAATAAGTACTTAATAAATGTTTGGGAAGCTAGGTAGTGCAATGAATAAGAGCACTGGGCTGGGAATCAGGAAAACTCATCTTTTTATCTTCCAGTATTCAAATCTGGCCTCTTTAATTTCGCTTAGCTGTGTGACCCTGGGCAAGTCACTTAATCCAGTAGGCCTCTGTTATCTCATATGTAAAATGAGCTGGAGAAGGAAATGGCAAACCACTCCAGCATCTTGGCCAAGAAAACCCAAATGGAGTCATGAAGAGTCAGAGAACTGAACAATAACAGCAAAATGTTTATCTTTGACTATTGACTTGAATCCTCAGTGATTACACCCAATTACAATTTGTCCTCATTAGGACAAAATTACCAATTTCCTTGTGATGTCTCATAATGTCATCTTATACTGTTATCTACTCAGCTTTTCACATGTATGGTTAAAAAAAAATGACAGAGGCTGGACCTGGAACTTCACTGGTTTACAGTAAAATTCAGGATTAGTGAAAATCTCATTCTTTGAATGTCTATGGAACTATATGGGTTTTTCCTTCTGTTTTAAACCAGGTGATATCAACTCAAGATGGAATGCTGAGATGTTCAAATCTCACCTTAGTCTTGGCCATTTTTTTTTTACTGAAAGAAAAATAATTTAGTAAACATTTACTGGAGCAGCTAGGTGGCACAGTGTGTAGAGTGCCACCAGACCTTGAATCAGAAAGTCTCATCTTCCTGGGTTCAAATCTGGTCAAGAAATTTTGTGTGAACCTGGGCAAGTCACTTAATTCTGCCTCAGTTCTTCATCAATAAAATGAGCTGGAGAAGGAATAGCAAACCACTCCAGTATCTCTGCCAAGAAAACTTCAAATGAGGTCAGGAAGAAGACATAACTGAACAACAAAAATTTATTACATGCTAAGCACAGTACAGACCATAGGAAATAAAAATACCAAAGGAAAACAGTCCTTGTCTTAGAAGGTAAGGGAGGCAGTTTATTTTCTAATGGAATACAACATAAAGAATTGAATGAACAAGGAGAGATATTTTAGTTACCAAATTGAGAGAAGAGCAATGGAGAGTTTGATATACCCTTTCCAAGGGCAATGGCATCATTTATCTGATTAGCCTCACTATATCCATTGGTAAAGTATTGGTGGGAGAGTGAGGCATTACTGGGGCAAGGCAGGCTGTGAGGTTGCGACCAATCTTAAGTATATAATATGGTATGTCTAAAGTTAGAAATTTTTCATTTATGAAAAATATGTGTAAGTATATGTGTAAGTAAAACAATTCACAATTATGTGTACATCAAGGGTGATGGGGAAACCATAAACTAGAGCTATGTAAACACGACTTTAATTTCTAAAGTAATAGTCATTTTACAATAGCCTGAAAACTTGTAGGTCATAATGTTACTGCAACATTCTCTAAGCAAAAATTGAGCCATATATCAGAAAACTATCAAGGATTGCCAAGCCTCAAACAAGATATTTAAGATGACCTACCTAACATAAAGGAGAAACAATTAAAGAACTACTAATTATGGAAAAATAAGAACAATAGAAAACAAAATAAGTGATCAAAAGATCATAAAGTTTCAAAGCAAAAATTTTGTATATGGATTCAAAGACTGAAAGTACCATTAGACTCTGAAAGGAAAAACTGACCTGAGAACAGATAATTTTAGTCATCACAGAGATTAAGGTAGAAGGAACTCAGTTCAAATATGAAGTGATTAAGTTTGGATGGAGATCCAAAGTTTAAAGAAAAGGAAAAATATATAATACAGTTACAGAATTTTGGGAAAATGTTTGAAGAAACAGTAAAGGAGAAATATGACAAAATACAGAGGAAGTATTCCTATGTTGGAAAGAGCAAAAATTAATGGAGATGAAAAGAGTGAAAAATTGAATATAAGTTAAAATGTGCTAAATTTAGGTTATGTGCTAATAACTAAAAGTCTTACTTCCTTTTACATTATATCACGACATATTTAACATTTTCTTAGCTTAGACAGTCACCTCTGAAAGCATCCCTTCTTATAATGTATCTGGTTTAAAATAACTGAACTGTCACATGGAATAGCATTATTTAAAACAACGTTTGGCATGGAATTGCTGCAAAGTTTGAGTGTCAGAAAGGGAAGAGTCAGAGCAAAACAGAATGACAAAGCAGCAGGCTTTGTCACAAAAATGTACTGAGCTATCAAGAAGCTAAAGATGTGAAAAGAGGAATTAGATAGAGTAAATCTATGAAAAAAAGGCATTAGATAGAATAAATCTATGAAAAAAGGCAGAACAAAACCCGAAATATAAATGCTTCTTTTTCTAAAGGTTGATATTTTCATAAGTTTCTGAAGCCTTTGTCCGCTTATTTAAGGGAAAAAAATTTGAAATTCTGTAATCTTATTACATTATCTATGGAGGCATATTGCACAAGAAAAACTCTCTCATATAAACAAGAATTAGAATCTCAATTAATAGTGCTGTATCACAGGATTACACAGACATAAGGATTCTTTGACTAGAATCCGAAGTGAATTATTCTTCCTTTCAGAAATGCCTAATAAAAGACAAAATCAGTACTACATTTGTAGTTTACACTTTTTACATGTAACAGAAGGCTCAAAGAGAAACTTGCAAAATCACATTCGATTATTGCAATTGCATGCTTATTCCAGCTACCTGCCAAAACACTGGAGAAATCAAAGGACAGCTAACTTTTCAGATTAGGGAAAGGGGTTGCATTCACATTCACCAAGTAGAAGCACTCCTTTATGAAATGTAGAGCACCTTTATGAGGCAGTCAGCATTCTCATTAAATAAAACTGGGTGGGAGGCTATCAGCTAACAGAACAAACAACTGGAGACTTCCTTTAACCGTTCCATAAGCAAGTAACAGTCAAGTGAAGGGAGAGAAGATGAACTGAGAAATGGAACCAAGAGACTATGTGACGCACAAAGAGAGGAGTTCGGAAAGTATTCTTGCTCTTTTACCTTGCACGGGGCAGTTGAGGTGCCTTGAAAACATCACTCATCAGCGGGTGGGGGTGGGCGAAAATTTTTTTTAAACTTATTTCGTCAACTTTTATTTTGAAATCGATATTTAAGATACCCCTCCTCCCTATCACCAAACATGCTGAAGGTTGACAGAGTAGATGCCAAGGAGCAGCAAATACAAAAGCCCCTTTTCTCTATACAACGCAGTACCTGTCATCACCTCCTCCTCCTCCACCACACTTCTCCCATCACTCCCACGCAGTAGCTCGCAGCCTCCTCCTAGAGGCACCCCACCCTCCCCCGCTGACACTCGCCCGGGTCCCCATGACAACCCAGCCCCTCTCCTCCTTACCACCAGCACCCCACATCGATGCCCCTCCTCCCCGCTGCCCCTCCCCCCTGGGCCATTTTCTTTACCAACCCCCGTCGCCACCCGGGGGTCAGGACCCCTCCCCACAAAATGCATAGAAGTCCCCGGGGCCACAAGGAGGCGGAACTCCCCGGCCATTAGCTAGCCCCCACGCCAGGCGGGCTCAGAAAAGGCAGAAGCCCCAAACTTGTGCCGGTATCGCCCGTGCGTCCGCCGGGCCCGGGAGGGCTGGGGGCAGAATGCCGGCGAAGCCGCTCACCTTGAAAGGGTTGTTGAGATCCGGGTCTGCGAACGGGTTGCTATCGAAATCCGACATCTCGCTCGCGGGGTCGGCCACCTGAGAGCCCAGGAGCAGAGAGAGGGAGACGCCGCCGCCGCCGAGGCCGCCGATGCCGCCGCCGCCGCCGCCGCCGCCGCCCCCCTTGCGCGCTCACGTCGCCGCCGCCGCGGAGCCGATCCTGGGCCAGCGCGACGGCCTCCTATTGGCGACCCAACGGGTCCGGGCTACTGAGCATGCCCGATGCCCGGAGCGTCTGCCCCTCCCGGGCAGAATTCCACCGCTCCGGGTTTTCGCGGAAGCTCTGTTAGGACTGGCGCTGGGAACGCGAGGGAGGGAGGGAGGGAGCAGGGGAAGAGCTTTGGTGGATCCACCATTTCAGCCCCAAAAGGGACGAGGTTTGCAATTGGATCATTCAGTCTTATGGGCACCCAGGCAGAGCGGACGGCAGCTTGGCATGGAAGCAAGGGGCCCACCTGTAATCCAGGTGGAGGTAGAGACCCTTTTGCTGGGAAGGAGGCGTCCCCCACAACTCCTCCTTTCTCTCTGTACCTACCGCCTTCTGCCTCCTTTGGGAGAATCCTCCTCCACACTCCCAGGAAGGTGGGGAGTTGTGCAGTTAGAATCCACTACCTGGCTCTGAGGTCGTCGTTAGTAGTAAACAATGAGGAAGTGTAGTGAGTTAATATTTGCAATTCTCCAAAAGGAGAAGAGGAAGTGCTCTATACTCTTGGCTCTCTGTTGAGTTTTGTGTACCCTCCCTCTTTCCCCCCCATGAATCCACCTGAAAATCCCTCTCAACTGTTATGTTTTTCTGGTACTTTGGGTAGCCTCCAAAAGATGGAGAACTGGATAACATGGTAATTGGTTCCCCTCATCGGGCCTGCTCAGGAAACTCACTGGGCATAGCTATCCCAATTGGCATCCCGGAAGGACCTCAATAAAAATGGCTGCTGCCCTGGAAGTGACGTAAATAGGGAGTGGTGGGTTGACAAGGGCGAGAGACCATAGTGACCACGTGCTTCTTGCTGGTCTGAGAAGGGGGCATGAGTCAAGTGGGTGCTTTACTTGGGACCCTCCCAAAGTTCCTACTCTTAGAAGACTCAGCCTTGGAATAACCTAGTGATGGAGAGCAGGATTGTCAAACTCAGAATTGAGGAAAGCGGGGAGGGAGACTCATTCTTAGGGTAAGATCCCTGCCGAGTCACATAGACTTGGTTTTAAAATGTCGTTCATATTGTATTTTTATTTGTTTTGTTAAATATTTCCCGATTACGTTTTTATCTGGCCTGGCTGCTCTGAGGAGGTTTGACACCCTTGGGATAGGATTCAATTCAGTTCTATTTGATAAATATTTATTAAGTGCCTACTATGTGCCAGGCAAGGGCTAGAAATACAAAAGGAGGCAGATGAGAGACCTTACCCTCATGGAGTTTACAACCTAAGGGAGGAAACAACACCCAAAGCAAGTTAATATTTAAGAACATGCATGCCTTTCTTTTTGCGGCATATTTAACCTTTTGCAGGCAAGATAAAATAGTCAGCCTTGAAGTCAGGAAGATCTGGTAATTTCATTTCCTAAAGTTACTTGCTGGCTGGATAACACTGTTCAAGAGTGTCACTTATACACAATTAACTTCTTAGTGTCCTCAGAATAACTTTCTAAAACTAAATTATAGAGCACATGCATATCAGCATAGACTAATCTATAAACTTCACAGACACCTAGACTTGTATGATCAAACATAGAATGGAAAGATGAGTTATTATCTAACCAGGGAACTCACCTAGCCCCTACGGTCCCTTCTAACTTTAAATCCATGATTTTAAATGCACAGGCTATTGGGAAAGCCCCTCCTCAGTCACAAACACACAGGCCTTTTCCAGAGTTCAGCTAAACAATGACTGACACAGGATGAGCAGACTTGGATGGGTTGCAATCTGAGCACCAGATGCTTTGTTTACAGTATCTGATCTCAGTGTCTTACCCCTTGAAAATACACTCCTCTTCTGTGCTTCCCCATTTTTCTGGAAGATGTTACCATCCTAGATACTCAAGAGATCTCTCTTACCCATATTTTAAATCAGTTGCCAAATCTTATCATTTCTACCAATATAGCATTTTTCATCTCTCCAGTTTCTCTTTTCTTATAGCCACCACCTTAATTTAGATCCCCAACAACTCTTACCTAGACTATGGCAACACTTTCTTAATTGGTCTCTAATTTACTTTCCCTGCATCCTACCCACAGTTGCCAAAGTGATTTTTTTCTAAAGGAGAGGTCTCACCAGGTTACTCTCCTGCTCAATAAATCCAAGTGACTCCCTACTGACTCTAAGGAGTCATAACCCTTTTTAACTTCAGGTTTTTTTGTTGTTGTTGTTGTCTCGTGATATATATTTATTAGAATTGTAGTATAGATTTGTAACTTATAAATAACAACACATATATCACAGGATCATAGAGGTGGGAGTAGAAACCTCAGAGACTTCCAGTCTGAGAATGTACTAAAAAAAAAAAATCTAGCCTGATAAAGGTACATAGTCAAAAAAGGTTTGGAGATTACTCTACAGCAGTTAATCAGAAGGGAGTGAGGAATGCTCATTACTTAGCCCCCTAACTTACCTGAAGGTTCCATTAAATCAAGCCACAGTTAGAAAAAACAAATAAGCAAAACAACCTGTCATTTTTCCAGTAAGTCACCAGCAATGGTATGATAGTTGCTGAAAAATAAAGTTCATCACCTCCACCTTCACCAGAGCATGGAACCTTTTTTTTAAGCTTTATTTTTTTTAAACACTTCAAAAAACTTTCAGTCATATCCAACTCTTCTTGGCCCCATTTGGAGTTTTTCAGCAAAGATACTGGAATCTTTTGCCCTTTCCTTGTCTAGATCATTTGAGAGATGAGGAAACTAAGGCAAGCAGGGTTTGGGAACTTGCCCAAGGTTACAGAATTAGTGTCTGAAGCCATATTTGACCTCAGGAAGATAACTCTCTATCCACTGCATCCCCTAGCTGCCCACTTCCTAATTGCTACTTCAAAAATACTTGTCAGAGGTGATGTTCCCATAAGGAATATCTTCTGGGCAAGATACTTTTAAAAGACTGGTGACAGAATCAACAAAGTAACTTCTGCCTAGAAAGCTAAGCTAGACAGAGCAACAGGCAAACTCCAATAGAAATGGGGCTCACTAAATAAGTTTCCCTGCTGGTCATATATTGACTTGGAAAATCACATATTAACATTCAGTATTTAACTATATTTTTACTTATTTTGTTAAACATTTCCTAATTGCATTTTTAATCTGGTTCTGGCCAGACTTGGAAATTTTATGGAGTCAAAGCTTGACACCTTCGGTCTAAGTAGTTTTGTGGTCTAGTGGATAGAGTTCAGAACTTTATCTAGAAACCCACAGCTCAAATCCTGCTTCAAAAGCACTTACTGTACTAGCTACGTGACTTTGGACAAGTCACTTAACATCTCTGGGCCTCAGATATCTAACTGTAAAAAGGAAGTGATGCATTGTTTTCACAAATGTGTCAGGTGTTTTGCAAATCTTAAATTGTTGTATCAAAGTTACCCACTATTATCCTAGAAGACTAATATAATGCAATAGTTTAACTTGATAGCAATAAAAGCAACTGTTCAGAGTTCAAGCAGGCAGAAAAAGACCAGCACAGTGCCTTATGCTCCTGAGACATGTTTGGTAATATGACCTTTCCCTATTGGTAGCATCATTTCAGCTCATTCAAGAAACCATTAATTCATTAAGCACCTTTTGTGGTATAGGCACTAGGAGGCCCAGCAAAGTTTAGCTAAGATGTAGTCAATTCCCTTAGAGTCTTTTTTTTTTAAACCCTTACTTTCCATCTTAGAGCCATATTGACTCCAAGGCAGAAGAGTGGTAAGGGCTAGGCAATGGGGATTAAGTGACTTGCCCAGGGTCACATAGCTGGGAAGTGTCTGAGGCCAGATTTGAACCCAGGACCTCCCGTCTCTAGGCCTGGCTCTCAATCTCAATCCACTGAGCCACCCAGCTGCCTCCTCCCCCCCCAGTCTTTTTTTTTTTTTTTGCATATTGTCTCTTCTATTGGATTGGGAGCTCCTTGAAGTCAGGGACTGTTTTTACCTTTCTTTAAATCTGCAATGCTTAGCCAAGCACCTACATACTTAATAAACACTTGTTCACTTGTGGGGGAATCTTCATCTCTGATAGTGATCGTCACCTCCCTTTGTTCCTGTGTTTTTTACCCTATCCTTGTTGCAATTTATTTATTAATCACTGAATATTTATTTAGTGAGTATGGTTAGAGTTTTTTTCATTCTCAGTATTTGTACCCCTAGCATCTACAACAGTATCTGGCACAGAATAGTCACTTAATAAATACTTGTTGATTGATTGAGCAAGTGATCAAGTGTCTATTATAGTTGTAAAGTATAAGATAGGCTGTGTAGCTTCAGAGAATCAGACTAACTGATATAAGTTTAATGGGAGCATATTTTGGCTCAAGAGAAGAAAGAACCCCTTTATCTAATGATGTGTTCAGTCATGTCTGACTCTTGTGACTCTATGCACCATAGTGTCCATAGGGTTTTCTTAGCAAAGATACTGAAGAAGTTTGCCATTTCCTTCCCCAGTGGATTAAGGCAGACAGAGGTTAAATGACTTGCCTAGAGTTTACACAGCTAGTGTCTGAGACCAGATTTGAACTCAGTTTTTTTTTTTTAAACCTTTATCTTCTGTCTTAATATCAATTCTAAGACAAAACAACAGCAAGGACTAGGCAATCAGAGTTAAGTGACTTATGCAAGGTGTGGAAAGGAAACTAGATTAACAGTTTGCTTTCACTTGGAATGGGACTCAGATAACATGGGGAAGATTACCAATGGAATTCTGTGATAGCCCAACCGCATTTTGCCAAATGTTGCAACAAGATGTACAGAACATCCAATTCAAGGAAAGCAAAATTGTGCACTATGTGGATGACATTCTTCTTGCATCCCCATCTGCTAAAGTTTGTTACCAGGACAGTAAAAAACTCCTAGAGCTATATAAGAAAGGTCACATAACTACAATGGGTCATGCCTAAAGTGGAATACCTAGGATTTATCTTGGAAAAGGGGACGAGAAAAATTTCCAAGAAAAGAGTAGAAGACATACTGAAACTCAGTGTGCCAAAAACTAAGAAACAACTGAGATCCTTTTTAGGAGTGACAGGTTTCTGTAGACAATGGATCCCAGGCTATAGCCAAATAACAAAATGCCTTACGAACTTAACCAAAAACACAGTCACAGAACCTTTGAAACTAATGAAAGAGCATCTCCAAGCCTTGGCACAGCTCAAAGAAGCAATCATAACAGCTCCAGCCTTAGGTATTTCAGACTACAACAAAGAATTTCATCTCTTTGTACATGAAGCAAGAGGCATAGCTTCTGGAGTGCTAGTTGAAACTTTAGGATCCAATTTTAGGCCAGTGGCATATTATAGTACACAGCTAGATATAATTGAGAAAGGAATGATTCCCTGTTTGAGAGCAATCGCAGCCACAGCAACCATGATCCAAAAGTCATCTGATTTGGTATTAGGATCAAAACTTAATGTCTACTCTGCACACCAACTAGAATCCATATTGAAGAAATGTCATTTACAAGCTTTCACACAGCAAAGACTTTCTCAATATGAAATTGTGTTGCAAGCAACGAAAACATCACTTTAAAACGTTGCCAACCATTGAATCTGGCATCCTTGATTCCAGATCTGCCGTTAGAAAGGGAACCCATACACAATTGCCAAGAAACAATATCAGTTGTAGAAAAGCCAAGAAATGATTTAAAAGACACTCCCCTGGAATAATCCGACATTGAAATGTATACTAATGGTTCGAGCAGGATAGTTAACGGAGAAAGATATACTGGAGCAGCAGTAGTAACACTAACAGAAACATTATGGTATGCATCCTTACCAAAGCACTAGAGCGCTCAAGGTGCAGAGCTAGTTGCTTTATTAAATGCTTTGCAAATCGGTAAAGATAAACGGGTCAATATTTACACAGATTCTCAGTATGCATTTTCACTAATTCATGCCACTGCAGAAATTTGGAAACATAGAGGATTTTTGACAAGTGCAGGTAAAGAGATCGCATATGCCAAACTAATAATGCAACTTCTTGAGGCTGTACAACTTCCCAAGAAAGTGGCAATAATCCACTATAGATCACACACAGGGGCTAATGATCGTGTGTCTTTAGGAAACCATAGAGCTGACATTACAGCAAAATTTGGAGCTAGAGAAGGACCTTTTCATGTATTGAATTTCTCAATAGTTGAACAGGACAATCTAACTGATGCCTATAATGAGCAGGAAATTCAATCATGGATAAAGAACTTAGGAGCAAAACAAATAAGAGGAATATGGTTTTCGCAACTAGGCAAGCCCATCCTGCCTAAAAATTTATTTTATCATGTGTGCAATGCAATACATGCGCAAGGACACTGTGTAACCCAAGCTGTAATCGATTCAGTGAGACGATTTTGGACTGCACCAGGAATATCCTCATATGCCATAAAAAATTTGTCAAAAATGTAAAATTTGTATGCAATTCAATCAGGGAGTTTATAAGATTAAAGGCTTAGGAGGTCATCCCTTAGCATATACTCCATTTGAATGCATACAGATAGATTTTATCAATATGCCAAAAGACAAAGGGTTTAAGTATTGCCTTGTCATCATAAACAGACTGACTAGATGGCCAGAAGTTTTTCCTTCCAAAAAGAACAACGCAGCATTTGTGGTCAAAATCCTATTAAAAGAAATCATACCTAGATTTGGGATTCCCTCAAAATTGAACTCAGACCATGGAAGTCACTTTACTCAGTCAATATTAAATGAAATTTATAAAAATCTAGGAATACAAGCAACATACCACACACCATATCATCCCCAAAGTTCAGGGCAAGTGGAAAGATTAAATAAAGACATTAAAACATTGATAGGAAAATTTTGTACAGAAACACACCAAAAATGGACAAACATTCTGCCATTAGTTCTGTTCCATCTTAGAACACGACCCAGTGGAGATTTGCACATCTCTTCATTTGAGATGCTATATGGACACACAATTTGGCAAGGAAGGACTTGTAAACCAGCTTACATTGCCATGATAGGTGGAGACTGTCAATTAACAAAATATATACAAGCTTTACAGACAAGAAGAGCAGAATTGCATGAAATGGGCTTGATACAACAAACAGTAACCCTGGATTACAATTTGCACAACATCAAACCAGGAGACATAGTATACTTAAAAATTTTCAATAGAAAATTGGCTACAGACATAAAATGGAGTGGACCACATGAAGTATTATTTACTACCCCAACAGCTATAAAAGTTGCAGGGAAAGACTCATGGTTTCACTGTTCCCACATGAAACCAGAAAAAGTTCAACATCACTGTAACAGACATAGAAGATAATTAGACAAAAGATAGGGCTGAGAAATAAAAACAAAAACTGATTAACATAAAAAGTACAACACAAAGAAATAATAGTGAAACATAATGTTCAAGACAACTTCCCAGCCCAGAGGAAAAGCAACCCAGAGGAAAAGCATCCCAGAGGAAAAGCAACCCAGAGGAATAGCATCCCAGAGGAAAAGCAACCCAGAGGAAAAGCAACCCAGAGGAAAAGATTTTAAACCAGTCAAGAGGAAAAGCATCAAGAAAAGATGCTAGAGAAAAGAAACAAAGAGGAAAAGCTGAAATGGACAGCTAAGACTTTGAACTTTGTAAATGTGTTTATATAAGAAGAGGACAGATTGAACATGAGACTTATATGTAAGACTGAGTGTGTTGAAATAATAAAACAAAAGTAATTTCACATATTAGGGAAATAGCATGCATCACTACATAACATGGAAGAAAGAAGAGATGCATCAGTCAACACAAGAAGTGAAAATCTGAAGAAACTTGATAAGTATTAATTCAACACAACACTATTAGACACAAAACACAAAATCACTAACATTGAGAGACCTTGTTTATATAAATAAGAGTCTGAAATTGTATTTATGCAAAATGTAAATATGTATATAGTTAGTTCCATTAGGTCTTAGGCAAATAGAAAGATCAGTAGATATTTCTATTTGACTGACATCATGATGTGGAACAATGTATATTGTTGTATTATATGTAAATAATTTCTGTAAATAAGGTATTAGTTTTATTTGACGTAGAGTAAGTAGTATTAGCACCAAGATTCAAATTTCTTGTAATAGCTTTGTTCAACATTTATTGTACTGAAAGTATTGTAAAACCCCAAAACTACCCTTGTCCAAATTTTCCTGCTAAGAATTCCTTAGAGTAGATTTAGTAAATTGGTAACTCTAATATAAATATGTGACCTTGGGAAGGTCACAACAAAAAAAGGGGACGATTGTGGAAAGGAAACTAGACTAACAGTTGGTGTGGGGGAAGGGCCAACTGGGAGTGGCAGTTGCGTCTTGTGACTAGCTCTTGCTTCCTGCCTGGGGTGGGGGTGGGGGGGGATGGACTGAGGTCCTGGGGTGGGAGGAGAGTAGAGCTTGTTCAGCCCAGTCTGGAGTGGCATGCTCTTCTTGGTTCAGCCCGAAGACACAGGCTTCTAAAGGTTAGAATTGTTCCTGTTTGCTTTCTGTGTACTGCTAAGATTATTAATTAGAACAACAAGAGTAGACGGGAGTGGGACAAACTCTCTGCCAGCCTCTGGGGCCTGGCCTCAGGTCTGAAGCTGAGAAAAACTCCAATCCCAACTAGTTATTAAACTTTATGTTATTTGAATTCACAGTCAGATAAGTGGACTATCATTTTTGGTCATAAGAGGGAGCTGAACTTCAGCTCAATCATTCCAGGACAAAGAGTCCTTATTGGACCCCTGCTGTTTCCTCTCAGCAGGGGGGCATCTCCCTCCCTTGCCTCTCCAAGCAATATACCCTCTCTCCTCTCTCTCCTTCATACCCTGCTACAAACCTCCCATTTATTCCCATTTTTCCAATCCCATTTCCTTTCCCAATAAATATTACAAAGGTCATGAAGGTAGAAAGTGTCTAGGGTTAGATTTGAACTCAGGTCTTCCTGATTCCAGGCCCAGGGCTCTATCCACTGAACTACCTAGCTGCCTCTTCATCTCATAATTAGATCGACTTAAATATACAGTCCAAAACTCAAAAGGACTTCCATATCAGAAAGTAAATTTTCCTCCATCCCTGCTCACTGAAGGTGTTCCAATGTCAGAAGAAGGGATTTAGGTAACAGGCAAGGAATTGACCTGGAGGGCCCTTCCAACTTTGAAATGCCAAGCAGAATTGTGCTACCTACTTCACAGGATTCATGAAAAGACAGCACCATGTAAACAGTAAAGCACTCTCCAAATAGGAGTTGAAATTAGTATTGCTATTTTGTATAATTAATCATCACATACTTGGTAATATAGTTTCTAAAGCCTGTGATTTTTATTTCCAGGTTTTAGACAAATGCAGCAATGCTTGAAATCTCCCAAGGGAGTATTGGATTAATTGTCAAATGACTGATTGGTACTTTAGGAATTAGATGGTAGGAAACAAGTTGGTCTGGAAGGCTCTATGGAGAAGCAGCGATTAATATATGAGTAGAAATGAGTAACTGGTCGGCTATGGGAGAGGTGGTGGGAGGCGGGGAGGGAAGAAAAGAAAATGATCTTTGTTTCCAATGAATAATGTTTGGAAATGACCAAATAAAATAATGTTAAAAAAAATTAAAAATTTTAAATTAAAAAAAAAAAGAATTTGAGTAACTGGAAAAAATGAGAGGGAACAACATAAGCAAAATTTCAGGAGCTATAGTATATATATATATATATACTATAGCGAGAAAGAGAGAGAGAGAGAGAGAGACTTGGTTTGGCTGGAAGGGGTTTCAAAAGCTAACTGAAGATAACATTATTGATGTAGGTTGTAGAGTGTCTTGACTCAGAAATGATTCACAGCAAACATGCAATAAATATCATTAAGAAACCACAGAACAATGAACAGTTTCGAAACTAAGACTTCTATTCACAACCAACTTCAACTCATATATCCCTAGTCTTGGAGAACTTTTTAAAACTAATTGTTCCTAATGCCGAGTCCATGTTTGTTTTCCACTTATCTGACCAATGTAAATTGTGTCATCTGAGAAGTGGCTATACCTTAATTTCACACTGTGTACCCTACTTCAAGGTGTAACTCACAATCAGTAAATAGAATTAATCATTAAGAGGAATTTATTTATCTTACCTCAAAGGGATTGCAGAGGTCTGGGCTCACAAATGTGTCAGAAACATAAAGGGACATGTCTAACAAGAGTTGTTACTGATGCTCTTCACTTCTTATGAGATGATGTGACCTTTTTCCAAGATGAATTCAAGTCGGCCAGTGGCTACCCTTCATTAAGGGTTAGAGGAGATGATGGCATCCCTGGAATAAGAAAAGAAAATACATGATTGTTTTTCATTGTCATAAGGTAGGGCTCATTCTGGTGGGGAAAAGATTAAGTGACTGCATTATATAGATGACAACCAGCCATTACACTTCACAAAAATGTTATTCATATGGTTGGGGCATAAGAGGATTTAAGACAAAGGTTCTTATCCTCAAGTCTGTGAACTTGTTTTTTTAAAAAAAATTATAATTATATTTTATATAATTGTATAATTGGTGTCATTTGTAGTCCTGTGTATTTACACATTTTAAAGCATTATTTTAAGCCGTCCATAGGCCTCACCAGTCTACCAAAAGGATCTATGACACACAAAAAAGTTAAGAAGCCCTGATTTAAAAACAAGTTCCTTCTTAAAGAGTTGAGATCATGTTTTTTCTTTCCTTTTTGAAATGCAAAATTTATAAAATATATAGTATTCTTTGGCTCTCTCTCCCAGAGGCCAGTTGCTATATCTTCCGTCAATGTACCATAAAGGAGTTATGAAAGGTTGGAATGCCTCTCCTCTGCTATTATGGGCCAGCCCCCACCAGTTGTGCTCTCCCCTTTGTTAGGGGTTGGTGACTAGCACCCCAGTTTCTACTTAACATCAGGCAGCCTTTCCAAAGACATATTTGCTTCAAAGTATAACAGTAAAAAACATACAAACAGTTTCACTGATACCTCCAAGTCATACTTTGCCATATTCAGTGGTGAACTAGGTTCAAAAATTAGATCAGTTCCTCCATTGCATTGGTCTCATCAAGTTCATACCCAGATGTGACAACTGCCATGTTAATCTTTCAGCTGGGCTATGGTCCAGAAGATCCCTCCCAAAGACTATTCCTTGCTCCCTGAGGCACTGATTCAATTGGTTCTTCATTGCCTCTGGAACCCCAGCCTAAATACTGATTCCCAGATTCCTAGAGTTCATTTTCCTGAATGAGATCAGAAAGTCACTAAAGCTGATAGGCCTTTTTAATATCTCTAAAGTCGGTCAGAGAGCCTCACATTCACCATGTGGTCTGCAGATAAGAAGCAGTTATCGAATATCTATGCTCCTCATTCTCTACAAGGCATTTCCTTCCTCATCATCCCAATTTTCCCAGCATCAGTTCTCTAGCATCTTCCGCCATGTGAAGCAGTTGCATCAGCCAAATAAGCTGATGACATGCACCAGATCCCATTTATTTATAACAAAATCCAATCTGCTCATACAATATTAACATCCAAGTAATATGCATATACTTTGGGCAGCTAGGTAGCTCAAATGAATAAGAGCACTGGGCCTCCAGTCAGGAAGACCTGAGTTCAAATGTGACCTCAGACACTTACTAGATGTGTGACCCTAGGCAAGAATCTCTCTTTGCCTTAATCCACTAGAAAAGGAAATGGCAAACAGTTCCAGTATCTTTGCCAAGAAAACCCCATGGATAGTACAGATGTACTATGTACCTTGAGGTCACAAATAGAGACAACTGACCAACAAGAAAAAAAAAAAGAAACAGCATAATCTATACAAAGTTCACTCCATTATTTGTCCATAGTAGTAATAGTGCTTTTGATCAAAATAACTAAAAGACTGTAGAATTATACAAATATTACTTTTCAGATGAATTTGACACACTATACTAAAAAGAAACTAAATTCCTACAGAAGAATTTAAGAAAGAGAAAAATGAATGATAAAAAACATAAATAAGTATGTTTCTGGAAATGCCAAAGTAAAGTTTTATTTTTATCGATTATTTGAAAGGGCATACATCTACACAATAGTTTTCCTTTTTAAAAATGTTTTCCAAATTTCTTACTTTTGCAAAACCAAACTTTTTTATCTACATTCATTTAAATACACTAGAAAGAAACATAAGAGCATTTATAAAAACAATTTTACAAAATGTACAGGATTGAAAATAAATCTAAAACTAAGCACATGCTACTAAAATTGATATAATCTAAAGATTTCCATGATTTCCCACAAGGTAAATCATATAACTAAAACCAAGTTTTGTCAGGCCTCAATTGTCATTATGCTATCCAAAAGGCAAAGCTATCCAAAAAATAAAATATTTTCTCCTCACTTGTGTAATGGAGCAAATATGACAGAAGTTGGAAATAATATTGGACATTTCAGTCAATTATAGGAAACTTCGATGTGTATTTCAACTAGGTCTGTCCCATGTACTAGTTACATATTGATATGGAACTTGTGATGAATAATAAATGTTATTTCTATGTCACAAAAAAAGGAATTCATTCTTATACTTAAAATTAGAGTCCACTGTTTAGATCATGCTAGTAGGTCATGCTCTACGTAGTAGCAAACCATGAGGAGCCTTGGTGAATCCTCTTACAGAGGTGCTCCAATCAAACCATGCCCAAATATCCACTGACTGTTCTGTTGACTCACTGCATTTTGATGAAAGCTTTTTTAATTGGCTGCTGAGCCAGAGCTGAATATGCATTAAAAAGGCACAAACAGACAAAATCTCTTGCTCTCTCTGGCAGCTAAGTGAGGAGGAAGAAATACTGTGTACCTCCAAGTAGAGAGAGGCAGAAAAATATCAGCAGCATGCACTATTCCAACTGTCTCATTGCCTAACCTAGACCACCACGTGGCCACAAATTCATGGTACTTGCTTTTCTTTTTTTGTTTCTGATGTAGCTATTGTTTGCTCATCTTAAATGAATGAATATCAGTGGCAATTAAATAACACTGATATAATACTTTAAGGTTAGCAAAGCATTTTACGTATATTCTTTCTTCAGATACTCAAAACAACCCTATAATATAAATGTTATTATTATCCTCTAGGTAAGGAAACAGGCTAACTAAGATTGAGTGACTTACCCCAGATCACACAAGTAGTAAGTATATAAGGCCATATTTGAACTCAAACATTCTAGACTCTTAAATATAATGTTCTATCCAGAATGCCACCTAGATTTCCCTTTAAAACATCATCTACTATATAGATTTTAATAGAGAAGGCATATTAGTTAGAAGAAATTGTAGCATCATGAAAGCACAAGCTATATTTTTAACTCCCATTATGTTGAAGGTAGGAAAAAAAGACAGTCAAAAGAACTCTTTGAGTTCTTTGGGTTTGAATCTCAGCTTTGCCTTTTGCTACCTATGTGAGGCTAAGCCAGTTCTTTAATCTCTTCAAGTACAAGTTTCCTCAAATCTAAAACAAGATAATTACGTAAGGTGACCTTTAGTCAACTTCAAAATTTAAATATGATGAGTGCAGGGCTGGTAAAGGTAGAGATGGCCTATAATATTTAAAAAATGTATAGACTCAAAGATTAAGAGTTGGATGATACCTGAGAGTTCATCTAGTACAACCCACTCATTTCATGGATGAGGAAATTGGGGTCCAGACACCAGACACAGAAGTAATTTGCCCAAGATCTTATAGATAGTAAGTAGCAAAGGGAAAATTTGAACCCAGAGTTCCTAACTCCAAGAGCAGCATTCTTTGCTTTATATTAATGTCTCCTTAACGCTTGTTTCTCACCAATGGTTATGGTATGTTGATCCCTTTTGTTCAGTACAAAGGCTTGACAATAAGCAAGATCTGACTTCAAATTAAAACCATTATCCATTATCAAGTAATATTCAACAAACAGATAATTAACTCATTTTGTAGTAAGTCCCCAGAACTGAGCAAAATACTAGGAATAAAATGATAAAAATCTGAAAAAGTTCCTACTACACCAAAGAACTTAAGATTCATTTTGGGGAAATAATAAATATACAGTTAAGTAAATACAAAACATGTAAAAAGTGAGTACAAAATAATATGGAGGAAAAGAGAGAAGTACTATCAAGATGAGGATCAGGAAGGGACTTGAATAAGACCTATAACTTTGAACAAACTTTGAAGGGAGTTAAACAAAGTCACTAGTCTGTTAAGGTTTGGACTCTGCCAATGGAATATGGATATGTCCAATTACTTTCCTTCCCCCTCTCACAAACTTCTCTAGTCACCACACCCACTTTCAGCCTTATGGAGAGGGTTTTTGTTTTTTTTTTTTACTTTCTTGAGTGGGAAAACAACTGGGTAGGGCAATGTGACTCAACGATGCCTACTCCCCATCACCAGTTCCTGGGATAAGATAGATCAGTGTTCCCTACTTTGGAAGGATATTCATAAAAAATTGGAAATCTATATCAATAAAATTCTCTTTTAGCTCTTGAAGCCATAGTTGAGGGAAGAACTTCTGCTCTTACATTCAGAAAGAATAGGCCCTTTTTCTCTGTTCCTTTATCTGGCTCTCATTCTCTGCTAGTCACTTTTTCCCTTCCTTCTGCCTTCCCCTTCACAAATAACAAAGGACACAACCAGGAACATTTGTGAAACAGAGTTTTTAAAAAATATTTCATTTTGGACTTCCAGGTAAGCATGGTGGCAGTCTAAACATGACTTATGTACGCCTCCCAGAACACCCCGACAAGGACTACCCCAAAAGAGCTTAAGAATCATTTTCAGAGGAGCAGAGGAGCTGTAAAGTGTGGCGCAGCATTGAAGGTGCGTGGGATTGGGGCTTTACCAGTATATAAGAGGGTGAAAAGACTTCCACCCAAATGTAAGCCGATCCACACTCCCCCACCCCCACCTATAGAGCCAGAGCCAGGACCTGCACATGCCAAGATAAATGAGCAAGGAGCACCTCTTGAGTGAGGAGAGGGCACATCTGCATCCTTGGGAGCTGACTAGGACAGCAGGGGCCCCACCCCTGAAGGTAGCTAGGCAGAAAACCCCAACTCATGAGAGAGCACAGACCTCAGGTGCCCAGAGCCAATGTGCCCACCCGAGCCAGGGAGTGAGCGAGGAGTGCCACTGGAACAAGCAGGGGACACTTCTGGGTCCTTGGGAATTGACTAGGACCACAGGGGACCCACCTCCAAAAGCAGCTAGACCAGAAAACCAGGCGGGCAAAAGACCACAGATCCTGTGCGCCCCTGGGAGGGAGGCACTGAGAAAAGCCACAAAGGACTGCGGAGAACCGAGAGCCTGCCTCTGCTCATTAACTCCATACACAAAGAACCTGCCCAGCTGACTCTGATTTCTGACAAAGAGGGAACGGAAAACATCCAGAAAAAAATGGTTAATTGTGCACAGGAGCCTCAAAATCCCTCCAAACAATCTAAAAAGAAAGCTGTGACCCTCGATAATTTTTATGGAGGAAAAACCCAAGCTACAGGGAAAATACTGGACAAAACTCAAACAAAGGCAAAACCGAAAAAAAAACAAAAAACGGAAATTGTCCACAAGCCCTGGAAGAGTCTCAAATGGAGCTTATCATCAAAAAGATGGAAGCCCTCTGGAAAGAGAAGTGGGAAATGGTTAAAAAAAATTGAAGAAATCATAGCTGAATGCCAAAAGATTAAAGCAGAAAAATCAAAAGATTATGACAGAAAACCAGGCCTTAGGGACCAGAATTGAGCAACTGGGAACCAATGATCTTGCAAAACAGCAAGAATTAATAAAGCAAGTTCAAAAGACTGATACAATAGAAGGAAGCATAAAATATCTCCCTAACAAGGTGACAGAAGATGAAAACAGAGGAAGGAGAGACAATTTAAGAATCATTGGTCTACCTGAAAAGCCAGAAATAAACAGGAACCTTGACACCATACTATAAGAGGTCATCCAAGGAGGCAAAATTGGCATTGAAAGAATACCCTCTACACTAAATCCGCAAAAAAATTGTAATTGCCAAATTCCAGAGCTTTCAAGCTAAGGAGAGAATCCTGCAAGAAGCCAAAAAAGAAACAATTCAGATACAAAGGAGCACCAATCAGGATCACACAAGACCTGGAATCTTCAACACGAAAAGACCTCAAGGCCTAGAACACGATATTCAGAAAGGCAAGAGAACTGGATCTTCAACCAAGAATCATCTATCAATCAAAACTAACTATATACTTCTAGGGGAAAGTATGGGCATTCAACAAAATAGAAGATTTCCAAGTATTTGTAAGGAAAAGACCCAAACTAAGTGGAAAGTTTGAGATCCAAACACAAAGATCAAGATAAACATGAAAAAGTGAATATGAAAGAGGGAAAAGGAGAATTTTTTTCTTTTTTTTATTCAAACTCGCTTCTTTAAGGGCTACAATTAGATCAAATTATATATATTAATATATGGGGAAAATGTTAATTGTAACTCAAAGATGTTTTCATTTTTATAGTAAATAGAAGAATCATTCATAAGAAAAGAATGGGGCATTAAAGACTATAAAATGATATGGGGGGAAAGGGTGAGGGGAATCGATGATGGTACTAAGAGATACTTGAAGAAATAAAATAATCTTTGTCACACAAAGATACACATGGGAAGGGGAGGGGAAGAATACTCTTAGAAGAGGAAGAGGAAGAGAGTGCTAATACGTGATACCCAAATATTACTCTCAGATAAATCAATTCTGAGAGGGAAGAGTATCTAGAACCATTGGGATCTTGAAGTCTATCTTATCCAACAGGGTAAAGAAAAAGGGGAAACTAAAGGGGTCTAGGGGTAGGGAGCTCAAAAAATAAAAAAGGGGAGAGAAGGAGAGGGAGGAGGGTACTTAACAGACCCTAAATAACAAGAAAGGAACAAAAAGGGAGGGGACAGAAAGGGAAGCATATCAAGGTAAGGGAAGAGGGGGATTGACTAAAAGTAAACCACAGGTTTAAAAGGATATAGCACAAGAAGAAAGGTCAGAACTATGAGAGGATATCAAAATGCTAGGGAATTCACAAGTGACAATCATAACTTTGAATGTGAATGGGATGAACACACCCATAAAAGGTAGACAAATAGCAGAATAGATTCGAATCCAAAATCCTACCATATGTTGTCTATAAGAAACACACATGAGGCGAGTAGATACTCACAAGGTCAGAATTAATGGATGGAGCAAGACCTATTGGGCCTCAAATGACAGAAAGAAGGCAGGAGTTGCAATCATGCTATCTGACAAAGCCAAAATAAAAATAGGCCTGATTAAAAGGGATGAGGAAGGTAAATACATCCTGATAAAAGGGAGTATAGATAATGAGGAAATATCAACATGTATGCACCAAATGGTATAGCACCTAAATTTCTAATGGAGAAACTAGTAGAATTCAAGGAGGAAATACATAGTAAAACTGTACTAGTGGGAGACCTGAACCTACCACTATAAAATTTAGATAAATCAAATCAAGAAATAAATAAGACAGAGGTAAAAGAGGTAAATGAAATCTTAGAAAAATTAGAGTTACTAGATATATGGAGAAAAATAGAGACAAAAAGGAATACACCTTCTTTTCAGCAGCACATGACACATTCACGAAGATTGACCATATACTAGGTCATAAAAACATGGCATACAACTGCAGAAAAGCAGAAATAATACATGCAACCTTTTCAAATCATAAGGCAATAAAAATAATGATCAGTAAGGGTACGTGGAGAGCTAAATCAAAAACTAATTGGAAATTAAATAATATGATTCTCCAAAATCGACTAGTTAGAGAACAAATCATAGAAACAATAATTTCATTGAAGAAAATGACAATGATGAGTCATCCTTTCAAACTCTATGAGATGCAGCCAAAGCAGTACCCAGGGAAAAAATTTATATCCTTGAGTTCATATATTAACAGATTAGTGAGGTAGAGATCAATGAATTGGACATGCAAATCAAAAAACTTGAAAGCGAACAAATTAAAAATCCCCAGAAGAAAACCAAATTAGAGATCCTAAAAATTAAGGGAGAAATTAATAAAATTGAAAGTGATAGAACTATTGAACTAATAAATAAGACTAGAAGCTGGTATTTTAAAAAAACAAACAAAATAGACAAAATACTGGTCAATCTAATAAAAAAGAGGAAAGATGAAAATCAAATTAACAGTATTAGGGATGGAAAAGGAGAACTTATCTCCAATGAAGAGGAAATTAAGGCAATCATTAAAAACTATTTTTCCCAATTATATGGCAATAAATATGCCAATCTAGGTAATATGGATGAATATTTAAAAAATATAAATGCCTAGATTAATAGAAGAAGAAATAGAATTCTTAAACAATCCCATATCAGAAAAAGAAATTGAACAGGCCATCAAAGAACTCACAAAGAAAAAATTCCCAGGGCCTGATGGATTCACAAGTGAAGTCTATCAAACATTCAAAGAACAGCTAATTCCAATACTATACAAACTATTTGCCGTAATAAGCAAAGAGGGAGTTCTAACAAATTCATTTTATCACACAAATATGATACTGATCCAAAAGCCAGGCAGGTCAAAAACAGAGAAAGAAAACTACAGACTAATCTTAATGAACATAGATGCAAAAATCTTAAATAGGATACTAGCAAAAAGACTCCAGCAAGTCATCATGAGGGTTATTCACTTTGATCTGGTAGGATTTATACCAGGAATGCAAGGATGATTCAATATCAGGAAAACCATCCACATAATTGACCATATCAACAAGCAAACCAACAAAAATCACATGATTATCTCAATAGATGCAGAAAAAGCCTTTGACAAAATACAACACCCGTTTCTATTAAAAAACACTAGAAAGTATAGGAATAGAAGGGTCTTTCCTAAAAATAATAAACAGTATACATCTAAAACCATCAGCCAACATCATCTGCAATGGGGATAAACTAGATGCATTCCCAATAAGATCAGGAGTGAAACAAGGATGCCCATTATCACCTCTACTATTTAACATTGTACTAGAAACACTAGCAGTAGCAATTAAAGAAGAAAAATAAATTGAAGGCATCAAAATAGGCAAGGGGGAGACCAAGTTATTGCTCTTTGACAATGACATGATGGTCTACTTAAAGAATCCTAGAGATTCAACCAAAAAGCTAATCGAAATAATCAACAACTTTAGCAAAGTTGCAGGATACAAAATAAACCCACACAAGTCATCAGCATTTCTATATATCTCTAACACATCTCAGCAGTAGGAATTAGAAAGAGAAATTCCATTCAAAATCACCTTAGACAATATAAAATACTTAGGAATCTATCTGCCGAGACAAACACAGGAATTATATGAATACAAATACAAAACACTCTCCACACAACTAAACTAGATTTGAGCAATTGGAAAAACATTAACTGCTCATGGGTAGGACAAGCCAATATAATAAAAATGACCATCCTACCCAAACTTATTTGCTTATTTAGTGCCATACCCATTGAACTTCCAAAAATCTTTTTTATTAAACTAGAAAAAACCATAACAAAGTTCACTTGGAAGAACAAAGGATCAAGGATATCCAGGGAAATAATGAAAAAAAAATACAAAGGAAAGGGGCCTTGCAGTCCCAGATCTCAAACTATATTACAAAGCAGCAGTCGTCAAAACAATTTGGTATTGGCTAAGAGACAGAAAGGAGGATCAATGGAATAGACTTGGGATAAGTGACCTCAGCAAGACAGTCTATGAAAAACCCAAAGACCCCAGCTTTTGGGACAAAAATCCACTGTTTAATAAAAACTGCTAGGAAAATTGGAAGACAGTGTGGGAGAGATTAGGTTTGGATCAACACCTCACACCCTACACCAAGATAAACTCAGAATGGGTGAATGACTTGAACGTAAAGAAGGAAACAATAAGTAAATTATGTGAACACGGAATAGTATACATGTCAGACCTTTGGGAAGGGAAAGATTTTAAAGCCAAGCAAGACATAGAAAGAGCGACAAAATGTAAAATAAATAATTTTGACTACATCAAATTAAAAAGCTTTTGTACAAACAAAACCAATGTAAGTAAAATCAGAAGGGAAGCAACAAATTGGAAAACAATCTTCATAACAAAAACCTCTGACAATGGTTTAATTACTCAAATTTTTAAAGAGCTAAATCAATTGTACAAAAAAATCAAGCCATTCTCCAATTGACAAATGGGCAAGGGACATGAATAGGCAGTTTTTGGTTAAAGAAATAAAAACTATTAATAAGCACATGAAAAAGTGTTCTAAATCTCTGATAATCAGAGAGATGCAAATCAAAACAACTCTAAGGTATCACCTCACACCTAGCAGATTGGCTAACATGACAGCTATGGAAAGTAAGGAATGTTGGAGGGGATGTATGTCTTGCTGGTGAAGTTATGAATTGATCCAACCATTTTGGAGGGCAATTTGGAACTATGCCCAAAGGGCAATAAAAGACTGCCTACCTTATTACCCAGCCATAGCATTGCTGGGTTTGTACCTCAAAGAGATAATAAGGAAAAAGACTTGTACAAGAATATTCATAGTTGCACTCTTTGTGGTGGCAAAAAACTGGAAAATGAGGGTCTGCCCTTCAATTGGGGAATGGCTGAACAAATTGTGGTATATGTTGGTGATGGAATACTATTGTGCTCAAAGGAATAATAAAGTGGACGAATTCCATGGGGACTAGAACAACCTCCAGGAAGTGAAGCAGAGCAAAAAGAGCAGAACCAGGAAAACATTGTACACAAAGACTGATACACTGTGGTACAATCGAATGTAATGGACTTCTCCATTGGTGTCAATGCAATGTCCCTGAACAACCTACAGGGAACTATGAGAAAAAACTCTGTCCACAAGCAGAGGACAAACTGTGGGAACAAAAAAAAAATCAAAGAAAGAAAACTGCTGGAATACAGGGGCCAAGGGGATATGATTGGAGATGGAGACTCTAAATGAACATCCTAGCACAAATACCAACAACATGGAAATGGGTTCGGAACAAGGACACATGTGATACTTAGTGGAATTGCGCGTCAGCTATCGTCAGCTATGGGAAGGGTGGCGGGAGGGGAGGGAGGAAAGGAAAATGATTTTTGTATTCAATGAATAATGTTTGAAATTGACCAAATAAAATAATGTTTAAATTTAAACAAAAAATACTTTATTTTTTCCCAATTACACATAAAATTTTTTAAACATTCTCTTTTTGAAATTTTCAGCTCCAAATTCCCTCCCTTTTTTCTTTCCCTACTCACAGAGATGGCAAGCAAAATTTGCTATAATCTACACATGTGCAGTCATGGAAAACATATATCCATATTAGTTATATTGTGAAAGATAACAGACCCCCCAAAAAAAGAAAGTTTTTTAAAGTATGTTTTGATCCGCATTCAGACACATCAGTTCCTTCTCTGGAGGTGGATAGCATTTCTCTTCATAAGTCCTCAATCGGCTTGATCATTGCATTGCTGGGAACAGCGAAGTCATTCACAGTAGATTATTGTATAAAATTGCTGATACTGTGTACAACATACCTCTGACTCTTGTGGTACTAATTAAAATAGAAGGTTTAAACATAAATTTAAAAAATAAGAAAACAGGAATAGAAACTGGCCTTCCATGGAAGGAAGAGAGACAGAAAAGATGGATGGAAAGAGAGAGAGAGAGTCACCATCCTCCTCAGTAAATTTGATCAGTCATAGTCTCTCCCTTTTAGCCCTGGGAGTGTCTACATGATTTAAAATCTTTTATCATGACAGTGGTAGTCAGAGCTACTGTACTAAACTTTTCCTCCATCTTCTCATCAAAGTAGAAATAACAGTCCAAATTTGAGTTACATGTGTTAAAACACCAGAAATCAGTTTCAAAAAATTACACAAAGAGTTACCCCTAATCTGTTTTTCATATCCCTTTTCTGTCCATTCCAACCCAAGGGATTCCATTCTTGCTAGTATCTGTCAGAATATATTGACTCTTCCAGGTAAACATGGCGGCAGTCTAGACACTAGTCTTGTCCTCTCCTCAGCACCCACCAATATAGACTACCTCAAAAGACAAAAAAAAAAACAAATTCATAAGAATGAAGGGACTCTACAGTTGGATGCAGCATTGAAGGTACATGGGATTTCGACATTTCCATTCTATAGAGGAGTGAAAAAGCTCCCACCAAAATGCGAGCTGATCTACCCTCCCCCACCCCACCTACAGAGCCAGAGCCAGAGCCAGCTCATGCCAGAATCAGCGAGTGAGCGAGGGGCACTTCTAGCGGGAGCCAGGGGCCCCTCTAGGTCCTTGGGAGCTGACCAAGACTACCAAAGACCTACCCCTGAGAGCAGCTACACCTGAAACCCCAGCAGGCTAAAGAAGGCAGACTGTGGGCGCTCGCAGGAAGATAGCACAGAGAAAGACAGCAGAAGCTGCGGAGATTCGAAAGCTTGCCTCAGGCAAAATCCTTGCTCCTTAACTCCATACACAGAGAGCCTGCCCATCTCACTTAGATTTCTGACTGAAAAGGGAAGGAAAAACCTCCACAGTGATGACAAATTGTGCCCAGGAACAACAACCTCCCTCCAAGAAAAACAAAAAGAAAGCATTGACCCTGGAAATTTTTTATGGAGGAAAAACCCAGGCTACAGAGGAAAAAGAGGAGGAAATTCAAATAAATGCACCAAAACCTTCCCAAAAAATGGAAATTGTCCATAAGCTCTTGAATAATTTAAATTGGAGCTTATAAAAATGATGGAAGCCTTCTGGCAAGAAAAGTGGGAAATAGTTCAAAGAGAAAATAACAGTTTAAAAGACAAGAACTCCCAATTGGAGAAACAGCTGGAAGCCACGAAAAGCAGGATAGACCAAACTGAAAAGGAAAACCACCCTCTAAAGACCAGAATTAGGCAACTGGAAGCCAATGATCTTGCAGAATACATTTTTCTTTGCAAGGGATAGATTCTAAGAGTTTCATAACAATTCCAAGACACAGAGATGAAAAGGGAAATAATTTCCAGCATTGAGGACAATTTATAAAAGCCATAGAGCCAGAAACAAAACTTATAGCTAAGCATTTCTATCTAATATGCTATTGTTGTTGTTGTTCTTTCGTGTCTTAACTTTTCATGACCCCATTTGGGGTATTCTTGGCAAAGAAACTAGAGTGGTTTGTCGTTTTCTCCTCCAGCTCATTTTACAGATGAAAAAATTCAGGCCAACAAGGTTAAGTGGCTTGCCCAGGGTCACACAACTAGTATATATCTGAGACTGGTTTTGAACTAATGTCTTCCTGATTCCAGGCCTGACATTCTATCCACTCTACCATCTCAGTGCTCTGAAAACCTACCATTACCAACCTCAATCCTAACCACTTCTCAGCAACTCTGTTACTTGTAGGAGTTAGTGATGTGAAAGCCTCTGACCAAGTATCCTTTCTTCAAAATGTAAGCTGTTTCTTCTCAGTTTGATGTTCTTTGGTCTTTGTTGGAGTAGTTATGATTGTGAGAGAGAACTGAGTTGTACTGTTTCCTCTTATTCCATCATTTTGCCAGTCTCCGTATATGGCATTCATAGAAATAAGTAAACCAAGGTCCAGGAAAAAAACTTTAAAACCTTCCTTTTAAAAAATGGATTGATGAGTTGCTATGGCAAAATAAAAATAAAATGATGGAAAAAATGAAAGTGAAGTAAGGTATCTCATTTCTAAAACAATTGTCTTGGAAAATAAGACTAGGAAAGATAATTTAAGAATCACTGGATACCTGAAAGTCATGAACAGAAAGACTGGATATCATATTTCAAGAAATCACCAGTGAAAGCTACACAGATCTGTTAGAACCAGAAGACAAAGTAAAAATAGAAAGAATCTGTGATTCTCTCAAAAAAAAAACCCCTCAAAATTAAAACTACCAGGAACATAGTAGCCAAATCTATGACTTGCAAGTCAAAGAAAAAGTACTAGAAGCAGCCAAAAAGAAAAAGTTCAAACACTGAGGATCCACAATCAGAATCACATGCAATTTAGTAGCTACCGCTGTGTGAATTTAAAGCATGGATTATGGTATTCCAAAAGACAAAATATTCAATCTTACAACTGAGAATAATTTATCCAGCAAAACTAAGAATTTTCTTAAGGTGGGAGAAGATAGATTTTCAATGATATAGATAAAAGATTTCTAAGCATTACTGAATAAAAGACTAGAACTGAGTTTTAAAAATTAAGACTTTTAACACAGGAATCAAGAAAAACATAAAAAATAGTAAATAAAAGTGAGCAATTAGAATGGTCTATGCAGAGATGATGTCCTTATATTCTAATAGGAGGACATGATACAAATGTTCCCGCAGAACTCTGTCATCGGGAATCATAGAGGGAATTAAATGAGAGAACTTGGAAATGGTTCGATTATGTTCTGAAATCTTAAAAGGAGAAAAGGAAGGAAAATGAAATACACTGAGTGAGGGAACTTACTATCTCACTGTGAGCAAGGAGAAGAATATAGAAACAAGGAGGAAGTATGGGGAGGGAGAATATATTACTTAAACCTCAGTTCCATCTGAACCAGTCAAAAGAACTCTAGTTCCTTCCCTACACCAATTATCTCCAATTTAACCTTTCTATACTTTCTTTATACACAGTTGTTTGAATGTTGTCTCACTCATTAGACTTTGAACTCCTTAAGAGCAGAAGCTGTCCTTTGCTTTTCTTTCTATCATCAATCCTTAACACAGTAGCACATAGTAAGTACTTAATGTTTATTAACTGACTGAACGCACACACAAACACACAAAGAACTTAGTATAGAAATAATCCAAATCAATGGCAAAACAGGAGGGAACAAGGATATAGAAGGGGAGGAGGAATAAAAGCCATATGCAAAATAAACTCTAAATTCAAAGAGTGAACCATGAAGAGAGGAAGGAAGGAAGGAAGGAAGGAAGAAAGGAAGGAAGGAAGGAAGGAAGGAAGGAAGGAAGGAAGGAAGGAAGGAAGGAAGGAAGGAAGGAAGGAAGGAAGGAATAGAATAGAATTTTAGAAAATTTAGGAATGACAAACTTCTGTCAATTATTGAATGGAAATAAAAAGGAATATTCATTTATCTCATATATACGTGGTACCATTACAAAACCTGACCATTAGGACATTAAAGCCTCCTGAATACTATATAATTTTATATTTAGAGGGCTTTAATACTTTACTGAATCCATTTTCCCATTGATGTGAGTAACTGAAAGCAATAACAGTTTCCTAAATGAGATCCAATCCACTTACATCATCATCGTCTTTGCCCCTCATCCTGCCTCACCTCCTAATGCCCTTATCTGCTATCTCCAGACACCCAGATTTGTACATCTTGAAAGTATAATGTTCCCTTTTTCCTTTCATATCCAAACAGTTCTCAAGTCCTGTTAATTTTATCCTTATAGCTTCTATCCCCATCAACACCATTAGACTATTATAATAATCTCTTAATTGGACTCCCTGTCTCCAGATTCTTCTCTCCAATCATTACTTTATGGGGTTTTCAAAAGAATTGTTCTTATGTGCAAAATTGATTGTGTCATGCTTTAAAAAAAAAAACCATCAGTATGTTCCTATTTCCTAGAGTAAAATGCAAACATATCAGCCTGGTACTTAGGCTCTTGGTAACCTAGCTTCAGCCAACCACCTCAGCCTTATTTCATATTACTTTCCCTTCCCACATTCTAAATTCCAGTCAAACTGGTCTACTAACTATTTCATGAATAAATGCATATATTCATAAAAACTGTCACACATGCCTGGACAATATTTGGACAATGTTTTAATAGGGTGAAAGTTGACAAAAGAGTATGAACAGTATTTGTTCACAAAACAGTGAAAAACAATGGGGGGGGGAGTGTACCTCACAAGTATTTATAGACCAACCCAGAAAGACAACAACAATAATAAATGTGAAATACAGGAGGCATGTCAACATTTTTTAGACTCATTTTTCGACAACATTTTTAGACTCATCATCATATGGGAAGCTCAGCCTTTTCACTCTTATTTTATATTGTTGCCAGAAATCTTGTATTGTACAATTGTGACTGTTGTACTAATATCTCATGTTCTTGAATAGAAAAACTTATAGTTTTTCTGGCCTAGCCTTTCTCTATACAACAGAGTCCCCCAGTCCTCGTTCCCTTTTCTTGCCTGAAATTCCTTATTTATTCTCTGTCCTTTTCTATAACCTCTTTCTATCTGGATCTTCCATACTAGAAAGCTTCTAGACTAGTCACTTCCAGTTTCCTAGCTGCCTGTTACCTTAGGGGTTGGAAACCCATCAGGTCCACCTGAACAAGACTCTGTCCTTTCTTCCTTTTTTTTTTTAAACCCTTACCTTCCATCTTAGAATCAATACTGTATATTGGCTCCAAGGTAGAAGAGAGGTAAGGACTACGCAATGGGGGTCAAGTGACTTGCCCAGGGTCACACAGCTGAGAAGTGTCTGAGGCTATATTTGAACCTAGGACTTCCCATCTCTAGGCCTGACTCTCAATCCACTGAGCCACCCAGCTGCCCCCTCTGTCCTTCCTGATAAAACACCTAAACAACCCTTGTAACATTCCTGGTTGTATCACTTTTCTTCTCTTTCCTAGTCCTGCTTTGTAAATATTAATTCCTAGCTCCATTTTAAGAGAGGTCATTGGGCGATGCTAGTTTGTTAGCTATCAGTCAATTCCCCAGTTCAGGGAGTTGAAGATTCCCTTCTTTGGAGGCATCTGCCTTTCTCCCAATGTGAGGGGCTCAAAGAACAGAATCACAGAATTTTGGAGTTAGGAGGGACCTCAGCAGCTATTTCCTGTATCCTGCAACTAAAAAGAATCTTCCCTATAACACACCTAACAGATAGTTAGATGTAAGAGGTTTTAATAGCCTCTCGATTGATGACTTCCAAAAAAGGAAGGTCCTGAAGCAGTCCATTCCACCCTGAAGATTTTTTCCAGCATCAAATATCCATTTCCCTTTTTGCAACTCCAGCCCATTGCTCCTACTTTCACCCTTGGGCCAGAGAGAAAAGTCTAATATTTCTTCTTCTTGTCAGCCCTTTCAGATACTTGAAGATGGCTATTATGTACCTTCTGACTCTTCTCTTACCCACACTAAATAGCCCCAGTTTCTTCAATAAATACTCATATAAGAAAGACTCAAGGACCTTCACCTTCCTCGTTGTCCTTTTCTGGGAGTTTGGATTTTTTAAAATGAACTTCAGCCTAGTTACTTGCCTCTCCCATCTCATACTTGTCGCTCTGAATTTTTTTTTTTAATCACATACACTATGATCCAGACAAACTGGTCTTGCTACTGTTGTTCATTCTCAGTCCTACATCTCTAATTTCTGTGCCTTTTCACTTACTGTCCCCAATGCTTTATCCTCTGAATTCTGTCTCCTAAATCGGAATTCTTTTTCTGCTCTACCCACCTTTCTTCCCCTTGCCCAATCCCACCCTTTTTCAGCCTTTTGTGAGTTGTCTTCCCTGATATGAATTTAAATTCCTTGAAGGCAGGGACTGTCTTTCTTTTTACTTTATTTGTATTCCCATTCCCTAGTTCAGTGCTGGACACATAATAAATGTTTAACAATTAACTTGTTGATTTGATTTTAGCTTCAATACTCTCTTAAATGAAAATAATGATTCTTGTGGTACCTGCCTCATAGAATTGTCCTGAGACAAAAAAGAGATGTTTTTATAGCACTTTGTAAACCTAAGACACTGTTTAAATGTCAGTTATTATTATTATAACAAAAAAGTATTTGACACAATAAAATGAAATATAACAGTAAAGGCTCTCTTCTAAAAAGCATTTCCTTTGCAAAACATTATATTTGAAGTATTAAGAGAACAAATTTGGCTTAAGTTACTGAAGCTCTGTCACACCACTTATTAGAATTTTCCTTTAAGTTTATAGTTTAACTATAATGTACAAATTTGTATAAGTTGCTACTTGTACATAAATCAGAAAGAGTTAAAACAGAGAAAGAAAACTATACACCAATCTCCCTAATGAATATTAATGCAAAATTTTCAAACAAAACACCAGCAAGAAAATTACAGCTTTGTATCACAAGAATCTCATACCGTGACCAGGTTGGTTTTATACCAGGAATACAGGGAAGGTCCAATATTAGGGAAAATATCAGCAAAATTGACCAAATCAATAACAAAGTCAACAGAAGCCATATGATTATCTCAGTAGATGCAGGAAAATTCTTTGACAAAATACAATACTCATTCTTTATAAAAACATTAGAAAACACTGGAATAAAAGGAGTTTTCCTTAAAGTGACAAGTAGCATCTCTCTAAAACCATCAGCAAGCTTTATCTGTAATAAGGAAAAACTAGAATCCTTCTAATAAAATCAGAGGTGAAGCCAGAGTGCCCATTATTATCAGCTATTTAATATTGTACTGGAAACACTAGCTATAGCAATAAGAGCAGAAAAAGAAATTGAAGGCATTAGAATAGGCAATGAGAAAACAAAACTATCACTCTTTGCAGATAGTATGCTGGTATATATAAAGAATCCCAGAGAATCAACCCCAAAACTAATAGAAACAATTAACTTCAGCAAAGTTGTAGGATAAAAAATAAACCCACAAAAATCATCAGTATTTTTATTTACCACCAACAAAGTTCCACAGCAAGAGGCAGAAAAAGAAATTTCATTTAAAATAACTGTAGACTCACCTCACACCTAGCAGATTGGCTAAAATGACAGCAAAGGAAAGTAATGAATGCTGAAGGGGATGTGGCAAAGTAGGGACATTAATGCATTGCTGGTGGAGTTGAATTGATCCAACCATTCTGGAGGGCAATTTGGAACTATGCCCAAAGGGCGATAAAGGACTGTCTGCCCTTTGATCTAGCCATAGCACTGCTGGGTTTGTACCCCAAAGAGATAATAAGGAAAAATACTTGTACAAGAATATTCATAGCTGCACTCTTTGTGGTGGCCAAAAATTGGAAAACAAGGGGATGCCCTTCAATTGGGGAATGGCTGAACAAATTGTGGTTTATGTTAGTGATGGAATAGTATTGTGCTCAAAGGAATAATAAAGGGGAGGAGTTCCATGGAGACTGGAACAACCTCCAGGAAGTGATGCAGAGTGAGAGGAGCAGAACCAGGAGAACATTGTAAACAGAGACTGATACACTGTGGTACAATCAAATGTAATGGACTTTTCCATTAGTGGCAATGCTGTGATCCTGAAAAACCTGGAGGAATCTACAAGAAAAACCACTATCCACATTCAGAGGAAAAACTATGAGAGTAAAAATACCGAAGCAAAACAACTGCTTTAATACTTCGGTCGAAGGGATATGGTTGGGGATGTAGACTCTAAATGAACATCCTAGTGTAAACATCAACAACATGGAAATAGATTCTGATCAAAGACACAAGTAATACTCAATGAAATTGTGGGTTGGCTGCAGGAAGGGTGAGTGGAGGAGAGGAAGGGAGGTAAATAATGTGATTATTGTAACCAAGGAATAATGTTCTAAATTGACTAAATAAACTAATTCAAATGGAAAAAAAAAAAGATTTGCAAAGCAAAGAAATAAAATAAAAGAACTGTAGACAATATAAAATACCGAAGGGTATCCTTATAAAATAAACCCAGAAGCTATATAAGCACAATTACAAAACAATTTTCATGCAAATAAAACCAGACTTAAACAACTAGAATAATATTAATTACTCGTGGATAGGCTGAGCCAATATAATAAAAATGACAATCTACCTAAATTATTTTACCTATTCATTGTCATTCCAATCCACCTACCCAAAAAATATTTCCTAGAAGAAAAATAATAAAAAATTCATATGGAAAGGCAAAGGTCAAGAAGATCAAGGGGATTAATGAAAAATATGATGAAAGGCAGCCTAGCCATAACATCTCAAACTATATCATAAAGTAGTCATCATCAAAATATTCTAGTACTAGTAAAGAAATAGAGTAGTGGATTAGATTAGGAAATCTGCACACATAATGGTTAATGATCAATCACATAGTGTTCAATAAACCCAAAGACCAAGCTATACTATTTGACAAAACTGCTGAGAAAATGAAAAAATAATATGGCAGAAACTAGGCATAGATTAACATCTCAATCCATATACCAAGATAATGTTAAAATAGGGACTTGATCTACAAATAAAGGGGAATATCATAAACAAATTAGGGGAATGGGGAAAAAATAACTGTCAGACTTGGGGCCAAGGGAAGTATTTGTGACTAAAAAAAGACCATAACAAAAAATGAAAGGGATAATTTTGATTACATCAAGTTAAAAAGATTTTGTACAAACAAAATAAATGCAACCAAGATTAAAAAGGAAACAACAAATTGGAGGGGAGGAAATTTTATAGCAAGTATCTCTGACAAAGGCCTCATTTATCAAATATATAGAAAAGTCAAATTTATAAGAATATAAAACATTCCCCAATTGATAAATGGTCAAATGATATGAACAGGCTCAGATGAAGAAATTAAAACTATTGTCATATGAAAAAAAATGTTCCAAATTGATTAGAGAAAATACAGATTAAAACAACTCTGAAATACTACCTCACAGCTATACAATTGGCTATTATGATCAAAAAGGAAAATCATAAATGTTGGAGGGGATGTGGAAAAACTGGGACATTAATACACAGTTTGTGGAATTGTGAACTGATACAACCATTCTGGAGAGCAATTTGGAACCATTCCCAATGGATCATAAAACTATGCATACTTTTTGACCCAGCAATACTACTACTGGGTCTGTATCCCAAAGAGTTAGAGACGGGGGGAAAGGGCCTATTTGTACAAAAATATTTTTGGCAGCTCATTTTGAAGTGTCAAAGAATTGGAAACTGAGGAGATGTCCTTCCTTTGGTGAATAGCTGAACAAATTGTGGTATATGGTTGTAATGGAAAGCTGCTGTATCATAAAAAATGACTAATAGGATGAGTTTAGGAAAACCTGGAAAGATTTCTATGAACTGATACAAAGTGAAGTGAGCAGAACCAGGAGAACAGTGTATATATAGTGATAAAAATATTGTAAGGTGATCAATTTTGAAAGACTAAACTATTATTAGCAAAACAAGTTTCCAAGATAACCCCAAACTCATATTTAAAAATGCTAACCACAGCAAAAAAAAAGAAACTGTTAGTATCTGATTGCAGATCAAAATATTAAATCCTTCACTTAATTTCCTTCATGAGTTTTCTAGTGTATATGTGATATGTCTTCTGTTATGACATGAGAAATATGGAATTATGGGTTGCATAAAAGCACTGTATAAGCTGTATCAGACTACCATCTTGGGGTGGAAGGAGAGAGAGAGAATCTGAATCACAAAATGTCTTGTTTCTATATGTAATTGAAAAAAATTAAAGAAAGTTTAAATAATAGTATGAGTTATATTACTTATATAAATGGCACAATATATTAAACTAGAAGTATTAAACATGTGGTCCGTGGATCATCTTGCAGTCTAGCATGCAGACTAAAATGGATCTGGGAAATTTAACAAAATAAATGAAAATACAACAGAATACAGTGTTGATAAGTAGTTTACTAAGTCAATATGTTTCATAGGATCATTGTATATGATTTGGTGGCCCCATTTCTATTTGTATTCGACACTAAGAGTAATAATAATAATAATAAATGTATTCGACACTAATCTATTCAATACTAACCTTAATATGGGGGGGGGGGGGCGTGGAAAGACCAGAAAATATCTTAGCCATTCCCCAGTGGAAAAGTTGTCAAAATATAGGAATAAATAGTTCTCAAAAGAAGAATAGCAAACTACTAATAACCATATGAAAAACTTATCACTAATAAAAGAAATGCATATGAAAAGAACTCTAAGGTTCCCTTTCTTAACCAGCAAATTGGCAAAGATGACAAAATATGGGAATAGTCAGTGTGGGAAATGCTAAGGAAAGTTAGATCTGTTGATTCACCATTGATAGAACTGTGATGTAATCCAAATATCCCAAGAAATAATTTGGATATATAAGTAAATGACTAAAATACTCATACCAGAGATCTTACCATTAGGCTTATATCCCAAGGAGACCAAAGAAAGGTTATACATATTCCAAAGTAAGTATAGTAGCAATTTTTATAGAAGCAGAGGAGTAGAAAAAGTAGAAGTCAGTTGATTGAATAATAGCTAAACAAATTGTGATGTATAAATAAAATAGAATTTTAATGAATATAAGGAATGATGGAGAGAAAAATACAGAGAATCATAGACTGGCTTATATGAGCTGATACAAAGTGAAGTAAGCAGAACCAGGAAAATAATATACATCTGACTACAACATTATAAATGAAAAGAACAATAAGAGCATCAACCAGAGAGGGGGAAAAAAGAGAGAAAGGAGAAAATGCAGTATAATTAAGATCAGCAGCTTATTTCCCCAAAAAGAGAGAAGCAAGTGTAACTTCTTTCTTTGAAGAGGTGGAGACCTATAGATGTTGAATCTTTGCATATATTATCAAATTTAGTTGATATGTTAATTTTTTCAATGAGCTGCTGTTTTCCTTCTTATTCTTTGTTGGAGGGGGATGCCTCTCTGTTTAGGGAAGAGGGAAAGGATATATGAGGACATAAAGATGATGTAAAAAATATAAATAGATAAATATCAATGTGTTCTTATTGATCTAAATATTCTATTTTAGATAATTGTCCACTCTGGTGTGATATGGCTTAGAAAATCAATGAGTAGCCTGTGACAATATTAAATATAGATTTTCTTTTCCATATTCTTCTTATAATACAAGTGGAACTGGACAGTAAAATGAGTGTGAAGTTGTGTGAGGCATATGGGAGAAGATATTTGAATGATCCAAACATAATGTACTTCACCTCTCGGTTATGGTGAATTGACCATGCACTTACCTTACAATAAAGATTTAACACAGTATCTGTAAAGTTGAAATGCTTGAACTAGAAGCACAAAATATAATGCCAAGGACAACCAAGTGAAAACAGAATGTTGCCACTACTGTGATAAAATGTTCTAGGACAGAATTTCTTGATGATTACCAGTGACTTCATAGTATTACTCTGGAGGCATTTTAATTGGTACTAGTCAGCTAGAGTCAAGAAGTGCCTGCATAGGAAATTCATTTTCCTTAAACATTCTGCTTAAGAAAATTATTATGAAATTATTCTACTCTGAGAAGCAGTGGTGAGCTATTGAAAGACTATTCACAGGTTCCATATACACTAAAATATTTATTTATAATAGTATGAATTATAAAGAGCAAGAAACAGTGAATGCCCACCAACTGAGGAATAGCTAAACAAATTACAGTATGATGTAAATGAATAGAACAACAAAAAATAAAAACTGAATATTGTATAATTATAATCTGAGGAAGAAAAACTAGGAAAAGGCATTTCACTTCTTTGCAAAGACAAAACATTGAGTTTATAATACTGTCAGATTTGGTTAATGTGTTGGTTAATTATGATAAACCATTTTTCTCTTTTCCTTTTAAAATTCGTTGCTATAAAGGATGGTGCTCTCTGTGGCAGAAAAGTAAAGAAAAACTATTTTGGGAAATAAAGATTATAGGAAAAAAGATATTATTTTAAAAGAAGTCTTTCCAGATGTATTACATATATGATATACACATATGTGTGTATATATATGTATATATATTTATATAAATATAACATTCACCCAGAAATTTAACTTTTAAGTTTAGAATTTAAGCTCTCAAGTTTGTAAGAAGAATAAAAGACAACTAAATGATGAACTCTAATCTTAACCTCATCTCTCCTTCTCAAATCTTCAATTTCTCCTTATCTACTGGTTCCTTTCCTACTCATTTCAAGCATTCTCAAGTCTCCACCATCTTTAAAAAACATTCATTAGATGCTATTGTCCCCTTGGGCTATTATTCTATAGCTCTCCTTTCCATCCAAGTTCCTCAGAAAAATTGTCCACCCCCACTTCCTCCATTTCCTCTCCTTCCACTCACTCCTAATGCTTTCCCATCCCAGATTAACTATCATTTCTACGTAGGGAACTCCCAGGTCCATATAGCCAGCACAAGTCTCTCTCCTTAGCCTCAATCTTGAATCATTAATTGCTTATTGGACATTTCAAATTAGATGTACTGGAAGCATCTTAAACTCAACATGTCTGAAACTAAATTCATCATTTCCCTCTCTAATTCTCCCCAGGTCAAAACATCCCTGTTTCTGTTGAAGGTACTATTATCCTTTCAATCTCTTGGGTTCATAACCATGGGATTACCCTTGACTCCTCATTCTTCCTTGACCAACATACTCTCCAAATCTTATCCGTCTCTTGCCGTTTCTACCTTCACACCATCTCTAATAGCTGAATCTTTCTCTTAAATAGCTGTTACTTGAAAAGAAGCTGGTGGCCCAATGGGTCTGGAGTCAGGAAGACCTGAGTTCAAATCCAGCCTCAAATACTTTCCTGCTGTGTGACCTTGAACAGATCACTCATCTTCTGCCTCACCTTTTCCTTAACTATAAAAAAAAAGATGAACAGTACCTACCTCCTGGGAATGTTGTGAAGATCAAATAATATATTTATTAAAAGCACTTAGTACAGTGCCTGGCACATAATAAGCTCTGTATAAGTGTTTCTTATCTTCCCTTCCCCCCACCACAGTTCAGACCCTAATCTCCTTTCACCTAGATTGGAACAAAGCCTCTTTACTGGTCCTCCTGTCTTAAATCTCCTACCCCTCTATTCTATCCTAGACACTGATGGCAATTTAAGCTCAGATCTTACCATGTGACTCCTCTCCTCAGGCAACCCCAATGGCTTCCTCTTGCCCCTAGGACCTAATATAGCTCCTCAGGCTAGTTTTTAAAACTCTGAACAACCCAACAGTCCAGCTTCTTCCTACACTCTGATACCCAGCCAAACTGGCCTTCTCTCTATTCTTCATGTATAACTGCTTTGGCACTGGCCATCCTTCCCCTCTCTAGAGAACCCCATCTTTCTTCAAGATAAGGCTCAAGAACCACCTTCCACTTGAAGCCTTTCCTGATTAACTCAACTCTGCTAACTACCTTGTAGTTAACTAGTTGTGTGTTTATATATTTATTCTCTTTATGTTTTTCCTCTCTCTTTCTCTCCATATAGATAAGGTAGATCTAGAGATATCTATATCTATCTAGAGAGATCCATATCCATAGATAACTATACCTATATAAGAGAGACCTATATATCTTTAGAAAGAGAGATCTACAAGTGATAGCAATTGTACAACCCAGTGGAATTGCTTGCAAGCTCTGGGGGTGGAGGGGAAAAAGGGAGGAAACAGTGCCCAAAAAACACATGAATTTTTTGTTTTATATTCAAAAATGTACTTCATAAATAACAAATAAATACATTTATAGATAATAATAAAGAATGTAAAGAAATAAACTTGCTTATGAAATGTTATTTACCTTCAAGGTCAGGTGAAGATGCTGGTAGAAAAGGTTTTTGTGTGTGCTATCACTTAACATAACTTACTCTCTACACACATAAGGCTACGTTTAAATGCAAATTGACCTGTAACTTTATTGCTAAACTTAATTGCTATTTTTTACTTTAATTATTTTCTTCATTGAATTTTATCTGTTTTGCCACCCTTTCCTCAATTTCACTTAGAGGCTGACTCAACAAAAACCTTTCCATGGAAGTTTGTTTCTTCCTCCCTTTCAGAACATTTCGATAATGTGTGAAACAAGTGTTATTACACAGCTCCAAAGCACGACCTGTTGCAACATTTTCCTGGATGTGTCTTTTTAATAAACTGTTTGATTTTTTCCCAAATCCTAAACATTTCCTTAATCTTGCTTATCGCGTTCCTCCCCACTAATTTCCTGTAAAATCTCTAAATGCTGCTGCTGTAACTTCTTCAATTCCTCCATCATCAGGACCCATGGTTAAGAGTGAAGAAATTTGCCCCCAAAAAACTGATAATAAAGACAAAACTAAAGAAGAAAGCAAAAGCAATCAATACAGATGCTCGCAAGGCCAGATAAACATTGAACTAAATGAGACAGTCTCATGTACCTTGTGTGAATCTTAAAAAATTCTCAGACCCTACTTCAGAACACTTGGTTAAGATCATTCCCCATTTTAAACAATGAAGGTACTTGATCAAGAATGTGAGACCTCTACTTCACCCATACTTAAGCATGCCTTTGGGGAAGATAAAGTTGTAAACTCCTTGCTGAACCAAGAAAAATACTTAACACATACTTACAGTAAAGCAAAAGCTCTTAAGCTGTGCCTATTTTTAGATCTAATACAAAAGGGTGCTAAGTACCTATAAAGGTCAGGCAACTTGTGAACTTGCAAAGGGAAAAGAGGTGAGAATTTACTCAGAGGTTTTTAGTCTACTCAGGTGTGAATTACTCAAAAGTTTAGTCTACTCAGGTGTGAATTAAAAATGGTCTGTCCTTTGGAAAATGTCTACTGTGATTGGTAGAAATGAGAACTTAGGGGAGGTGACATAGGAGAAAATTCTCTTTAAAAGGAGATGATAAGCTGAGAGCAAGGGACTCTCTCGGGACTCCGTCTCAGAGAACTTGCTCTGGAGATTGAGCTGGCCAAAGCTGAACTGGTGTCTCTCTGAACACTAGAATCTTTGCTTTGACAAATCTTGTGGTGAGTTGATAAAAGACTGACTGATCTCTCTCTTAGGGTTTTCAGCCTAGGCTGGCTCATGCTGGCCTAGGCTGGTCTAGCCCTCTTCTCATTATTTCCTTTTTTTCTCTCTCTCCCTTTCATTAATTCCTCATTGTATTAATTAAAATCTCTGTAAATCCCAGCTGACTTGGGTATATTTAATATTTGGGAATTTTTCCCTGGCGACCACCTTATATTTGATTTAAAACAAAACACTGTCTTGAAACCATATTTTCTGCAGTCACAATTTAAGCCAACCACTCTTTTATCTGCCACAGTTTATGGTTTCCACTATTTTAACTCTTATACTTGTGAAACCCAATGTTCAGCAGGCTGTCTAGAGGAGGGTGGAGGAAGCTTGTGATTCAAATATCTACTTGTGACTGCAAGCAAAAAATCCCAATCATGACTGCTCATATCTCAAATTGCTTGTGACTTAAGATGCTCGTTTATCAAGGCACCACTGTATAGCCAAATGTAATATTCCAAAACTACTCAGAAAATGAAATGCAAAAGAAAATAAAATGAGATTTCAAATTATCCCTCTTTCTAGGATAGAAAGGATCTGTGAAAGTTTGGGTAAATGTAGATTAATAATGCATCAATGGTAATATTTAAATAAAATAAATGTGGAAACTTATTTTGTGCAAAGCACATAAGCAATGAATCAGATTTTCACAATGGCAATAGTCCAACTTCTCAATATAATTTTAGTGGGAAAATAATTATGCAGTATAAAACTATGCAGGGAAACTTAATGACATTAAATTTTAATAGTTGAATATTGAGCTTGAAAGAATTAATAGCATAATCAATGGTGTAAATATAAAAGAAATCGCTAATAATGCTCCTTCCTTTGGCTTCTAATATGAAGCTTTTGGGACACAAGATTTGGTTGATGGACCATAATATGAGGTCTAATACTCTAGTCCATGATATACCCAAGACCACACAAACAGATTGAAGAAGAATCAGAAATCAAACATAGATTCTCTTTCACATTCATTGCTCTGTTCATTGTATGCCACATTACCTAATGAGATGAAGCTGAAGAAGGGATAAATGTAGAATCCAACCCTGGGGTTAACAAAAATTAATGTACAAGTACAGTTTGGGAAGAGATGTGATTAGATAGCCATCCATGAGATAAAAGGTCTAGTAAAGTGCAAGTCATCAATATGACAAGGCAGTCAAAAACTAATAACAGTCTTGGGCTATGATAACAGATTTATAGATTTAGCAAAATAGTAGCATACAAAATGCACCTAAAAAGCACAGAATTTATATTTAGTAATAACAAAATTAAGGAAGCAACCAGATAAGGGGAAATTCTATTTTAAAAACCCTCCAAGGGGGCAGCTGGATAACTCAGTGGATTGAGAGCCAGGCCTAGAGATGGGAGGTCCTAGGTTCAAATTTGGCCTCTAACACTTCTCAGTTGTGTTACCCAGGCAAGTCACTTGACCCCCATTGCCTAGCCCTTACCACTCTTCTGCCTTGGAGCCAATACACAGTATTGGCTCCAAGGCAGAAGGTAAGGGTTTAAAAAAATAAATAAACATCTAAATAAATAAATACCCTCCAAAATGTGTAAAGCACCTGGAACTCAATTTCTTGAGGCACATACAAATATGTATATGTGCAATTATAAAATATTCCTTAAAGAAATTAAAAACAAACAATTAAAAGACTATTCAGTGCTCATACCTATAGGCTATGTCAATATAATGAAAAAGAACTATTATTTAAATTAGCTTACAAATTTACTGCTATACCAATCCAACCTCCAAAGGAATACTTTATAGAACCAGAAAAAAATAATAAAAATCATTTGGAACAACAACAACAAAAAAGATCTAGAATCTCAAGGGAAATCATGAAAATAAAGGGGAAATAGCACTTCTTTTTTTTTTTTTTTTACTTTTAAACATTTTTTTATTTGTTCATTTTCAAACATTATTCCTTGGAAACAAAGATCATTTTCTTTTCCTCCCCTCCTCCCGCCACCCCTCCCATATCCAATGTGCGATGCCACTGGATATCATATGTGTCCTTGATTCGAACCCATTTCCATGTTGTTGGTATTTGCATTAGGGTGTTCATTTAGAGTCTCTCCTCAGTCATGTCCCCTCAACCCCTGTAGTCCAGCAGTTGCTTTTCCTCGGTGTTTTTACTCCCACAATTTGTTCTCTGCTTGTGGATAGTGTTTTTTCTCCTAGATCCCTGCAGATTGTTCAGGGACATTGACACTAATGGAGAAGTCCATTATGTTTGATTGTACCACAGTGTATCAGTCTCTGTGTACAATGTTTTCCTGGTTCTGCTTCTTTCACTCTGCATCACTTCCTGGAGGTGGCTCCAGTCTCCATGGAATTCTCCACTTTATTATTCCTTTTAGCACAATAGTATTCCATCACCACATATACCATAATTTGTTCAGCCATTCTTCAATTGAAGGGCATTCCCTCATTTTCCAATTTTTGGTCACCACAAAGAGCGCAGCTATGAATATTCTTGTACAAGTCTTTTTCCTTATTATCTCTTTGGGGTACAAACCCAGCACTGCTATGGCTGGATCAAAGGGCAGACAGTCTTTTATCGCCCTTTGGGCATAATTCCAAATTGCCCTCCAGAATGGTTGGATCAATTCACAACTCCACCAGCAATGAATTAATGCCCCAACTTTGCCAGGAAATAGCACTTCTAAATCTCAAATTATACTCCAAAACACTAATCATCAAAATTTTTAGGTATTGGCTAAAAATTAGAAAAGTAGATAAGTAGAACAGATTAGAAAGGAAGAATTAGAAATATGTAAATGTAGCACAGTGTCTGATAATCCAGAAAACATAAATTATATGGGGAGAATTTCCCATGTAATTTCACAAGAATTGCTAAGAAAACTAGAAAACAGTTTGTTTATGCTTCCTCCCTCTTGACAGAGAGATGATTCTTGGCACATAACCTAGGTTCAAGGTACAGATTGAAACATATATTTTTGGAAATGGCCAATGGAGTCATTTATCTTGCATATCTATCTTTTATGGTTATGGCTAAACAAAGAATTCAAAACCAAACAAGAGATAGAGATAAAAAGTAATCAAGATTACATGAAATTAAGAAACTTTTACATGAACAAAATAAACACAACTAGGATAAAGAAAGTATTTTTTGATTGGGAGGAAAAAATTGCAACAAATACTTGGATAAAGCTCTTGGATCCAAGATACATAGGGAACCCAACATAAATATATTAGACCAAAAGAAATTCCCTAGTGACTTGAAAGTTAAAGGACATAAACAGACAGTAATCAAAAGAAGAATTACAAACTAGTAGCAACTACTTGAAAGATTGATCCAAATCACTTATAATAAGAGAAATGCAAATAAAAACAAATGTGAGCTTTTAATTTACACCCAGAAAATTGGCAAAGATGAGAATGATCACTGTTGCTGAAGATACGTTAAGACAGGAATGCTAACACGTTGTTGGTGGAGCTGTCGTTTAATTCGACCATTCTGGAAAGCATGATGCTAAATGATGTGGATATGAGGAAATTAGGGTCTCATCTAAGTAATTTGATAGTTCAGGTCGACTCCATGTTGAGGGAGCACGCTTATTATAAGAGAGTATGGTAATAGAGGGGCTATAGATAGCTAGGAAGGTGTAAGGAAAGAAAGTGGGTAAGTAAGATATATAAGAGGGTTTTAGGAACATTTTTTCTCTTGATTAGTTACTAAGGAAGGGGGCATTTGGGTGTTTGTTGCCCTGTCATTAACAAGGAACTGATGTCACTTTACTCATGGTCCACTTTAGTCTGTGTGGCTTTACACTCTATTTGGGTAGGAGGAGCAAACCACAATGTAAACAGGATGATAATGACACCTAAGGACAACTTTCAGTCAAATTTTGCTCTTTCTATGCAAGCTCTAAGGAATGCAGTGATTGTGGAATTTGAGCATTGTTTGAACCTAGTTCTGTGTAACTGGGAAACCGACTGCTCAGAGACCCCTAACTAAGGACTTAGGTCATGTGATGTAAGGAGTTTTCTCATAATTGTACATCTAAGCAACCCATATGTCTTATCTGAAAGGTGGCCCCATCCTAAAGACTAGTCATTGTTTCCATGTTCTTTTGATTGTTTGCAGCTACTTGGCAAGGTTTGTGGGATATTGCAACCAATATCACTATGAGACTAAAGTTTATACCCTTTGTTTGACCTGAGATTTCACTGACATGCATATACTCCAAGGTGTGTATTACACTGCATATGATGTCAGATTTGGTTGGTGAGTTGATTAGCTTTGCTAAACTTTTTTCCTTCTTTTTTATTTCTTACAATTAAGAAATTGTAATTGTAAAGAGAGAGAAAAAACTTTATTGAGAAATAGAGGGTATATAAAAATAAAATCTCAATTAAGAAAATGTGAAGTAAAATACACAAAGCTGTGTGACCCTGGACAAGGCACTTAACCCCAATCGCCTAGACCTCACTGCTCTTCTGCCTTGGAACCCATTTTTAGTAATGATTGTAAGACAGAAGGAAAGAGTTTATTAAGGAAGACAAAAGGAAGTATACTGCATAAAACAAGGGAAGAGATTGTACTGCCCTAGCAGTAAACAAGCGAAACATGTCCAGAGGAAGGTAATTGAAATGGGAAGGGAACTTGAAATTATGCTTTATGAGAAAAAAACTGAGGATGTTTAGCCTGAAGAAAAGAAGATTTAACAAGAACATGCTAGCTGTTATTTGGACCCAGAGGACAGAACTAAGAGTAATGTGTAGGAGCAGATTTGTGCCAATATAAGCAATACATGAATTACAATTGGAGCTGACAAAAAAAAAATTGGGGGGGTGGGGGGTGAGGGAAGGTGGTGAACTCTCACTCTAAACCACTATTTGTCATAGATATTTTACATTAGATTGTGAATTCCTTGAGGGCAAGGACCATCTTTTGCCTCTTTTCATAGTCCTAGTGCTTAACATACTGCCTGGCACAAAGCAGGTGCTTAATTATAATTAATTAAAATAATATTGATTGATTGCTGGTTTAGGAAGGATTTCTATTGAGATAAAGATGGGATTAGATAATCTGAGATTTCCCTCAATGATGAGATCCTATGAGTCTATGAATCTTCCTTTCCTACAGACTTGATTCAATGGTTCCATCAATGCCATTCCCCTGGATCACTTTGCCACACTCTTTTTTAGAGAAAGCTCAACTTTTTTTTTATCTTTCTTCCATCTTCTACCATAAATGTTCAATAGTTCATGAAACTCCAAATTCTGAATTGTAAGATTTATGTAATTGAGGGAAGGTTCTATAGAACTTTTCAGACCATATTAATTTGAAAAGGAAAGAGGCCTTCGGTTCCATGTACCTAGGACATTTTGTATTATTTAACTTCCCATAATTCTGAAGGCCTACATAGTTTTCCCAGCTCCAATCCAATATTTATATTAGGAAATTGATTTTCATTTTAAGATTCTAAAAAGTTTTATTACTTTACATTACTCAAAGATTCTTAAATAAAATAAACTACATCACAATCCTCTAACAAAAATGAAATAACAAATGAAGTCTGGGGAATATGATATATTATGTAATTATCTTTATATGTATAATTAATGCATGTATAATTACAGTAACAGACTAAATTAAAAATTAATAAACAATATATCTCATCGCTCAGACTGCCTTCCTTGTCTTGTTTGGAAGGAGATCTCTCATAAGTTTTTCATAATTTATTTTTAATGTGTAGCTTGTAGTAAAGAGAAGCCAGTGGAACATACAAGCATTATTTAAATAATGACATTTCTTACATTAGTGAATTAGCTTTCTCCAAAGCAATTAAAGACTCGTCCTTCACACTACTCAGTTTTCTACATTTCTTTCAATATCTTCATTATTGCTTAATAGTAACCATCATTCAGGCCAGTAGGTCATGACTCATTAACCCTTGAAAAGTGCTGGTTAGACATTTCAGGTAAAGGTGTGGATTTACTAAGAGAGCAGAAGAATGTACTCTCTCTCTCCAATTCCATCTATCAGGCTTTCCTATATGGTTATCATAGAAAGACATCTTTCCTAAACTAGAAACAAACAAACAAAAAAGAAACGTGAATCACAAAAAGAATAGCTCCATAGACTTGTATTTTTAAAGAATTGTGCCCAGTAGGTTTACAGAGGAAGGAAGTCCAAGGGGGTATGGAGATAAAGAGAAAGGCAACCCAGAAGCCATGATGAGAAAGAAGGCAAAGCAGATGAGTGGTTGTAGCAGGTTGGGAATAGGAAAGAGGAAATGGAGAAGAAAGAACTAACAATCAGGATGACAAGGAAAGATTGTGGCTTTGGAGGCAGAGGACTTGGGTTCTTTAATTTCCTTTCTCTAACCCTTAACTACCTTGGACAAGGTGCTTAACCTTCCTATTCTCAGTTTGCTCAAGTATAAAATGAGGAGGTTGGATTAGATGACCTCAGTGATCTTTTCCTGCTCTATATTTATGATCAAAGAGAATGTTGCCACTGGGCATTATATCTGCTTTCAGAGGTCCCCTCCTCCCAATCTTTTTTTCCTCCACATTTTGCTTCCATTTTAAAAAATATGTCCCAAAAGATAAGGTCAGGGAGTTAGAAAACTTATAGCAAGCTTTTACTCCTGCTAACACATCAAAGAATGGAGCAATATTAGAGACCCACTTCTAGGCTTTTCACTGATGCTTCCATTTAGCCAAAAAATAATTATTCTTCTTGCCCTACCCCAAGAATCCAAATACATTATATTCTTTATACTAGACTGTAGGGAAAGCACCCACAAAATACAGATGTCAAAATATAGCATAAAAGAAAGAGAGGGAAGAATTGAAATCCTCTTACCAACCTAGATCTCGATAGCCAAAAGTCCTGAGTCCATTAGACGTGATTCAACTTTCAGGCCATAAACAACATAATTGTCTTTTTCTCTAATTTATAACTGCTTTAAGATGATTGCCAAATATCTCTTTTAGAGTGTAAAGCTCTCACGAACTTTGAAATTGTTCACTCACTATCTGATATATTGTTTGCTCTCCCCTGAATTTTTTTCAGTATAACATAGACCCTTTAGTCCATTCTCTGCATGGTTGTCAATGGGATTTTCTTTAAATACTGATTTGATCATGTTACTCTTCTGCTTAATAAACCTCCATGACATCCTGCTGAAATAGATTAAACAAAGTCCCTGATCAATTGGTAAAGTTAGCAATCACTCAAGTATAATTTTCCCTCAGAAAAAGCAGGCTTCAGGAATGTACTTTCCCAGGCTGTAACAACAGATGGTCAGGGGAACTAGGGGATGCCCCTCAAGGACGGGATAAACCAGGTACAGGATAAGATGTACAAAGGAAGGTCCATCCTCCCAATTTAGGGTACGTCTGGCCTGTGTCCACTAAGACTTGATTGCCCTGGTCAGTTTGCCCCAGGCCACATTTCAGTTAAAGCCATATATCCTTCATTAGCTTTGTATGAGCTCATTTTACCTTTTCAGCTTTCTCATGTATGTAAACCTATAAAAACTGTCTGTAACTTGGCCTCAGCACAGCTTTCATAGGAAGGCTGCCCTGACCAGTTAGATACGTATTATTAATCAATAGATTAATAAACAAATATTGATTCCATTCATTGAATTTCTGGGTGTCCAGACTCGCTTTATGAAGTGCATCACTTCACTACTGCCTCTAGAATAAAATATGAACTTCCTTTAGTTTTTAAAGCCCTTCTACCATCTGACCCCAATCTCTCTTTCCAAGTACACTGGATACCAGCTGGCACACCCTTACATTGTGAGGTGCAGCCTCTGTGTTCCTCCCACACAAAACTCCATCTCTTTGCTCCATTGCCTTCACTGATCCCTCATGCTCTCCTCACAGAATCTCTCTTCCTCCAAGAAGCAGCTTGGCTTCTACTTGTTGCTTTTCCTGATCACTGCTAGTGATCTCCCTCCCAAACTACCTTGTAGTTACCTTACTCTTTAGTCTCCATATTTATTCCTTCTGTGTATATATTTGTAGATATACTTCTTGTCTCCTTCATTAGGATGTAAATTCCTTGTAATGATAAAAATAGCACCTACCTCTCAGGATTGTGAGCATCAAATGAGATAATAATTGTAAAGCACTTAGCACAGAGCCTGGCAGATAGTAAGCATTATATAAATAGTGGTGGTGGTTATTTTTATTTTTATTATTGTAATCAGAGATGGTTTCATTCTTTGAAATCAAACTATGCTGTCTGAAATCATTCTTATTTAACTTATTTAAATAATTTCCTTCATGAAACTACATATTTTTTAAGGAAAAAAACTGTGGATTCTCATTTCTAAAGATCTTTGCTGACTTCATCTTTTCTACTAAATTACGCCAAAATGTCAAATTTCAGCACTTAAAATACTGAAATGAATCTGCAAATTCAGTAATTTTTATGCTCTTTCCAGTATTATAAATCTCAATCCATCCTTGCCTAACTAACCCTCTTGCCCATGTATTCTCATAAATTCATGATAGGAGGTGGAGAGTTTCACCTAACATACAAAGGGCCTTTCTTAATTTCCTCTGATGTTGTGAGAATACCAGTGGAACACTTAGGATGTCCTCATTTTCACCAGAGTCCAGTCCATCTTCTCTTCTCTTCCTATCACACATTTCCTTACTCCATTAAAAAAAAAATTCCTTTTTGGTTGTATGCTGCAGCCTGCTCACATCTCCCATTCACCTTTCCATTACCCTCTGCATAATATTACTTTTCAATTCTTTAGTGACTGATGTGTTCCCAGTACCACAGCCACACAACATTACCAATAAAATTTTTGTCATTCAATCATTTCCAACTCTTTCTGACCTCATTTGGGGTTTTATTGGCAAAGATACTGGTTTGCCATTTTCTTTTCCAGCTCATTTTACAGATGAGGAAACTGAAGCAAACAGGATTCAATTATTCTCCCAGAGTCACACAGCTAGTAAGTGTCTGAAATCAAATTTGAATTCAGGTCTTCCCGACTCCAGACCCCATGATCCATCCACTGTACCACCTAGCTGCCCTATAGAAAATTGGTATATAAAACATGAGCCTTTATTTCCAGTAGAAGGTTGGGGGGTCATTAAAATACCTTTAATGTTTTCTAAAGGCAATCCAACCCATTCACTTCCTCCTATTTAGTTTTCAGTCCAACTCACTATTCAGTACTGTCTCTCTCAGATATACATGTTATTGGATGAGTTCTATAGGTTGCCCATCCAACTGTATATTAGACATTTTTCATCTTGATCAGGCCAAATACTTTTGCATGGTTACAGATCTTTTTCTATAAGGTTCTATAAATATGATGTAAATCAATACAAGATTATCCCCAAATAAGACCTTCTGGAGGACCTCTCTATGTGTAGGCATTTTATTCTTCAACTTGGACTCTGTACTACATCTCTTCCATCTCAGTGAATAGTGTGTATGGCAATCATACATCTCCCTCACCTGATGTATGTGATCAGAAAGTTGATGAACAAAGTCCTTACATTATTATTTCTTTCAAGAAATATGGAATTACTGATTGATTGACATTGGGGTGAAATTAAAGAGGTATTCCAATGCATAACTGACAAAGGCATCAAAGCTTGTTACATTTTGTTGCAGTTAACTGAAATATTTGTGATTAATTTTGATTCAGTGGAGATAACTCTAATTGAATTACTCAATCAAGAAATCACAGTTCCCCCCACCATTACACTTCTGTGCAAATAGCTACCAAATCTTTACCTCTATTCCCATCCCTCATGAGTTACAGGCTTATTTTTCAAATGCCTACTAGACATTTCCATCTACTAGTACCTCAAATTCAACATATCAAAAACCGAATCTATTGGCTTTTATCTCAAATCTGTTATGTCTCCTTACTGTCTTGAAGTCTTCATTCTTTCATGCAGCTATGCTTAAAATCTGAGTCATCTTTTGCTCTTCCTTATTCCTTCTCCACATTCTTCCTTCTCCATATCCAATCCCATCTACCTTCACAGTATTTCATACTGGTTATGTTTTTCATACCCACACTTATTTGGTAGTTTAGGCCCTGATGACTTCTTGCCTGGGCTATTGCTACTCTGTTCTTTTGATCTTCCATTTAAAATATTACTGCCAGATTAATTTTCCTAATGCACAGAACTGAGTATTTGGAAGCATCCTAAACTTGCATAAGATCATTGAGTACGAGCCTTAGCCTGATGTATGGAGCTCCTTTAGAGCAGTTTACAGAGGATAATATAGAATGTATTGTCAGAATCAAAGTAAGAATGAATTCTGGAGAGGAAACCAAAAGGCTGTGGGGTACAAGGTGGTAGTAGCAGCTGTGGTGTTGACTGGCCCTGCTCATTGACCCATCATTTTTGGCTCAGTTCTTTTCACTCTTTTTAAAATTAAGGCCATTACCATTTTATAGTTCCATGGCACCTTTCATGTTCTCCACAATTTTTCAAAGATTTTTCACAGTAGCTTAGCTATTATATCAATGATTTCCTTTATGGATATACTTTATCTGAATGTGTTGCTTTGAACTCATATTGAATATTTTTGAATTTTCATGCCATCTGTGAATATTGGATTTAGCTATCTCCTGATTGTAACAATGAAGATACTTAGTTTAACAAAATCAGGAATATCTTGTGAACTTTAAATTACTCCACCCTGCTTAGATCTTACTTCATGGTGAAGATGAAATTGTAATCTCCTGATTGAACAATGAAGGCACTTAGTTCTTACTTTATAGTGAAGCTAGAACTTTAAGTTAAGTCTATTTTTAGATCTTAATACAAAAAGGTGTTAAGTAACTATAAAGGTTAAATTAATCACAAAAAGGTCAAGTAACTCACAAAAGGTGAACTTAACAAAGAAGTGTTAAGTAACTTTAAAGAGATAATCTAATCAAAGAAGATGAGAACTAAGAATGGGCATTTAGAGGAGGGGGCACAAGGGTAAAAGATCTATATATCTGGCTCACTTCCTCTCTCCGGGACCTTTTGGCAGCAGAGATTTGGCTGGTGGCAGCGTGCTGGGCCTTTCGGCATCTTAACGTGGCTACAAGCTATTGTCCAGTTTGGTGGTGAGTTTCTGGCTGAGTTTTTTCTCCTTTACATTCCAAATGTATCCTCTTAGAAGACTCTAATCTGCTTCAGAGACCTAGCGGCAGAAATCTTGAACTCCCCCTGGCCAGGTGGGAGAAAACCTATACCCTCTTCCCACTTTCTCCTTAAATCCTTCCCTCTATATTAATTAAAATTACCATAAATTTCCAGACTGACTTGGGTATTTTATTTGGGATTTTTCCTTGGTGACCAATTAATTTAGATTTTAAATCACAACCCTAAAATTATCTTTACACATCTCTTATCTTAATTATCTTGAGGATCAACAATGATTATTCTTCTTGATAGAAAAAAAAGTATAAGGCAAATAAGATGAGTAGTTCTACCTCTCTCTGACATGTGCTATCATCATCTTATACATCCCAACCATTAGTCCTACATAGCTGTGAAATTAGAGGATAATATTAATATGGTCATGATAATTCCTAAAGTCTCATCCATCTTGAAAATTCAGTGATATCAGTATCATGAACAAGTTCCATAGGACACAAAGGGACATGTTAGTGGAAATAAAAAATGTCAGTAAAAGAAGCATATTTGAATTCAAGACACTCAAAACACTTAATTAGATGACTATTTAGACTTATAAGGAAGGTTAGATGTGTATATAATTAAATTTAAAATATTCATTTTATGATAATTTGATAGTACTATATTGGAAATTGGAAATGATGGGTGCTATTGCCAAGAAAAAAATTTTCATTTATGAGCCTCGGCTTCTTCATCAATAAAATAGGTACATTAGAATATGTGTTCCTAGCTTTCATACAAATGAAAAATTAATGAATATTATTGCAATAATTCATATGCCCAGAAGTTGCTGTGGAACTTGGGAATAATTGTCCACATTTCATGCAGAATTCTTTTTGCATACCTGCATCAACTTCTCAAGAAAGGGCTCATCACATCTAGAAGTAGTGGTACCATAGCAAAAAATATGAAACATCCCAAGTCTGTGTTAGTTCTATAAGGACACTAGATGAGTGATCTTTGATAATATAGAGAGACCAAAAAGTGTCCAAATTTGTGTTTGTTCCTGGAGGAAGTTTTATGGAGATCACCAGGCTTTATAGTCTTTTCCAATCAGCCCCACCCTTGTAATATCCACACAGAACAGAGCAACATACTGGGAAGAGGTTGTAAGCAATTTTCAACTCCTTGTCCTTTTGAGGAAGTCGTTCATCTTTTGTTTTGAAGAGTACCAGTAACATGATTAGAGATGATGTCTTGACTTGTATGTGAGTTGGATTTAAGTGAGGCAGACTTACATAGTCATTAACCTCATTCTCTCTTCCAGAGTCATTGAAGTCCAGGGCAAGACAAATCAGGACAACTGGTGGTGGCCTGGGATGCATTGTATGTCAATGGCATCTTTGATGTCTGACCAAGATCTAAATGCTGTACAGCACCTGCTTCAGACACCTTCATGGCCACTGGAATAAAATTTCCTCATCTGCCCATTCTGGTAGGGGAAATCTTTACTTGCTTGGGGTAGATATTCCCCTAAATCATGGATAGGATTGAGGCTTGTCGGTTACCCTCTAGCTAGATTAGCCCATCTCCTGAGATGGTTTACTACAATGTGGCTGCTGTATAGGCTACAGCTTTTTGGAGCCACAGGTGAGAGTTGAATGAAAGATGGACACCAAAAGTGGATGAGCATCTTTGAAAAGGGTTCAGCAAGTCACCAGAGGTACTAGTCCTCCTGGAACACTCTGGTAATGTTTTTTCTTAGGCAAGGGCATGTGATAAGAACTGTAAACTAGGTTAAGTTTCTGGCCGTGTCTGATGAAAGTTAAATGGAAGAGGCCTTAGGAGACAGTGAGAGAAGAATTCAAGATACAGATTATCAGTCTTCAGAATAGGAATTGGTTTTGCCTTTCTTTGTAACCCTAGTGACTGGCACACATGAAGCATTTAATAAGTACATTTTGATTGACTGACTAATTTTAGCTTGGACATCTGTCATCGTCTGTGAATAGTTTTGAGGGGGAACAGCTTCCTAGACACTGACTAAAAGATCTAGGCAAAAATCTTGCAGCCCTCCTTTGTAGGGCAGAATCTTAGTAAGCATAGGGTCCTTGAATGAATGGTGAAGTTGACAGAAAAGAATTATAGTCCTTCCCTGCAGTGGAGAGGCTTATTAATCTAAAGATAAATGGCAGCTGAAGATCAGCTTCAACTGAGAAGGGAATGACCTATACCAGTGATGGTAAACCTTTTAGAGACCTTAGAGACTGAGTGCCCCAACTGCAATCCTCATGTCACATGTGAGCCTCCAGCCTTACCCCAGGCAGGGGAGGGAGGAAGCTCTCCCATTGGGCTGCTGAACAGAGAGAGGTGGGTGATGGGAGAAATGTCTTCAGGCATACATAGAGAAGGGGAGGGGAACAGCCCCCCCTGGCATGCTTGCCATAGGTTCCATGTTGGCGAACTCCTCCTTTCTTCCCCAACATAGTAGGAAGCAGTAAAGAGGTCTTTGCTAAAGGAAGAAAAACATTCCAGCAATGAAGGACAGCCAGTCTAAAGACTAGGTGTATTGTCATGTATGAGGTATACCAAATAGGTCAGTTGTGGTTGGAATGTGGAAAGTAGTGATGTGTAAGAAGGTTGAAAAGGTCATCAAAGACCCAGTAGAAAAGAAGTTGGAACATTAGACTGACTTTTTATTTGTTCCTAGAGAGCTAGGTGACTCAGTGGCTAGAACCTGGAGTCACTAAGACCTGAGTTTAAATCTGGCCTCAGACACTTACCTAACTGTTTGACCCTGGGCAAGTCACTTAATCACTGTTCATCTTAATTCACTGGAGAGAGAAATGGGAAACCACTCCATTATCTTTGTCAAGAAAACCCCATGGACAGTGTGATCCACACAGTCACAAAGGATTTGAAAGGACTGAACTAATGAACAACAACAACAAGGCCGTAATGAGACATTGGGATTTAATTAGTGGGAGAATGAGGTGGTTAAACCAGGAACTCAGGAAAATTATTTTTACAACTATGTGAAGGATGGATTGGAGTGGAGAAGTATTTGAGGCAGAGAGATCAATTAAGAAGTTACTGCAACTATCCAGGCAAACAGTAATGAGGGCTTAACCTAAGATGGTGGATGGTTGAATGAAGAGAAAAGAACCATGTGAGACACATCACCAAGAGACGTCAGTAGCTATGAAGGATTGGAGGCACAATGGCTAAGTATCTGAATCATTCTTATGAACTCCGCGAACATGAATCCTTCCACAGAGGTATCCTAGTCATTCATGATGCCCTGATCAAGAGTCCCACGAAATCCTGAGGTATCTTCTATCTTCTATCTAAAGGTATGCATATTTGTAGAAGAGTAAACTTCAGGGGACACAGTGGATAGAGCACCAGACCTGGATTAGGAGGTCCCGGGTTTATATCTTACCTCAGATATTTCCTAGCTGTGGTGATCCTGGACAAGTCACTTAACTCTGCTTGCTTAGCCCATGAGCCTCTTCTGTCTAAGAATTGATACTAAAACAGAAGATAAGGACCGAGGGGGAAAAAAAAAGAGACAAAAATTGACAACAGCCCTCTCCACCCTAGGGCCAAAGTAATAAAGAACCTGGTCTTCTTTCCAGTCTAAAGGGAAATATCTCAGAGCTATGACTGAGACAGAAAGCTCAGTAAAAGCTTGCCTGAGTAGTCAGAGATCTATCCAGAAGCTTTGAGTGTCTGGGTTTTTCTTTTCCTGGTGTTTTTAATGTGTGTTTCTCTCTGTTTCTGGGCATCTGCTGTCTTCTGTGAATAGTTTCGAGCGGAACAGAAGGAAACATGATGGGGTCTGATCCCTTGGGTCTCCCCAAGAGAGTGGAGCTTCCTTGCAGGTCTCTGATTGTCCCTATGTATCTGTCAGGAACAAGAGGAACTCAAAGCTGCTGCTCAAGTGTATTCAAAGATGACTTTAAAGTCCACAGACTTGCCTCTCATGTATGTTTTGAGGGCTCCTAACCCACATGCATTAAATCATCACAAACCTCCCTAGATCTCAATTTCTTCATCTCTGAAATAAAGGGTTTGTACTAGATGATCTCTGAGGTCCCTTCCAACTCCAGATCCATGATCCTCTTTAATTAGTGATTTGAATTCTTGGTTTGGTTTTGTTTTTTTTCAAAGTCACAGATTAAGAATAGAAACAGCTTTTCTTTTCCTTCTGTAATATTGGTTTCTTTTCCCTGGAGAAATTGAATTTATTTCCAACTGGAGTCTTCACTAATTAGAATAATTATTTACTGAACTATGGGGTAGAAAGGAGATAGGAGTGGATGGAGGGGTTTAACAAAGGCTCAACTCCTCCTTTCTTCCCAAAGAATTACGTATTTCTATATTCAAAACAAAACAAAACAAAAAAAACTTGGCAGTTCAGCCAAACATTTTCTATAAATTGAATTTGTTTTGCGAGTTATTCACTGATAGTGGCTGCTCTTGTGGCAGAATGCCATTTGTTTAGGACTGTTCTGAGGCATGGCTGATCTGGGAGGCTGCCCCGGGTGCCTCAAATTAGGGGAACATTGTTGAAAAGACCATACAAATAGCTGAATGCATAACTATAAATTGCCTGTATTTTGGACTAACCAGATTACATTATTTAACTAAAGGATAAATGTAAGAAAAGTGGGAATTTAGCATAAATATGGATTCAATAATAAATGTGTGCAATGTGGCATACATTTTGAATGATTTCTGAATAGAATGTTGACCACTCAATATACTGCCTATTAATTACATGTTTTAAAAAATCTGAAGGCTTCCTACTTTTGAAGTCATACTTGAACCCAGGCCTCCTATTCACTGAACTACCTAGCTGCCTCAGAGCAACTGCTCAGAGCTGAAGCAGTTCAGCAATATTAAGTAATGCATTAGCCAAGTCCAACAGTATATGCAATTGTCCATATCAATCACCCACCTCTGCAAAGAAAGGAGAAAGGTGCATTTTTGATATCTCCTCATTAGGGTCAAACTTGGTCATTATAATTACACAGCATTCACTTCCCATTTTTGTTTCTTTTTGTTCTTTCTATTTACATTTTTGCAGTCATAGTTTATTCTCCCCCCCCCATTCTGCTTATGTATGTTTATGCTTATGTATCAGTTCATATAAATCTTCTTGTGCTTCTCTGTATCCTTCATATAGTAAATAGCTTAATACATTCATATACCACAATTATTTAACTATCCCTCCAATTGATTAGCAATTGCTTCCCCCCACCCCCAATTCTTTGATATAAAAAAAGTGCTATTGAAAATATTTTGGAGCCTATCATACCTCACATTCAATGTTCAGACTTCTTGGGGTGCATAGAGAACAACTAGATCTCTGAGAGAATATTTTTTAACATTACCATTCTGACAATGAGTAAATACATAAAGAATCAAAAATAATTTGTTCTACTTTCCCAAACCAACCCAAGAGTCTAATTCTACACCCATTCCAGGAATACAGATATGTCCTGGGGAGACTTTTACAGGCCAAGAGAGTTTCTCAAAAGACTCTACAGAATCAAAACTAGCCCAGGCAGCCAAGTTTGTGCCCTATGTCTCAACATCATTGAAGGGGAGAAAGGATCACTCTCTTCACTTAGGTGACAAAAGAGGCATCAACAATCATCCCAATAGCATCAAACCCAGTCTGTCACTCTTGTCCCCAACAAAGGCTGATATATCCCATTCCCAGGGTGACTTTTCATATGACTAGGGCCATATGGCCACTGACACTGGACCAGGAAAAAGAATTGGCATCCTTTTTGCTCCCTACTACCATAAATCCATCTCTTCCTTAAAGTTCCTTCCAACTTGTCTGAATCTTGTTTGTGTCATTAATGAACCTCCAAGTGGGGGTGGGGGATGCTGGCAAATGTTTAAGAACCAGCTTTCTGAGGGAAAAATTCAAACAGCATTTTGTCCATTGAAGGAGGTCACTAAGCTATTGACTACAACTGGTGTACTGCAGTCTAAAGTCCACAGACAATTCACCTCACAGGAACTTGAATCCCTTAAAGAAACATTTCCCAAATTTCATAGAACAACCTTTCAAATCTCAAAAGGGACTGAAATGAGCTTTTAGGATTTTTGATCCTGATTTTGAGGATGTTGAGTTTCTTCTCTCAGAATTGTTTAGCCCCCATGAACAAAGACAATTCCTAGAAAAGACCAGGACTGATAGTAGGCTGACTAGTTGGCCCACTGTGGAGCAAAGGGAAGATCTGGACTTTGCTAACCCCACTAGCTTGTCCTAACTGAGGAAATGCAGGGAAGACTTGCTCCAAGCAATAAAGTAGTACTGCTAAAAGCCAAATGCATGGGCTAGGTTTGATAAGATCATGCAGAGCAAAGGGGAACATCTTGCCACATACATTGATCGTCTGTCAGAAATGGCAGAATCAATAGTAGGTCTAGAAACAAATAGTGAAGAGTCTGCAAGTCGTGTTTGAAGGCAATTTTTAAGGGGTTGCACACCTCATTTAAAGAACTTCTTTAGGCATTATTTCCCTAAGTATGATAGGGTTAGCCTCATAGAATTACGTGATACAGCAAATTACTTGCATGATAATCAGTCAGAACAAAACAAACAAGTGCAAGACCTAAAAGACAAATTAGAGATGACAGAGAAAAATCTAAAAGAAAAGGAGATAGAAGAAATCAAGAAACTAAACACAGTTAGGACTTACACAAAATCTAGTTACACAAAACCTAGTTACAAACCAAAACCAAACCAAAAGTGCAAAAAGAAACTAGGGAATGCTTCTTCTGTCACAAGCGAGGACACTTGATTAAAAAATTTTTTTTGAAGAAGAAACATGAAATTAAGAACAAGAACACACAAAATTCACAAACTAGGTGCAAAAAGCCCTCTTGTTCTCATTCCATGCTTAAGTCCACTAAGCAAGCATCTGATTTGCAAGAAATGCAACATGCCATTAAAACTGGAGCTAAACCTAAGTACTCAGACATGGTTAGGAAAGAATTATGAAGCCAGGCCTATACAGTATATAGTGTGACACATGGAGATAGAAGAGATAGGGGAAAAGAGGCTGCTGAAAATATTAGACAATAGAAAAGTAATGGTGAAAATTCAGTGCAATAAAGTGAATCTGTGAGTGATAGTACATGCAATAAATCAAGAGAAAGGCAGAGACAAATTAAAGAAATAGATGCAGAAATTAAAGAAATAATATCTCAAATAGCAAATGAGATAAGAGACTTTGAAAAAAGCTGCACAGTAACCACATGGGAAAAAAGCATAAATGAAATCAAATCTTTGTTAGAGAATTTTTTCAATGTAGATTGGGCAATGGGATTGAATTGTGCAAAAGAAAAAGACAGAAAAAGTCACAAGAACCCAAGCAAGTGTTAGTGAAAGATACACAGAAACATAATTTCAATTCCCTAAAGGTTACTGTTGCTAAAGATTTACATTACATCCCACCAAACTCAGTTAATTCATCCAATAGCTACATGGCAAAGGTACCCTCAGGAAAAAAAACAAAACAAAACATCTAATTTGAATCCAGAAGCTGAAAACTTCCATCCAGCAAGGAGTGATTTAGATAAGACAATATTTACTGGAAATGGAGCTGAAATTACTTTTGAAAACAATAATCCTATTCAAAGTAATAGAGGTGACATGACAGTTAAATTTGAAAAGAAGGATGGAATGGAAGTCTTAGTAACTGAACTAACAACCAGGGATTCAAAAGGCAGACTTGAAACCAACATTCTAAGTGGCAGAGGGGAATCTGGCCAAGTAGACTTATGTGAGATAAGGAACAACTATGATTTAAATTCATGTTCCAATGTAGTAGAGGGAGACTTCAGAGGAAATGATTTGAATCAAAGAGAATTTGCTGAGCCACATATACAGCTGGCAGAGGGTAGCAAAGGAATGAACAGTGACTTAGCAACTATAAACACCTTAGCTTCAAAGCCAGAAACACATGTATGTAGTACTGTGGGAAAAAATGTAGGCATACATCCTACTGATGATGAAGGGGAACATGCAGATGTACTGATCTTATTCCCAGAAGAAAATAATAACAGAGGGGAAGATTCCTATCTCTATACAGTCAAAAGAGGGTAAAGATAAACATAAACCTCAGACTAGTGATAGAGTAGGATCTATGATTATTAACAGCATTGAAAAATCTGCAAGAAGAAGCTAACCCCATACCATCAAGTTTACCAATTCAAAACGAAAATCTTAAGCTTAGTAGTGAGAAACAAACAGAAACTGATTTGAGAAACATAAAAGCTGGTGACATAGGCTTAGATCAAAATGCAAAGACAGAGTTACCAACATCTGACAAAAGTTTACATGACACTGAGCAAAATCCAAATAACATAGTGATTGGATTCAGTGATTCTGATTCAGATATTGAATCAGAAGGAATACCAGAGGGTGTAATAATAATGGATCAAGATTATTTAGAACAAATGCCTTATCAATTTTATAAGCTTTATAAAGAGGTAGACGAATAAGGGGATGTGTGGGACACAAGTGAGAAAATTGAATACCTGAAACCAGTACAATCAAAATCTCACCAAGACTATGATGATGAGATATTCTTTGGGCACAGAACAAGTTGCATACCATTAGAAGAACTTTATGCAAGATTAGGGGTTGATAATGAAGTTGACTTTATAGAGAAGTTGAATTACATAGCCTGTACAGATACGGATTTTGAATGGGAAGGTGGATATCAAGGAACATATTAAAGAACTGGAGGAGGAGAGATAGATACAATATTTCACTTCTATTCTCTAACTTCAAAAATATGACAAGTACCATTCATGCTGTAACAGTGAAACCAAGATTAGTTGGAGTTCCATAGGGTAACATACTACACAAAACCTTATGAGAATGAAGACTAGTTTTAGGTAGCACAGGTAATAACTTATTCCAGCAAAAGAAGAACAAGTAATTCAACAACAAGAACACTCCTAAACTTGTAGCATAAAACTCCAACTTCATAACTAGGACAGACACAAACACATAGAATGCTATGGAAGCATAGATTCATATTGGATGAATTTGTTATCAAAGACTTTAACATCAAGTTGTAATTGAGAAGTGAAAAAGGTTATTCATTTCTCTCAACCTTCACCCTGAAATAATCTCTACTGAGGGGAAGGGAGAGAGGGCAGGTATACCATAAAGATATTACTTCATAGTTTCAGATACCTCACTGGACACAACAATGTAATCATGTCATCAGTGAAGAGACATACAAATGACATCTGATTAAAAAAAAAAGCCCTAGTCATAAGAAGTGACATGAATAGCTCAAGAAGAAATCAAAAACAGTCCATGTGAATGAAAGCCTATGAAAACAAAGGCAAGCACATGAGAGTACTTATCAACAAATAGTATGTACAAGAGAGCACACTGCACATGTTAAAATGATAAAAGGATAATTCATAAGCAAAGGATAAACTATGGGAGTGGAAACACCGAGGAAAAGCAACTGCCTGAATAGAGAGGTTGAGGGGACATGACAGAGGAGAGACTCTAAATGAACACTCTAATGCAAATACTATCAACAAAGCAATGGGTTCAAATCAAGAAAACATCTAATGCCCAGTGGACTTACGCATCGGCTATGGGGGGTGGGGGGGAGGAAAAGAAAATGATCTATGTCTTTAACGAATAATGCTTGGAAATGATCAAATAAAATATAATTTAAAAAATGATAAAAGGATAGCACCCCTGAAGCAAATACAGCCAGTAACACAGACAAAAGGAAAACATGCATTTGAAAGATTAGCAGACATAGTAAATGAAAAAAAAGCCTCTATACGAAATCTCTGCCAGCCACAATAACAGAACAGAAAGAAACAATGTTATTTCAAATGAATACATAATTCTCTAAATTCTATCTCCAAGAAATAAGTACAGCAACCATACAATTAATCTCCTTGTGAAACAGTCACACATCAAAAAGATTAAGGTAAACTTCAAATCACTATTCTTAATGAAACTGTAAGAACTATGCACAATGCTATATTGCTTACACTCATTCATGAAGATGTACATATGCAAATCTTACATACATGAAGAGGTGCACAAGTAAAACTTACATGCATGGAGAACACATGTCATGCTTACCCCCATGAATGAAGATAGGCACATGTAATGCTTACTTCCACACACAAAGAATTACTAATGAATTCTGACATGCATTCATGAAGAATTCAGCTTACTTCCATGCACTATGAAAATTTCAATCTTACATGCATGCACATGTAAAGACCTTACATGCATGCACATTCTGTGTTCCGGATTATTCCTGAGTTTGTTCCTGAACTGAAGAACACAGGACTACAATCAAGAGGGAAAGAAAGCAAGAGATTGGCATGCTGACCATATGACAGATGATGAGGACAGGGTCCCTACAATCAACATAAAAGGATATGGAAGGACTGTGAATTTTGGACTTGTGATCTTGAAGATATGTAAGAATGCATCATACATGTTAACATCACATATATGCATGCACACCCTATATAGAAAAGGAAGAGGTATCTCATGGAATGGGTAAGTATACAACATGCATAGTTACAAAACAAAAGTCACACTGATAAAAAATTTCCATGGAAAATTTAAAAAGATAGAGACATTTCTTATCTGCATGAGTTTGCACAGAAATCTAGAATGATGTACATATGTAAATCTATAATAAGTACAACTTATGTACATATGTAAATACTAATTTACTAATGAACTAACTATATTAAAATAGTTTATTAATATTCCAATGTATAACAATAGTGACAGCTTAGTGAATTTGTTCAAAGTCTAAAGAAATAGAGACAGACATAGAACTACTTAAGTATAGAAATATATTGCATTATGATTTTGGTTAGTAATTGTTAGTACTAGAAAATTTCTTAGTTAAATTTATAGACATTAGGAGATAATACAAAATGTTATGGAAATTGTTGGAATGGTTTGAAAATTGTTACATGATTTGTTATTATGTAAAAATCATGTTCATGTACAATCCTTATTACCTACACCTTTTTCCTATACCCAATCTTCCAGTTCTTCCAGAACTTGCCAGATAACTCTTCATTTTCCAACATTAACCCTGTGCCGAGTATCCCAGGTGCTCTCCCCTTTTCAGCTTTCTTTTGTGTATTGTTCTCCCGTCCCCATATTACCCCCACAAGCTCCTTAAGGACAGGGACTATTTCTTTTTTGCATCCCCAGTGCTGAACATAGAGCTTGGCATATAATAGGTGTTCAATAAATATTTATGGAATTAAATTCAAAAGAATTGCACACTATTAATAACCATAGAAAAGAATTTCCCCCAAAAAAGTAATAAGAGAAATGGAAATCAAAGCAAATCCAAGGTTCTTCTTCACACGCATTAAGCTGGTAAAGATGACAAAAAAATTAGAGAGAAGATGTAAAGACAAACATGCTAATTAAGCCTGATTCAGGCCAAGCTCCTGGTATTGGTATTGGAACAAAATAAGATGCCACAATCATTCAGCAGTTAAATGGATATTTAATTAGTAATAGCAAGGAAAGGGTATTCAATAAATATAAAAAATAAGGACATTGTGAGGTGATTCAGCTGAATGAATCATTGTGAACTTCCAGCCAAGTCTTAGAGGAAGGCTGAAGCATCTCAGGGATGTTTTGTACTCCAATGATGTTAGCAGGTCCAAACCTTTAGGATATTTCTTCTACTACAGATATAAACAAAAAGATATCAAAAGAATTTCAAGTTATTAACAAGCATAAGAAAGAATGTTCCAAACCACTAATAATAGGAGAAATATAAATTAAAGCAGTTGAGATTTCCTTTCATATTCAGAAAACTGGCAGAGATTCCAAAAGATGAAAGGAGTCAGTGTTTGGATAGGTCGGGGAGAGAGAGCCCACAACTGCATTATTGGTGGAGTTTTTAATTGGTACAACCATTTTGGAAAACAATTTGGAATTATTCAAAGAGAGTGACAAAAATGTTCATATCTTTTGATCTAAAGATTCCACCTCGGATTTGCTGATTTATATTTCCCTTACTATTAGTGATTTTGAACATTCTTATTCCTTTTAATAATTTGTAATTCTTCTTTTGGGAGCTTTTTGTTCTCAATCAAAATATATCACAGGAAAAACAGTGGCAAAAAGAAAGTTCCTATGTATACTAACATATTTATAGCAGCACTTTTTGTGGTAGGAAAGATCTGGAAACAAAGTAAATGCCAGTGGATAAACTGTAGTACATGAATGTAATAGAATACTATCATACTGTAAGACATAGTAAATATATGAAATCCAGAGAAGCATGGAAAGATTTATATGAACTGATACAAAAGGAAATAAGCAGAACCAAGAAAACAACATATGGTATAAGTACAATATAGTAAGAACAAAAATAATCCTAGCTGAATGCTGAGAAATCAAGCTAGTCAAAAATAATAGATATGAGAAGACACTCCCCTCTATTTTTTTTGTAGAAACTGAGTTCCATGGGAGTGGAGCACTGAAGAGAGCCACTTTTTTGAGATGTTGGATAATTCTACTGATTTTTTCTTTTTCTTTTTTTTCCTTTTCTTATAAGGGTTAGTTTTCTGGGATAGGTAAAAGGTAGGGGAAATGTAGGTGGTGTAAAAACCAAAGCTATAAATAGAGGTTTATTTTTTAAACAGAAAAAAAGTAATCTGTTTCTTCTCTGATGACTCAATCACTATGAGCTGAAGAGACAATTTGTTGATTGAAAAAGCACACTTCTACTGCAGTGTGAGGCATTAGCCAAGAACTCTTTTCCAAGAGTATACTTAGGACTGAGCAGTCTGGGGTGGGGTAGGGGTGGGGGGAATTGAACTGACATGAACAGAAAAATCTTCATATCTCCATTTGGCATCTTTCTCCCCTCTCATGCTGTACTTTTCATTCTTCCCCTTTTTTTCTTCCACCGTGACTTCCCGGTACCTCTCCTCCTACATCAAAAGTATCAATGATGCAATAGAAAAAGCTCTACATTAGATGTCAGGAGGTGTGAGTTATCATTCTTAATTTTCTACTAGCTGTGGTGTGACCTTAGATAAGTCATACCACATCAACTCACACTGATATTCAGCAAAATACAACAGAACCGGGGTTTGAGCCAATAGCTTTAAAACTTGAGGGGACAAAGTAACTATTCTTCTGGTGATCTGATTTTTCTGTCAGTGTAAGTGTGGTTTAGGATATCATTAGGATATCATTAGGATATTAGGGATCATAAAGTCTATAAAAGCAATCTGTTTAAGGGATAAAGACATATGCAGATATTTATATTTTTGATGGAATGTTAATTTAACAGGATTAGTACTGCTTCTATTTTTTTATTTCAAACTTTACAAAACCGAATAAATAAGCATTTCCATATATGAAGAAAAAGAAGATTGTACATAAGTAGAATCACAATTTTGTATATATTAAATTTACTTTTCTTCATATCTATATAATAAGTCCCATCTACAAGTGTCCCAGCCTATCTTCCCCATCTCACAAAAGGGATCGTAAGGGAGAACAACATGTACATATAAATTGTCTTTCATGTTTTCACCTCTCCATTCATTTTCTGGAGGTAACATTCATAGTTTATTCTTGCAGCATTAATTCTGTAGTTGTGTATAATGTGGCTCTACTCATTTCACTGTTCATTCTTTATACCAGAGATTGATTCCCTTTCTTGTGTCCTGGTACTCTTTGGTGCAGTGGATAGAGCATTGGACTTAGAGTCAGGAAGACTCCTCTTTCAGAGTTCAAATCTAACCTTATACACTTACTAGCTAGGTGACCCTGGACAAATCACTTAACCGTGTTGGCCTCAGTTTCCTCATCTGGACAATGAGCTGTAGAAGGAAATGGCATCCACTCCAGTATCTTTGCCAGGACCCAAAAAGAGTCACGAAGAGTTGAACATGATTGAAGAATAACATTTGTGTCCTTAGCCCTAAGACAGCATCTCAGCACAAAGTAGGAACTTAAGAAAGGCTCCCTAATTGATTAATTGTTTGTACAATAGTGTGGGAATAGTGATCAGGGGGGAGAAGAATTTTGAGGCTCAGTACAATTAGCACAATGCCATCTACAAATAGAAGCAACTGGGTGGCCTTATCATTATTTGGGAGTCTTTTTTGCTTTGGACTAGCCATCTTTCATGATAAAGGTGAATGTATGTCTCTCAATTTGACACCTTGGTAGATGACAGCACTCAGTGAGCCAGTGAACAGAATTATCTCTATAGTTATAAATGTCGTGTATTATTACAATATTTGCTTAGGAGAGAAAATATGATGAGGCAGAAAAATGTTGAATTTGGAGTCATAAGACCAGAGTTAGATCACACTTATTCTATTTGTTACTCATGAAACATTGGGCAAGTTCCTTAATGTATCTGCTTCAGTTTCCTCATCTGTGAAATGAAGCGATTGGAATACAGGATCTTTAAGATCCCTTCTAGCTCTAAATTTATGTTCCTAAAATCTCAGTCTTTGTCTAAAAAGGGCCTTCAAGTCTTCATGTTGTTCTGTCATATAAAATACCCCTTTAAAATCAGTAAACAATAAATATAATGGGGTTCTTTGAAACTTCTTGGTCAACTGAATGTCCATGAAAAAGACCATAGTCCATTATAGAAAGTTGCCTGCAAAAGCCCACCTCTGAATAAGTACACCTTTTGTGTATGCCTAAAACATTCTCAAAACTTTTATTGAAATGATAAAAAGCAAGCATATGGGTCATTAGCTGTGGATGTCGTCTCAGATAGCTTTAATTTTTAAAAACTCTTACGGAATCTTCCCTCATGTGGCTTTTCACCAGTTTATGGAATGCTTTGATGCTTATCAAAGCTCAGAAATAGTTATAGAATGGCAGAACTGGAAGGGATTTCAAAGATCATTTACTCCAAATCCCTCAGTTTAGAGAAGTGGTTGCAGAGTCTCCAGGAGGTATAGTGACTTTACATAGCTTATAAAAGGAAGATCTTGTATCCAAGTCTCCTGACTCCCAGCTTGATGCTTTTTGCATTATAGCAAGCCACTGGGTGCCTTTAAAATTGAGTTGCTTCTGGCACAGATTTCTACTATTCAAATTTGTTCAGGTCCAATCATTTGTCCTGTCTTCATCCTCTTAAATGTACTAAGTGCTTTCTCCCTTGGTACATCAGGTACTGTGATGACCCCATTCTTGTTACCAATGAGAACAGATTATACATGTTACTCTACCTTTGTTGCTCTTCTGATTTCATGGACAGATATTCTTAGGGGTAAACAGGCTTACCTGGATATCTCATCCTCACTTTGAAAACTAGTTTTACCCTCAACTGGTTTTTGATTGTTTGGGATTTTATTTTGGTTTGCTTTGGGTCATATATGTTTTCTGAATGAGCTTATATACCAAAGTCAAGTTGTTTTGGGTTGCCTTATCGCTTTTCCTTAAAGAAGATTGCTTACAAGCTGAAGTGTTTTGGGGGCTTTCTGTAGTGACTAATTCCTTCACCACTTCCTAATGAAATTTAACTGATGCAAAACATGTATTTACTTGTTTTCATTTTCAACTTCTTCAGTGTTGACAGCTTTCCTATTTACCCCAAAACTCTGTACTCACATATACCAAGGATCATAACTTAGGACATCTCATTAATGCCTCTCTAACTCATTTTTAGTTATAATTTCTGCCACCCCAGCCTCTACACTTTGTGTGGTGGATCACTCTCCTCAGACCCACTATTTATTCTATCGTCCAATATAAGAAGCCAAGTTCTATACGAGGCCTCTATTCTCTCGCGGGCTATATAGTCAGAACATCAAGCAGGAAAGGGATGTCTTTTGAATTCAGCCTTCTCCCCCTTCTGTTTAGAGAGTTCCTTTGGGTCATGATGGAATTGGTAGACTTTCCCAACTAATTTGCATCTTCTCTGTGCAGATTCTCGCTATACTGTCTATCATCTAGGACCACTTACTGGCAGAAAGGCCCTCTGGAACCTGATTTCTTAACAGCCCTTCACTACTGTCTTCTTCACCAGGAAATTGAAAAAACTCTTCTACAGGAAACAGTGGTTATTATATTATAGTATAGTGGTAGTCTCTTGGTGACCAAGAATGACAATTGTCTTTGTGCAGTTTCATCTACGGTGTACCCTCATGTGGCTTTGGAGTCCAAAGGCTGAGGCACAGTTTGTGGCACATGGGGCATGGGACGCCAGTTGTTATGGGAGGTGCGGTTGTGGCCTGGTGTCACCGTTCACGCACAGTGGCGAGACGTCGACATCGCTCATCTTCAAAGATGGCGGCGGCATGGTGAATGTGGGTTCGCTAGCTGCTTCTGTCAGTGAGTTATAGTTGCTTTGGTGTGATGCCAGCCCACTTCAAGTTGGACTTTAGCTGATCCTTGAATCTTTTCTTTGGTCGGCCTTGTTTCCTGAGTCCAGCTGACAGTTCACCATAGAATACCTGTCTTGGTATTCGCTGTGGGTCCATGTGGATGACGTGTCCAGACCATTGTAGCTGGGTTCTGAGGACCATGACTTCGATGCTGGTGGAGTTGGCTCTGTTGAGGACTTCCTGATTGGTGATTCGGTCCTGCCATTGGATCCTCATGATTGACCAGAGAAAGCATTGGTGGAATTGCTCCAACTGCTTCATGTGCTTCCAGTACAGTGTCCATGTCTCGCAACCATACAGGAGCGAGCTGAGGACCACTGCGTTATACACTTTGAGCTTTGTGGCAGTGCTTGCACCTCTGTGTTGGAGGACTTTGCAGCTTAGCCGCCCAAGTGCCTGGCTGGCCTTTTGGATCCTGGCATTAATCTCGTGGTCTAGGGACCCATTGTTGGCGATGGTGCTTCCCAGGTACTTGAAAGTGATGACATGCCGTCGATTGTAATGCACGGCTGGTTCGTTGGCCTCCCTGGTGCAGATTGGAACAGCACCTCTGTTTTGCTGAGACTGATAGTCAGGCCAGTTTTGTTGCGGTAGAGAACCTGTCCACAATGGTTTGGAGATGATTTTCTTGGTGGGCCATGAGAGCACAGTCATCTGCAAAGAGAGTTTCCAGGATGAGTCTCTCTGTTGTCTTTGTTTTTGCAGTCAGGCGGCGAAGGTCGAATAGTGAGCCATCCAGTCGGTATTTGATGTAGCCGCCCAGGTCTAGATCCATCACAGCATGTTGTAATATGTGGGTGAAGTATAGGTTGAATAGTACCGGAGTGAGGACACAGCCTTGTTTCACGCCATTGGAGATGTTGAAGCGATCAGAAGTCTCTCCACCAGATAGGACTTCCCCTGTCATGTCGACATGAAAGAGCTCGATCAGTTTGACGAATTTTGCTGGGCAACCAAGCTTGCTGAGGATCACCCACAATGCGTCCCTGTTCACTGTGTCGAACGCCTTTGTCAGGTCTATGAAGACAATGTAGAGACTCAGGTTCTGCTCAAGGCATTTTTCCTGCATTTGCCTCACCGTGAAGACCATGTCGATGGTGCTGCGATCTGGTTGGAAGCCACATTGTGATTCAGGCAGGTTCTGCTCTGAAACAGATGACAGGAGTCTGTTGAGTATAACACGGGCGAGGATCTTTCCAGCAGTGGAGACTAGTGAGATGCCTCTGTAGTCGTCACAGGCTGCTCGTGCGCCTTTGTTCTTGTATAGGGCTATGTTGGAGGCATCTCTGAGTTCTGGGGGCATGTCTTCCTCTTCCCATATGCTGGTCAGCACTATGTGGAATGCCTGGAGCGCCTTTCCATTTAAGGCCTTGTACACCTCAGTTGGGATCCCGTCTTTACCGGGTGCCTTGCCTGCACTCATTTGTTTAATGGCTTTTTGGACTTCCTCTATTGAAGGAGGGACATCAAGTTGTTCAATGGTGCGGTTTTGGGGGATCTGGTCAAGGGTGCTTTGGTCGACTGAAGAGGGTCGGTTGAGAAGCTGACTGAAGTGTTCTTTCCACCTGTTGCTGATGCCTTTTTTATCTTTTATGAGAGTGTCACCGTCAGAGGATAGCAAGGGAGTGGTGGTGGGTTTTAATGGCCCATAGACAGTCTTGAGGGCACTGAAAAATTGTTTGTAGTTTTTCATATCAGCAAAGTGCTGGATTTCTTCTGCCTTTTTTTCCCACCATCGGTCTTGCAACTTCCTGATCTCACACTGTGCGGTGGCTTGGAGAGACTTGAATCTGTCCATTTTAGGAGCAGAGTTTGGGTTATTTTGCCACTCCATAAAGGCTTTGTTCTTTTTGTTCAATAGGTCTTCAATAGCAGTGTTGTTCTCGTCGAACCAGTCCGGTGGTTGCGTTGTTTGGGGCCTAGGACTGCCTTTGATGTTTCCTTCACTGCGTCTCTGAACTGGTTCCATTTCTTGGTTGAGCTTCCAGCGAGTGGTCCCTTGGCAGACAGCTTGTCGTCTAGGCAGGACTGGAATATTTGCAAATAAGATGGATCTCTAAGATGACTCAATGTAAAATGTGCGAACTGTCTGGGAGTGTTTTGGATGGCGAGGCGCAATGCGCATTTGAAGAGTCACTCTAACCAATTGGTGGTCTGTCCAGCATTCAGCTCCTCTCATGGCTCTGGTGATCTTTACATCCTGGATGTCTCGCAGGTGTACAATGATGTAGTCAATGAGATGCCACTGTTTTGATCTTGGGTGCATCCACGTTGTTTTATATTTGTTCGCCATTCTGAACACAGTGTTCGTGATGGTGAGTTCGAACTCTGAACATTTGTTGAGTAGCAGTAGGCCGTTGTTGTTCATTTTGCCCACGCCGTGTTTGCCGAGCACTCTTATGATCTCTATAAGGCCCTGTTTATTCTCTGGAGCTATTTTTTTGTTAATGTTTTGTAAAAACTCAATATTAAACATCAATATTACCATCCAAACTTATTTATAGTAATTTAACTTCTTACAGTTAAATGGATTGATTTCAATGAATAAAATATTATAGCTGTCTTCTTTCCCCCAAATTCTATTGTTGCATACAAACCCACCTATCCCCCCAGTCCTATGCTCTTGAATATTAGTGTTTCCTAATAACGAAAACATATTGTTAGGCAAAACAAATCAATTAATTGTCCATGTCTGAGAATGCATGTCTGTTTCTGTGCCTCTAGTTTATCATCTCTCTTCTAAGGAGTGAAAGGTATGTTGCATTTTCAGTCTTTTGAAGTCATATCTGGTAGTGGCTTGGTCAGAGTTCTGAGGTCTTTCAGAATTATTTCCTTCTCATTATTGTTGTGGTCATAACATAAATTGTTATCTTAGTGCTTATTTTTCTCTGTGTAATTTCATACAAGTTTCTCAATATTTCTCTGAATCCACAATGTTCTTCTTCTTATTTCTCATGGCACAATAAGAATCATGACAATCATATACCATAATTTGTTCAGCCATTCCCCAATCCAAAACAACTATTTTGTTTCTAATTCTTTGCTACAACAAAATACTGCTCTAAACAAAGGCTTTACCCCTTCAACTTGTCAACCTGGGCACATCCTCTATCTTAGCATTTGTGATTACAATTACTATATAAGTGTATGCATTATTATATAACAATGAACAATTATTGTTCTAAAGTGTTGTCCCCTTCCATCAAATTCAGTTTAATTTAATGTTGGGCATCATGTTAGATCCTGGGAGAAAAAAGACCAAAATGAAAGCTTATCTCTGTCCTCAAGGAGCTTACATTCAACTTAGAGGAAATAACAGGTCCATAGATAAATAAATTATAAAGTAATTGCAAGGCTGAGGAGAATATTAATCACTTCAGGGAGCAGGATGTAAACAGAAATGTAAATAAAACTACATACCTCAGAGCTAATTTCCTGGGTAGATAATATAAAGGGGGCAATAAAATGATAAATGAGTAATTCCTGACATATGAATATAAATAGGAAGCAAGATGATTAGCCATATCATCTTCAAATGTAAAGAAAAATTATTTTTTTGAGTCTTAAGGCTTAATATCCTAAATATTCCCCTCACTTGCCTTTATCACTAGAGTTCCTCCCAGCTCCTGATAATCTGCCTTTTTTCATATCCCAATACTTAGCAAACTCCCACTACCTCCTTATTCTTCTAGTACCTGAAATACTGAATCCCTAACTGCTAAGAGCAAGCAAACCCCTCGCCCCAAACTTTGCTATCCCTCTCATCCCCCTCTGCTTCAAGACTACCCTTACAATATCCTCCCTTATTTGCCTTCCTCTTTCATAGAGCATCCACCCTGTAATCAACAAATTTCTCTTCATTTTAGATCTCTTCCTCTAAGTTCTAGCCACATTGGCCTTTACCTCCAGTCACCAGTGCAGATGGAACCAGGAGAATGCCTGGAATATTTTCCATGCTCACCTTTGCCTCTTGGAATCCCTGTTTTCATGAAAAACTCAACTCAAGGGAGCCAGGTGGCTCTGTGGATTTAGAACCATGCCTAAATATAGGAGGTCCTGGGTTCAAATCTGACCTCAGACACTTCCCAGCTGTGTGACCCTGGGCAAGTCACTTGACCCCCATGGCCTAGCCCTTACCACTTTTCTGCCTTGGAGCCAATATACAGTATTGACTCCAAGACGGAAGGTAAGGGTTTAAAAAAAAGAAGAAGAAGAAGATAGGGGAGAAGTTAAAAGAAAACAAAGTTGTTCGGAGCTTGAGTTACAAGTTACTAAGGTACACAGCAATATTTCCCCAGAGGGAGCTTTCAGCATTTCCATCTTGTTATTTCTCTGCCCAGACCTCCTCTACTCACCAATTACCAGATAGAGAAGAGGTTCCAAACCTGTCAGTCAAAGGAATACAATGGGTCATTATTTGCTGTGTCCTCATTTTCAGTTCCAAAGAATACATTTTAGCTAAAAAGATTACCAGGTCCAACTCCCCAGGGAAGGGACAGAACCTGGCCAGCATTCATTCAGATCTGAATCCGGTGTCTGAGGAACTATTGCCTTATTTGTGAATCAATATGTACTTTTCTTTCTCAGTTGAATTCCTTTCAGCAAAATGGAGAAGGGATAGAAGAATTTCTACCATTTTGAGGGGAAAATCAACAAGGTTCGGTAGGTCCCTACAGAAGCCAGGTCTCGGCATCCTTGGGCTTTAAAAAATGTGCCAAATGTCCCCTCTGAATTTGCATTTAATTTTGAAATGGAAGTGGATGTCCATAGCAGAGGTGCCAAAACTGTAAATTCAACTATTTCTATCAAAAGGTATTTTTTAAGTGTCAAAAAGGGAGCTGTGGGAGAAATTCAGTTTTTAATGAGTTTTCACACTTGCCTGACCTCCAAGTGTTTCCAAGTAGCATGATCTGCCCTTCCTGCCACTGCCCCCACATCATAGATACACTGGAAAAAAGATCTCTTCTCAAGATGAAAAAGGGGAGCGTGAAAAGTAAATGTTATAAAAATAAGAAAAGCTTGTGGTGTTTTTGTTGGATCTGACCCAATCGTGAGGCAGAATGAATTACCTCCTCTCGTGTTGTTATTAAATCTTTGTTAAGGTTAGGACAGGTCATGGGACAGAGAGAAGCAGGCACGTTATCTGTAAACATTTACAAAGAAATAAGATGAAGAAGAGGAATTCTAACAAAACTCTGCTTCCCCACCTATGAGGACTCTAGATCCCAGCCTTAGAAGGAGAAGGGGCAATAGAGTACATATCCTCTCATTCTGTGGATGAGGAAATAAATAAGAGATGGTGCAGCATAATAGACAAGAGACTGTACTCAAAGACCTGGCTTCAAATTCTACTTCAGATATTGACTTGATATGTGAGCTTGGGAAAGTTGCTTAATAGCTTGTTGCCTCAGTTTCCTCATACGGGGAGCTGGATTCTTTGGTTTCTAAGTAAGGTCCTTTTTCCCAGTAGAGTTAAATGACTTTTCATAGGCCATTTTTTTATTTTTAATTTTTTTAATTATTTTTATTTTTAAATTTTATTTTTAAATTTAAATTTTTTTAATTTAAAAAATGTTTAAAATAAAAAAAATTATTTTAAATTAAAAAATATTTTTAATTAAAAAAATCACTATGATAGCTATCCTATTATTAGCAAGGTTTATACAGTGGATACACAGTTATACAGTGGATAGAAAGCACTAGACATGGAGTTGGGAAGACTTGACTTCAAATCCTGCCTCAGATACTTAAATATAAATATATGTCAGTCTCAATTTCTTCATCTGTAAAATGGAGATAATATTAACACCTATTTCCCAGGGTTGTTGTGAGGAATAAATGAGATAAGATTTATAAAATGCTTTGCAAACTTAAAAAGACTAATTAAATAGTAGTTATTGTTATTTCAATTGCTCTTTAGTCAAACACTAATTTTTTTTAAAGGGTTGGTTGCTAAATTCGAAGGGACAGAGTATTTTTTTCCCAATGGCAACCCCATCTACAACGATTTGAAAAATGGCACAGTAGGTAGAGGGCTAGGTTTGGTCTGACAGTGTGTTCATGGTCACCATGACCTGCTCAATGCCTTTGTTTCCTTGTCTATTATAAAGTACTCATAATGATACTTAATTCAATGAGTATTATCTCATGGGGTTGTTTTGAGGCTCAAATGAGATAATATATATAAAGTCCTTAGTAAGCCTTAAACAACATTTTGTTAGTTTTTTTGTTTTTTTTAGTATTATCACTATCATACAGAGAAAACATTATTTATTCATTGTACAGGAGACATATTTGCTTCTTTTCTACTGAATTATGCAGTAAATGTTGGTAAAAATGAGATTAAAGATCTTCATGAATATCATTATGCATGCATGGATTTTGGGGCCTCTTTCAACAGGCCCCCAGATTGGAAAACATTGAACTAGGGCAGTGGTTCTCAACCTTCCTAATGCCGTGACCCCGCACTACAGTTCCTCATGTTGCGGTGACCCCAAACCAAAAAAATGATTTTGGGGGCTACTTCAAAACTGTAATTTTGCTACAGTTATGATTCAGAATGTAAATACCTGATATGCATTATGTATTCTCATTGCTACAAATTGAGAGGTTGAGAACCGCTGAACTAGGAGAATAGGGGAAAAGAGAAATTTTAAGAAAAAATAATTTAGCAATGGAGAGAGAAGAGCAGAAAAAAAGATAATTGAAAGAAATTTAAGGGAAGCATGAAGAGATGGTTTAGGGGATTATTTATAAAGGACAGAAGGGTACATAATCAGCAGTATTTATCGAGGGTCCACTGTGGGTCTAACTACTTCTACCAGTATCTGATATGAACAAAGAATATGAACAGACAATTTAATTTTTTTTTTCAGTTACATGTGGAAACAACTTTGGACAATTGTTTTCTGACGTTTTAAAATTCAGATTTTTCTCCCTCCCTCAACCCTCACCCCCAATCTCAAGGTGGTGAATAGTCTGATACAGGTTAACCCATACTTTCATGTGATACATATTTCCATTTTGCACATATCACAATACAATAGAAATCTCATGAAGGATATAAAATGGAAGACATCATGTTTGGATCAGTGCTTAGATTTCAATAGTTCTTTCTTTGACTAAGGATAGCATTTTCTTCATGAATTCCTTGTGGTTATCTTAGAGACTTGCTTTGCTGATAATGGTTTAGTCCTTTACAGTTGATCATTGTATCATACTTCTGTTACTGTACATATTATTCTGGTTCTGATCACTTCACTTTGCATCAATTAATGTCTTTTCAGGTTTTTCTGAGCTTATCTCAAATTTTTGAAAAAAGAACCACAAATTATATACTTGAAAAGTTACTCAATGATTTAAAAAAATGAGCAAAATGGTTTTTAAAAATCCATGATGGGGGGCAGCTGGGTGGCTCAGTGGATTGAGAGCCAGGCCTAGAGACAGGAGGTCCTAGGTTGAAATCTGGCCTCAGATACTTCCCAGCTGTGTGACCCTGGGCAAGTCACTTGACCCCCATTGCCTAGCCCTTACCACTCTTCTGCCTTGGAGCCAATACACAGTATTGACTCCAAGATGGAAGGTAAGGGTTTAAAAAAAATCCATGATGGTAGAACTGTGGAGTAATAAACAATCTAATCCCCTATGGGGAAATCAAATGGCTGTTAGGAAATGGGTATTAAACAAGATTTCTAAAAATTTTTAGCACAGTAGCTATAAACTATACTAAGACTTTAGGGGCACCCTGTGTTGTTGGAACTGTAAATTGGTGCAGTATTTTTAGAAAGCAATATAACAATTTACAAAATTTTTATATTTCAAGATAGCAAAGAGCATAGTATTCCCTTCAACTATGCAGATGTCAACCTATCCATGACTTCTCATCCTGGGTATATCTTCTTCTATAAATCCTCCTTAGGTTGTCAAATCACCACACTGAAGGACTTCCTCTAGAGCTCTTAACACTATATGGATGTCCGTGGAGCACAGAAGCTGTCTGTCTGCTCTCCATTGCCCTGTGGATGTCAACTTCAATTCTTTTGAGGCTATAGTAGTTCATGATTCACAGTCATGTAGCATCACTAGAAGAATATTTGTGTTAAAGAGAAAAACTTTTGTTTTGAGAAGTCTTAGGTTCATTAAAACATTTAAAACACTAAGTAATTTCCCAAATGCAACTCTCTTCTTTCTACCTAACTCAGGACCCACTTGACAGTCAGTCTTCAATATTTGTCCCAAATTCTTTTTTTGTAGTCAACTAATAAATAGAGCAGGATGTCCTATACTTTTTTGTCAATTGTTTGAATGTAAATATGGGGCATAGTGTAGAGTAGAGATGTCAAACACATGTATTTAGCTTGAACTAAATTAAAATATAATTGGGAAACATTTAACAAAATAAATAAAAATACAATAGAACATAGCTAATATTAATATATGGCTCTCTAATTTAACATACAGGAGGCCAAGATCCTTAGTGTAATATTTATTGGGAAAGGAAATAGGAAGATTGGAAAACAGGGGAATAATGGGAGGCTTGTATAGGGGTAAGGAGGAGTTAAAGGGAGAGAGGGTATATTGCTTGGAGAGGCAAGGGAGGGAGATGCCCCTTGCTGAGAGGAAACAGCAGGGGTCCAATAAGGACGGTTTGTCTTTAAATGACTGAAACAAGTTCAGCACCCTCTATGACCAGAAAAGATAGTCCACTTATCTGACTGTGAATTCAAATAACATAAAGTTTAATAACTAGTTGGGGTTGGAGTTTTTCTCAGCTTCAGACCTGAGGCCAGGCCCCAGAGGCTGGCGGAGAGTTTGTCCCACTCCCGTCTACTCTTGTTGTTCTAATTCAGAATCTTAACTGTACACAGAAAGCAAACAAGAACAATTCTAACCTTTAGAAGCCTGTGTCTTCGGGCTGAACCAAGAAGAGCATGCTACTCCAGACTGGGCTGAACAAGCTCCTCTCCCCTCCAATACCAGGAAGCAAGACCCACATGGCAGGAAGGAAGTGCTAGTCACAAGACCCAACTGCCACTCCCAGTTGGCCCCTTCCCCCACAAACTGTCAGTCTTGTTTCCTTTCCACAATTGTCCCCTTTTTTTTGTTGTGACCTTCCCAAGGTCATATATTTATATTATAGTTACCCATTTACTAAATTTACTCTAAGGATTCTTTGTGGGAAAGTAAGGGTAAGGGTAATTTTGAGGTTTTACAATAAATTCAGTACAATAAATGTTGAAAAAAACTATTACAAGAAATTTGAATCTTAGTGCTAATACTACTTAGTTAACTAAAACTAATACATTATTTACAGAAATTATTTACATATAATACAACAATATACATTGTTCTACATCCTGATGTCAAATAGAAATATCTATTGATCTTTCTATTGCCTAAGACCTGTGGAACTAACTATATACATATTTACATTTTGCATAAATACAATTTCAGACACTTGTTTATATAAACAAGGTTTCTCAATATGTCAGTTTGTACTTTTGTGTTTTGTGTCTAATAGTGTTGTATTGAATTAATACTTATCAAGTTTCTTCAGATTTCCACTTCTCATGCTGACTGATGGATCTCTTCTTTCTTCCATGTTATGTAGTGATGCATGCTGTTTCCCTAATATGTGAAGTTACTTTTGTTTTATTATTTCAACACACTCAGTCTTACATATAAATCTCATTTTTGATCTGTCCTCTTCTTATATAAACAAATTTACAAAGTTCAAAGTCTTAGCTGTCCATTTCAGCTTTTCCTCTTTATTTCTCGTCTCTAGCATCTTTTCCTGATGCTTTTCCTCTGGGCTGGTTTAAAATCTTTTCCTCTGGGATGCTTTTCTTCTGGGTTGCTTTTCCTCTGGGTTGCTTTTCCTCTGGGATGCTTTTCCTCTGGGATGCTTTTCCTCTGGGCTGGGAAGTTGTCTTGAACATTATGTGTCACTATTATTTCTTTGTGTTGTACTTTTTATGTTAATCATTTTTATGTTTCCATTTCTCAGTACTATCTGTTATCTAATTATCTTTGATGTCTGTTACAGTGGTGTTAAACTTTTTCTGGTTTAACGTGGGAACAGTGAAACCATGAGTCTTTCCTGCACTTTTATAGCTGTTGGGGTAGTAAGCAATACTTCATGTGGTCCAGTCCATTTTATGTCTGTGGCCAATTTTCTATTGAAATTTTTTAAGTATAATATGTCTCCTGGTTTGATGTTGTGCAAATTGCAATCCAGGGGTACTGTTTGTTGTATCAAGCCCATTTCATGCAATTCTGCTATTCTTGTCTGTAAAGCTTGTACGTATTTTGTTAATTGACAGTCTAGTTTGTGAGAAGTTATACGTCAGAGAAAGGAAGATGTGATAGGAGCATTACATTGTTTTCTTCTTCTTCCTTTTGTTTTGGATAAGGTATATGATTTTCTTGTACTGCAAATTTAGTGTCTCTATCCACTTTATCCACTTCCACATACTTTTCACAAAGTTCTTGGTAATTCTTGACTCCCAATGCTGCCAGCATTTCCTCTAATGTGATTGTATAATTTATTTCCTTAACTACCTCTTCTGACTGGATCATTTGTTCTTGATTTGAGTTGTTAATGAAATCATCTGTTTCCCCCTTTTGTAAAGCTTTGTGATCTTGATCGTAAGGTTTGATATATTAATAAGGTTCTTGGTCTTCTTCATTTTCTGAATCAAACATTATTGAATATAGTGATTCTGTGTGATTCGTGTCTTGCATTGACTCTTGCTTGGTGATTTCTATATGCCCCAAGTCTTTTGCAAGCTCTTTAACTTATACATAACTTATAATTTGGCTGTCTTCAGGAGATGTTTTTAAAACGGATTTTGTTGCTCCTGTATCGATAAGAGCTGGATAGATCTCATTACACACTTTTATCATAACCCTTGGTTCTGTGTTCTAATTTTGTTGGCACACTTGGACCATAGGTGCCTCTATTTCTATTTTGTTCAAATCCCAGTTTTGTTTCTTCATCTACAAACTTTTCTTATTGCTCTGAACATTCATTTTGCAATTCATTATCAGTTTGCAATGGAATTGCATCATCATGAAGACTTAAGGATGGCATAACAATGTTTGTGTTTGCTTTTTCTTGTGCACTTACTATTGGTTGGAATTCTTCTGCATAAGGATTTAAGGTTGACTTTTCTATTTTTATGTCAATGGTATTTTCTTTTGTAATATCTTCCCTGCTTTCAGAGTCATTGTATCCAGGAGATCTGATAATTTGAATATTCTCTGTTATTGCATTTTCCTCCCCATTGGACCCTTCTATTGTTAGCTCATATGCTTCACTTAATTCATTTACAGTTTGTGTATTACAAACTGTTGCCAGTTCTGTTTCTTCCTCTTTCTTTGTAGCTTGTTCCACTGTTCAAAAATTTTCTCTTTAATCTCGGTTACATCATTATCTAATTGGATTTCTTCTTCTATCTGTTCTTTAGTTTTATTTTGTGCTTTTGGAACACCGAGTTCTATTTGCATGCAGTCTCCTTCCTTTTCATTTTCCCCTTTTCCTTTTCCATTTTTCCCTTTTGATGTTACCCCATGCACCTGGCTTCATAACTGACTTTGTTTGGAAGCACCTGAGACTACTTGCGAATAACATGGTTTCGCTCCTTGCTGGATGTACCTCTCCATGGTTTCTAAATTTGGTGCTTGCAATGATTTCTTGCAATTACAATCACAACATTTTGCATTTGTTTGTGTATTATTGCTGCTACATTTTACATTGCTTTTCCAAGACCTTGGTTTGTTATTAGCTTGGAATAATTGTGCCTTTAAATAACAGTCTTGAACCATGTGACCTATTTTTCCACAGAGGAAACAACTGGGTAAATTTCTCCTTTGATTGCTTGGGGTATAATTTCTTGTGGGTTTGTACGATTGCAGAGTGGCTAGATTTTTTATTTCTTTAATTTCTTTACATTTACTTGTGCTATTTCCCTCCTTGAGCTTGGCTTTAAGCTCTTTTATTATTTCATCCTTTTCCTCTAGCATTTCTTTATGACCTGAAAATATGTAAGTTGCAGTTTTTCTTAAATCTTCCAGACTTAGTGTTTCCCAATCTGGGCATTGAAGTTTAAAATATGATCTAATAGGTGTGTTACTGCCTTTCTGGAAAACCTAGCTGGCTCTGCCAAAACTGTAATATTTATTGGGAAAGGAAATAGGAAGATTGGAAAACAGGGGGATAATGGGAGGTTTGTATAGGGGTAAGGAGGAGTTAAAGGGAGAGAGGGTATATTGCTTGGAGAGGCAAGGGAGGGAGATGCCCCTTGCTGAGAGGAAACCGCAGGGGTCCAATAAGGACGGTTTGTCTTTAAATGACTGAAACTGAAGTTCAGCTCCCTCTATGACCAGAAAAGATAGTCCACTTATCTGACTGCGAATTCAAATAATATAAAGTTTAATAATCCAGTTTGGAATTGGAGTTTTACTCAGTTTCAGACCTGAGGCCAGGCCCCAGAGGCTGGCGGAGAGTTTGTCCCACTCCCGTCTACTCTCGTTGTTCTAATTCAGAATCTTAGCTGTAACACAGAAAGCAAACAAGAACAATTCTAACCTTTAGAAGCCTGTGTCTTCGGGCTGAACCAAGAAGAGCATGCCACTCCAGACTGGGCTGAACAAGCTCCTCTCCCCTCCAATACCCGGAAGCAAGACCCACACAGCAGGAAGCAAGTGCTAGTCACAAGACCCCACTGCCACTCCCAGTTGGCCCCTTCCCCCACAAACTGTCAGTCTTGTTTCCTTTCCACATTAGGGAATACCTGTTTCTATTTGAGTTTGATATCAATGCTATAGAGTATAATTTGAAAGGCTACAGGTTTCCTCCTCATACCATCAGCAAGGATGTCCTTCATCAACTATGACTGATATGTGTGCTTAGTTCCATAAAGATTTTGTAGAGGTAGGAAAATTAGTTTATGAGTTGGTAGCTATTGATTTTTCTGTTGATCAACTTTTTGTGTAATTATACCCATGATATTTATAAGGATTTTTAATTGTCTTTCAAATATTCTAAGGGTCAAGTTTTCAATGTTCTTAATATTATGTTACTGGTAGTGGAGATCATTTCTGTATATACTTGGTCTGGTCTAATTACTTTTCTTACCGTTGTTTCCCCCATTGATATTTCTACTTCCTCAAGTAGCACACTCAGGATTGTGAATGCAAATGTGAAATCTCCACTGGCATTGATGGAAAAAAAAGCTTGTTATAGAAACTTGTAGTTTCTCTCATTATTCATGTTTATTGCTTTCTTTTCTATTTCATTTTGAAATATCCATACTATGGTGAAGTTTAACTGGGTCTTTTGATGAAATTTAAAAAATAATAATTGGATACATTTTTAATGAAATTCAGGTCTACTAATGAGTAGAATGGAATTCTTTGGGGGGTTTTAACATTACACTTAATTGAGGTTCAATGTTAGTGTGCCCCATCATCAAAATGAATTGCAAATATTCATCTTCTAATGCTGATCTGAAATGAGATTTTGTGTATTTCATCTTTGAAAGTCTTCTAACACAGATAAATATTGCCAAATGTTGATATCAATAAACAAGAAAATGATTTTAATTGATGTGGAATGCCAATAGAAATAAATTTATTTTCTTTGGACACACTTCTTCTGCTACAATCAAATTTGATCTAATTAGCTCCTCTTTCTCTGCCTCTCCTCTTATTCTTCCCTTTGTTCCAGCCCTCTCCTGCTGCTGCTGCCGCAGTTGCAACAACAATGACTATGATAGATGTTGCCTTTAATGAGACTGGAGAAGTAAAAGGTAAGGAATAAAATGGCAAAGGTGTATGATTGTTTTTAATGTGGATATTCATTTAGGTAGCTAGAACACTAAGGAAAAAATAAATGGAAGAATCAGCAATCCTCTCCTTCCCCTAACTGTGTTCTTTTATTAATTTCACATATTTGGTTAAAGATTGAACCTGACTGTTCTGATCTTATTTCTCATAAACACCTGTGGTAGACTCTGCCTTTTGGATTTTCTTGTGTACCTTTGTTCACAACATAGATAGGGGAAGATCTCCCAGTGCAAGCCTGAGATCCTAACCAATCCACAGTTAAGAGTGTTTTCTCTTCCAAAATCAAAATTACTCCAAACTTAGACTTTTAAATCTTCCTGCTTAGAGCATGAGCTACATTGCAAAGTATAGTTTAGAAAGTTTCCTGGAGCAACCATAGGGTAAGTGGCTTGCCCAGGGTCACATTGCCAGTTGGTGTCAGAGACTGGACTTGAATCTAGGTCTTTCCAGATCAAGGCTAGCTCCTTAACCATTTCTCCATACTGCCTTTCCAAGCTGCTTTTGGAGCCTCCTGATTGGTCTAATCACACAGTGTGGAGGGAGTTCAGTTTATCTAATTCATGTTTTTTCTGCACCCTCTCATCTCAGAATGACTGGCAGAAAGTGACTTTCAAAGGTAACTGAGGAAGAACTTGGGAGTCTAGGAATTTGTGCTACCTCTGATTTCAATGGTATAAGGAAGTCCCTATGTTTAAAAACATAAAGTCTCAAACTTATAATCTTAAAGAGTTCCCTTGGGACACTGAAAGGTTAAATGATTTTTCCAGGATTGCACAACTGATAAATGAGGAAGCCAGAACTTGAACTCTAATTTTCCAATGATTTCTCAACTATACCATATATGTACTAAATAGATCAGAATAGTTGAATTTGTCACGGTAAATTAAGAATTTTGTCTAATTAAAAACTGAATAGGTAAATGGATTAATATTGGAAAACTATATAGACAATGAACATTTTAAATGAAAAGGTAAAAAAGAGGCGAAAATAATTTCTAAGATCAATAACTCATAAAATTATGGCATCCATGTAATTAGGAAAGAGAATCAATAAGTAGAATTACTTTAGATATTTTCTGTGAAAACAACTACCTCTGGTGTCCACAGATGGAATTACCACTCACGAGACAAAATAGGAGCCTCTCTACTTAATTCTTCCAGAGTATAATTTTTGGTCTTTTCTCTTAAAGAATGCAGGCTTTTTCTATTAACCTTAACAGTAGTTGCACATGAATGGAAAAGGATACATCCTTTGGGACAATAAGATAACTAACTGTATATGCAAATGTGTCACAAATGGTCATTTAAGGATAATCATACAGCATTGATTGCAATTATAAATGGAAAATAAACTTTCTCCATGCATTCTTCACTATCTCTAAATTAATCAAATCTTGGACCCTTTTCCCATATTTCCATAAACATGTACAAATGTCTTCAAAAACAGAATTTCATCATTCAACTAATATCAAGTTGCTGGTTAGGAGCATATAGTGGGGGGGGGGGGGGGAGGGGAAAGCACCAAATTCAAAGTTACAAGACAGAGTGTGAATTATTTTGCTATCCATTCCAGACTATAATTTTTTGTCTGTTTTCTTCTAATGAATGTAGGCACTTTACATTAACCATAACAAATAGATGTAACCCTGAACTTCTATGATTCTAGCCCTGAAATTATATAAGAAAATTATAATTTTATGAAAGTCACCTTATGATAGGGCTGCTAGTTTTCTCTATTTCCCATAATAAAGCATCAGAATCATTAACCTTTTTTTTGAGTACCTTCTATATGTAGCTCATTGTGCAAGGTTCTAGGGACCTATGGAGGTATGTAATAAAATTCCTGCCATTTGAGGATTTGCAGATTTATTTGGGATGGGCATGGTTATGAGAAGTGAGATTGTCACAATAGCCAGAAAATGAAAGCGAGTACTATGGCTATTCTCTCTTGCTGTTCCACATGCCTGAAAAACTCTCCCTTCTCTGCTCTGTTAACTTCTCTGACTTTCTTTAAGTCCCAACTAAAATCCCACCTTCTCCAAAAAACCTTTCCAATCCCTCTTAATTCTAGTGCCTTCTCCCTGTTGATTACCTGTTATTTACTTTTTCATACTTTTTGCTCCTTAATCAACACACTTGGGTTTTTAGTAAGAAGTAATGGATTTCCAAAGTAATGCAACCTGTAAATGTTTTATATGAAATATAAATATTTTGAAGGGTCACTAGTATTCTAATCTTTTGGTTAAAAAAAAGTATAAAACCTTCTATTAAGGAAGATAAGCTCGGGCTTGAATCAGAGAGGAAAACTGGTAAAGTGCTTTGCTAATGATGCCATGCACTACTACTAGTAGTAGTAGTAGTCTCTCAGTAACTGAGGATGACAATTGTCTTTGTGCGTTTTCATCTATGATAGATGAGTGTGCACAAAGACACTTGTGTGTGAAGGAGATTTAAGTGGAAAAGTCGATGCACAGAGACAGTCCCACTTTCTTGGCATTGGAAGCCTGGGTCCAGTGGCACAAAAAATCGTTACACCTGGAGACTTCCTCAGCTGCATTGGATGGCCATGTTGTCCTTTGTGCTCCACCACGCCCCAGGCACTCCACAATGCTTTGCTGTGTTGCCCTCTCAGCCGTTGAACCTTCTTATTGGTTTCTTCTGCCTGTTCCACCGAAACAGTCTTCACATGCTGGGTGAGCAAAGCCCTGGTTCACCAGTGGTCTACAACCCGATGGCTACCCTCACAAGGTTTAGCCGGCCATGCACTACTATGAAATGCTTAACCCAGTCATTTTGGATCTTATCCAGACTTTCTGCTTTCCAGTTTTACAAAGAAGCTAGAGATTTTGTCATTTCCCTTGATGTTACTATTATATTGCTTATAACATTAATGTCACAGAAGATTTCTATCTTGCATTTGAACCAACACTTACTTTCATTGTGTTGGATTTCTTGGGATCAGTTAGATGACCAGAAATTTTCCATATCCTTCTTTTTCCATAGACTGGACTGCTCTTTAATCTAGTTTGTTTTTTAAGCCTCTATGATATAATTTTTAATTTATGTTGAAGTTTTTATTTTTTTGTACTTTTTGACTCTTAACATAACAATATTTTTGTTTTTACTTTCCATTGTCAATTAAGAGTGTCAGAATTTTCTGATATATATTTATCTTCAAGATTCTATTGTGAATTTCCTTTTGTTGCTTTTAATTAAACAGAATTAAATAATTAAATAGAATGTTATTTAACCTTTCTAGTATAAGTTTGGCTATCTATTGATACAATCTTTCAAAGTCTTTCATCAAGTCAACACCATCAGATTCCTCAAGCTGATTCAATCATGGTGGTATATGATACCTTTCCTTGAGGATTCTTAGATAGTTCCACCTTTGCTTCTTAACAATACCTAAGCATTGCTGGGGCATATGTTGTATTGGGATTTCTTGTTTCTTCTTTTGTATCTTGTTTCTTGTGTTACTAGAACATAGTTCTACAAGCTCTGTTGTCCTTCATGCAAAACTAATCACTATGATGGTTTTGTAAGGTTATAAGTGATAAGAGATAGAGAGAAATGCAAGGAATGTTTTTAAGAGGAAAGGAGGAGAATTACAGAATGTAACAAAATATAATAAGAACATAAAAATTGCAATTGAAATAGATTCAGCCTGGCATCATCTGCCACCACATCTATTTCTTAAACTGCTAGGAACAATAATCTTAGATTGCTAGGGATACTTTCATCACACTGGCTGGGATGCTAACCTAATCTGTGGTATTATCAAATACTAACTGATCAGCTGATGGTTTTAACTAACTACTTTATTTATTCTTCCAAACAGTTTTGATTTCAAGATATAGGTAAGTCTTTTTTTCCCCTTTTTTGGAATTAATTTATTTAGTCAATTTAGAACATTATTCCTTGGTTACAAGAATCACATTATTTCTCTCCCTCCCCTTCCCCAACCTTCCCACAGCTGATGCACAATTTCATTGGGTATTACTTGTGTCCTTGATCAGAACCTCTTTCCATGTTGTTGATGTTGGCATTAGGATGTTCATTTACTCTACATCCCCAACCATATACTCTCAACCCATGTAATCCAGCAGTTGTTTTTCTTCTGTGTTTTTATTCCCACAGTTTTTCCTCTGAATGTGGATAGTGGTTTTTCTTGTAGATTCCTCCAAGTTGTTCAGGATCACTGCATTGCCACTAATGGAGAAGTCCAATACATTCGATTGTACCACAGTGTATCACTCTCTGTGTACAATGTTTTCCTGCTTCTGCTCCTCTCACTCTGCATCAATTCCTGGAGGTTGTTCCAGCTCCCATGGAATTTCTCCACTTTATTATTCCTTTCAGCACAATAGTATTCCATCACCAACATATATACCACAATTTGTTCAGCCATTCCCCAATTGAAGGACATCCCCTCATTTTCCCATTTGTTGCCACCACAAAGAGCACAGCTATAAATATTCTTGTACAAGTCTTTTTCTTCATTATCTCTTTGGGGTACAAATCTAGCAGTGCTATGGCTGGATCAAAGGGCAGACAGTCCTTTATTGCCCTTTGGGCATAGTTCCAAATTGCCCTCCAGAATGGTTGGATCAATTCACAACTCCACCAGATATGCATTAATGTGACTTTGCCACATCCCCTCCAGCATTTATTACTTTCCTTTGCTGTCATGTTAGTCAATCTGCTAGGTGTGAGGTGATACCTGAGAGTTGTTTTGATTTGTATTTCTCTCTTTATAAGAGATTTAGAACATTTTTTCATATGCTTATTAATAGTTTTGATTTCTTTAACTGAAAATTGCCTATTCATGTCCCTTGCCCATTTATCAATTGGAGAGTGGCTTGATTTTTTTATACAATTGGTTTAGCTCTTTATAAATTTCATTAATTAGACCTTTGTCAGAGGTTTTTGTTATGAAGATTGATTCCCAATTTGTTGCTTCCCTTCTAATTTTAGTTGCATTGGCTTTGCTTGTACAAAAACTTTTTAATTTATGTAATCAAAATTATTGATTTTACATTTTGTGGTTTTTTCTAGCTCATGCTTGGTTTTAAAGTCATTCCTTTCCCAAGGATCTGACATGTACACTATTCTGTGTTCACCTAATTTGTTTAGAGTTTCCTTCTTTATATTCAAGTCATTCACCCATTCTAACTTTATCTTGGTGTAGGGTGTGAGATGTTGATCCAAACCTAATCTCTCTCATACTGTCTTCCAATTTTCCCAGCAGTTTTTATCAAAAAGTGGGTTGTGGTCCCAAAAGCTGGGATCATTGGGCTTATCATAGACTGTCTTGCTGAGGTCACCTACCCCAAGTTTGTACTACTGATCCTCCTTTCTGTCTCTTAGCCAGTACCAAATTGTTTTGATGACCACTGCTTTATAGTCTAGTTTGAAATATGGGACTGAAAGACCACCTTCCTTTGTATTTTTTTTTCATGATTTCCCTGGATATCCTTGATCTTTTGTTCTTCCAAATGAATTTTGTTATGGTTTTTTCTAATTCAGTAAAAATGTTTTTTGGTAGTTCAATGGATATGGCACTAAATAAGTAAATTAATTTGGGTAGGATTGTAATTTTTATTATGTTATCTTGTCCTACACATGAGAAGTCAATGTTTTTCCAAATGTTTAGATCAAGTTAATTGTGTGGAGAGTGTTTTGTAATTGTGTTCATATAGTTCCTACATTGGTCCTACATTGGTCCTACATTGGCAGAGAGATTCCTAAGTATTTTATATTGTCTAGGGTGATTTTAAATTGAATTTCTCTTTCTAATTCTTGCTGCTGAGATGTGTTGGAGATATATAGAAATGCTGATGACTTATATGGGGTTTCTTTGTATCCTGCAACTTTGCTAAAGTTGTTGATTATTTCCACTAGTTTTTTGGTGGATTCTCTGGGGTTCTTTAAGTAGACCATCATATCATCTGCAAAGAGTGATAGCTTGGTCTCCTCGTTCCCTATTTTAATACCTTCAATTTATTTTTCTTCTCTAATTGCTACTGCTAGTGTTTCTAGTACAATGTTAAATAATAGCGGTGATAATGGGCATCCTTGTTTCACTCCTGATCTTATTGGGAAGTCTTCTAGTTTGTCCCCATTACAGATGATGTTTGCTGATGGTTTTAGATATATACTGTTTATTATTTTTAGGAAAGGTCCTTCTATTCCTATGCTTTCTAGTATTTTCATTAAAAATGAGTGTTGTATTTTGTCAAAGGCCTTTTCTGTATCTTTTGAGATAATCATGTGATTTTTGTCAGTTTGCTTGTTAATATGGTTAATTATGTGGATGGTTTTCCTAATATTGAACCATCCTTGCATTTCTGGTATGAATCCTACCTGGTCATAGTGGATAACCCTTGTGATCACTTGCTTGAGTCTTTTTGCTAGTATCCTATTTAAGATTTTTGAATCTATATTCATTAAGGAGATTGGTCTATAGTTTTCTTTTTCTGTTTTTGACCTGCCTGGCTTTGGAATCAGTACCATATTTGTGCCATAAAAGGAATTTGGTAGAACTTCTTTGCTTATTCTGTCAAATAGTTTTTATAATATTGGGATTAGTTGTTCTTTGAATGTTTGATAGAATTCATTTGTGAATGGATCTGGACCTGGGAATTTTTCTTAGGGAGTTCTTTGATGGCTTATTCAATTTCTTTTTCTGATATGGGGTTGTTTAGGTAGTCTATTCCTTTCTCTATTAATATAGGCAATTTATATTTTTGTAAATATTCATCCATATCACCTAGGTTGCCCTATTTATTGCCATATAATTAGGCATAATAATTTTTAATGATTGTCTTAATTACTTCTTCATTAGAGGTGAGGTCTCCCGTTTCATCTTGGATACTATCAATTTGGTTTTCTTCTTTCATTTTTTTAAATTAGATTGATGAGTACTTTGTCTATTTTATTTGTTTTTTCAAGGTACCAGCTTCTAGTCTTATTTATTAAATCAATAGTTCTTTGACTTTCAATTTTATTAATTTCTCCTTTGATTATTTGGATCTCTAATTCAGTCTTCATCTGAGGATTTTTAATTTGTTCACTTTCTAGTTTTTTAATATGCATGCCCAATTCATTGACCTCTTCCCTCTCTAATTTGTTAATATATGAACTCAAGGATATGAATTTCCCTCTGAGTATTGCTTTGCGCTGCATCCCATAGGTTTTGAAGCATTGTCTCATCATTATCATTTTCTTCAATGAAGTTATTGATTGTTTCTATGATTTGTTCTTTAACTAACTGATTTTGGAGAATTGTATTGTTTAATTTCCAATTAATTTTTATTTGCCTCTCCATGTACCCTTACTAATTATTATTTTCATTGCATTATGATCTGAGAAAGTTGCATTTATTATTTCTGCACTTTCGTACTTATTTGCAATGTTTTTATGCCCTAATACATAGTCAATCTTTGTGAATGTACCATGTGCTGCTGAAAAGGTGTATTTATTTTTGTCCCTATTTATTTTTCTCTATATATCTACTAACTCTAATTTTTCTAAGATTTTATTCACTTCTCTTACTTCTTTGTTATTTATTTTTTGGTTTGATTTATCTAGTTCTGGTAGAGGAAAGTTCAGGTCTCCCACTAGTATCGTTTTTCTATCTATTTCATCCTTTAGCCCCACTAGTTTTTCTTTTAGAAATTTGGATGCTATGCCATTTGCTGCATACATGTTGAGTACTGACATTTCCTCATTGTCTATACTGCCTTTTATCAGGATGTAATTACCTTCCCTCTTTTAACTAGATCTATTTTTACTTTGGCTTTGTCAGATACCATGATTGTGACTCCTACCTTCTTTTTATCAGTTGATGTCTAATAGATTTGGCTCCATCCTCTTACTTTTACCCTATGTGTGTCTACCTTCTTCTTGTGTATTTCTTGTAGACAGCATATGGTAGGATTTTTTATTTTAATCCACTCAATTATTTGCTTGCATTTTATGACTGAGTTTATTCCATTCACATTCAAAGTTATGATTGCCAGCTGTGTATTTCCCATCATTTTGATTTCTACTCCTAGTCCTGCTGTTTCTTCTTTCAGTATTTACTTCTACACCAATATTTTGTTTTTAATCAGTCCCCCTAATTCCCACCCTTATTTTACTCCCCTTTCTACCCCCTCCCTTCTTATTCCCCCCCTTATTTTCTTTACAGTCTTTTTAAACTTCCCTGCCACCCTCTCCCTCCTTATACTGCTTCTCTCTCCACCAGTCCTTTTGTTACCCTTCTAGGGCGCATGTCAATTCTCTGACCCAATGGATTGGATTGTTTTTCCTTCTTTGAGTCAATTTCAGTGCACGTGAGAGTTGAGTATTTCCTATATCCAACCTCTTTACCCTTCTAGTGTATTGATGTTCTCCCCCCTTCTGCCATGAGCTTCTTTGTGACATATAAATTTACCCCCCATGTTTCTTTTCCCATTTCTTTTATTATTAACCTCTTTTTTTTAGTTCTAGTTGTGTGTATATATGTATATATACACACATATATGTATGTATATACACATAAATGTATATGTATTTATGCATACATATACCTATATACATATTTATATCTTGTCATTTCACCCTTTACAATTTGTCCCTGTTCCCTCTAAGTGTAATTCTTCTAGCTGCCCAGGTGATAATGACAATTTTTAAGAGTTATTAATGACCTCTTTTCTTATAGGGTTACATATTTTAACTTATTGGGTCTCTTAAAAAAAGGATTTTTTTGGTTTGTTTGTTTTGTTTTTATTTTTCTTTTCTTCCATCTTTTTAAATTACCTTTTGATGACTCTCTTGAGTTCTGTGGTTGGACATCAAATTTTCTGTTCAGGTCTGGTCTTTTCTTTGCAAATTCTTGGAATTCTTCTATTTTGTTGAATGACCATACTTTCCCCTGTAAGAATATAGTCAGTTTTTCTGGGTAGTTGATTCTTGGTTGTAGACATAGTTCCTTTGCTTTCTGGAATATCATATTCTATGCCTTTCGGTCCTTCAGTGTCGATGCAACCAGATCCTATGTTAGCCTCACTGTGGTTCCATAGTATCTGAATGACTTCTTAGCAGCTTGTAATATTTTTTCCTTGGTCTGATAATTCTTGAAATTTAGCTATAACATTCCTGGGTGTTGTCAGTTGGGGGTTAAGTACAGGTGGTGATCTGTGGATTCTTTCAATCTCCACTTTTCCCTCTTGTTCTAGAATATCAGGGCAGTTTTCTTAGATAATTTACTATAGTATGACATCAGTCCAGTCTTTTTCTTTTTCATGGTCTTCTGGTAGACCAATGATTCTTAAGTTGTCTCTCCTGGAAATTCTTAAGTTGTCTCTTCTAAATCTTCTGTTTTGTGAATGAGGTGTTTCATATTTTCCTCAATTTTTTCATTCTTTTGACTTTGTTTTATAGTGTTCTGCTGCCTTGTGAAGTCACTTGATTCTAGTTGCTGTATTCTGGTTCTTAAAGACTTTTTGGATTTTTGGTCATCCTTCTGGTCTGATTTTCTTTGGAGGTCATCTTTCATCCTCTTTGCCTCATCTTTCATCTCCTTTGTCTCATCTTTCATCTCCTTTGCCTCATTTTCAAGCCGGTTGATTTTGGCTTTCAAGGCACTATTTTCTTGTTTTAGTTCAAATGCCTCTGTTTCCAGATGCATTATCTTAGTTTTTAAGTTTTTTACCAGTTGTCTTCAGCCTCTCTTCATTGTATTTTGAATTGTGTTTTGAGTTCTTCCAGGGTCTGTATCCAAATTCGCTGGATTTTTTGTTTTGTTGCTTGGTGTTCCCTCATCCTTCTCTGTTCCTTTTCTCTTTGTTCATTGAATAGAAGCTGTTGATTGTAATTTCTTTTTTCTTTTTCTGTTGTTTGCTCATATGTACCCCTTCTTTACTCCCTGCAGTTGCCTGAGCTCTTGCTCCTCTCAATTTTTTTGGTGGTTTTTGGCTTTTCTTTCCATCTTCACCCTTGGAGTTTTGTCAGTAAATCTCTCAGTGCAGTCTGTGGGGGAGAGATGTTAGAGCTTGAGCTTCCCTGCCCTTTGGAGGCTTTGATGGAATTAAGTACAGCTGGGTTGCTGGATGTACGCTGAAGCCAAAACCTTGGAAAGGGCGGGGTGCAATATGGAGTGTCTCCTACTGCAACTGCTGCCTGCTCTGTGCCCTGTGTTTCTTCTCTATCTGCTTACCCACTGCCTGTGTCAGACGCTCTGAGCCCGGCACAGCTTTGCCCACAAGGTACTCCCTCCAGACCAGCGCCTTTGCCTGCCCAGAGGTTCCAGCTGCGCTGGAGGCTTAGCACTCTACGTGGGGGAGGGGTCCTGGGACCTTCCTTCTTCCTTTCCCTTAAACCAGAGTGTTCTCGAATTCCAGCTTTTAGGGGAATACCTTTTTAGTTGAGTCCAGAAGGAGGGTTCCCTGACTCTGTCTTGTTGTTAGGTTTGATTTTTAGTCCCCTGGGAGCATTTAGTTTGTAATCGGTAAGGAAGGGTTTTCAGAGGTCTGAATGTTTGCTGTCTCTATGCCGCCATCTTGACTCTGCCTCCATAGGTAAGTTTCTTAACATATTCAGGTACAGCTTTCTCCTGGATATCTTTATGCTTAATATGTCTTGCCTAATACAGAAAAAGATACAGAGTGTCCTAAAATTAATGGTGTGGTGTTAAGATTTAATAACGTTATAAGTATAAATACTATACACATCAAAATTTGAAGGGTTAATCATCACGTTTTTAAACTATTTATGTTTTCCATTAAATTCAACACAACCATGATACTGTGTTCTTTGTCACCACTGATTTTTGAACTTTGTAAATAACTTTCTATCAGCTGCTGCTCAATGACTAAAATGGCTTCATTTGCAATCCAAGCTTGAAGACCATTCATATAAAGAGATTTTGATGCATATACTATAATTTTGTGGAGTCCTTTTTTCTTGTGACTTCTCAAGGAAAAATCTTATGAAGGTTCACAGATCAAGTGATTCAAGTGAACAAGTAAAAAATTCTCATCTACCAATATATCGATTTGATAAAATGTCATCCAGAAACTGTTACACAATGTACATAATAAGAGAGTGACTTGTCTTATTAAAAATAATGTTTAAATTTTACTTTTTTAATTCGCAAACTAAGAGTTTAAATTCTTTAAGCAATTAAACTTTCAAATGATGTTTTTGTAAGTCTGAGGTATTTACTCTTCTAATGTTATTAAAGCTTAAAAAATGACCTAGGGCTTTTGCACCTTGCTATTTTTGTAGGTATCACTTTTATCCATAGGTTCAATAAAATCTTTTCATTCAACCCCAGAGCTTTTAGTATCAATTTTTCTTTGGTGTGTATTGAGAATTTTACTAAATGACATTTTAGTCACTGCAGAATTATTCCATGACTTAAAGGAGCCATGTAACTTCTTTTTTAGTGGAGCCAGATAATGTGATGTCAGTCATACTCATCAAGTGGATAATAAGATGTTTGGGTTAAACTCCTTTAACTTAGAAGCATTGTCACTATCATAATCATCATTATCATTATAAGAATATGAATATATGTATCCGTATTTATATGTAATACTTGTTAACCAGCTAAAGAGCAGACAATTGTTTTCTTTCTGGTCCTTGATATATTTTTAGACATAAGGAGGCACAGAAGAATGAGCTTGGCTATCATAAAAATGAGTTTTCTGGGAATATAAAGGGTTGAGAATGGCAATAGAATTAAAAAAAAATTAAAAGATAGTGATTTCTGTCTCTCTATCCTAGGGTCCACTCTCCTTCTTTTGGGATTTGAACCTGCAATGTAACTTTGAGGATTTACTCTTCTTGGTTGATATTCTTTAGTTACAACTCTAAAAGACAATATAGAGGGGGAAGTCTGCTACATAGATTGTGACCAGAGATCATTCACCTGACTTATCAGCCAGTAAGTAAGGACTATTGACAGTTGGATATGTGTGGGAGGCATGGGGAACTGAAGCATGGTTAGTCAGTTTCTCCTTCCTGTGACTTTTATATCAGAAACCATAGCTCGTTGATGACTCAAATCTATTTTTGCTGAGTTGGCCATTCCACAGGAATGGAAGGAAACTTATTACCAAATGTAGATATAAGTAAACCACTTAAAAATAATTCTCTACAAAAATCTCTAGATTCATCTGTAAAAAGAATGCAGAAAGCCAAGGGGGAAAAGGAGAATTTGAAATGTAGATCTTACTGAGAGCAATGAGGTGATTTTTAAATTTTATTTTAAATTTATTTAAATGTTAAAAATGACTACATTGGCAAAACTGGGACACAAATACACTGCTAGTAGAGTTGTGAATTAATCCATCCATTCTGGAGGGCAATTTGGAACTATGCCCAAAGGAATTTAAAGGAATGCCTGACTTTGATCCAGCTATATCACTGCTGGGTTTGTACTCCAAAGGAAAAATACTTGTTCAAAAATATTTATAGCTGTGCTCTTTGTGGTGGCAAAAAATTTGGAAAATGAGGGGATGCCCTTCAGTTGGAGAACTGAACAAATTGTGGTATGTGACAGCGATGGAATATTATTGTGCTGAAAGGAATAATGTAGTGGAGAAATTATGTGAATTGGAATGACCTCCAGGAATTGATGCAGAGTGAAAGGAGCAGAACCAGGAGAACATTGTACACAGAGACTGATACATGTGAAGATTGGATTTAGCTATCTCCTGATTTGTAACAATGAAGATGCTTATTCTAACATCAGAGATGTTTTGGGAACTTTGAATTACTCCACCCTCCTTTGTATACAAAATTGGGAATGTCTGTAACCATGCTTGAAGATTGAGTGTTTAGGAGGTTGGCCCTTGATAGAGAAATTGACAAATCAGAAACAGCTGACAGACCCCTGAGCTGTCCTAAGTCAAGCTTAGGCTATGATTGGTGCAGGGGAGACACAGGAAAGGGAAGTAGAATCGTCTAGGGTTTTTTTCATGGGGCTTTCTCTCAGCTGTCTTTTTCCCTGGAGAGGCAGCTCTGGCTGGCAGCATGCTAAGTGTTCCGACATCTTGGCATGGTGGAAGCTATTTTTCTGTGTTTTGGCAGTGAGTTTGCCCTTGAGCTAATTCAGGTTCAGGCATCTTGGCCAAGCCCTCTTGGAGTTCAGGCTGATGCCTATCTCCTTTACTCTCCAAAACCTTATCATCCTAGAGCTTCTAATCTTCGCCCTGACACAAGCCAGGTGGGAGAAATCCTACAACCTTTCCTTCTCCCTTCTTCTTGATTTCTTTCCATTATATTAATTAAATCACCATAAATTTCCAGCTGACTTGGGTATTTTTTTATTTGGGATATCCATGGTGATCAATAATTAATATAGTTTAGGTCACAACACTAAAATTATCCTTTACAGTTTTGGCTGACCATGTCGGTTGTGACAAAATGCCCTCAATCTTCTTAACTTTCCTAAACCTTTTCTCTACTGTGACTTTCCCTAAGTTCAGCTTTTAATAATAGCTTATTTTGATCAGCTGTAGAGGTAAGTAAATTTGGATTTTTTTCCCTCTCTCCTTAAATTAGCTGTTTTTCTTCTTTTTTTTAAATCCAAAGCAGCAGGACTGGGAAAGCTGTTTAGCTACAAATCCACTTTCCCTCAGGGAACAACTGCCTAGATTACTTTTAATTAGGAGTGAAAAGGACCTAAAGAGAGTTTTGGCCTTGCCCTGCTCCCCACATGTTTTGTGAAGCCCACTAGGAAAATAATTACAAAACATATATATATGTATATATATATATACACATATATATATATATATATATATATATATATATATAAATACTACATTCTTCGACATTTATATGGCAGTTGAAGAATTAGGGACATTGAGGAATTCAACATACCTCCAATTTTTTATGTTATTAGGTAATGCCATTTTTGTGCTCCTCAGTACTGTGTTTAGAGATGCTAACATAAAAAGTTATTTGAAGCTGAAATTCAGAAAAACATGCAAAATTCTGAAGCTAAAATATAAGAAATTATGCAAGAATCTGAAGCTAAAATACAGAAAATTATAAAAAAAAACATGCAAGATAAAACACAAGAAAATATTTTTTAAAAATTGAGGCTAAAATGCAGGAGAATATACAAGCCCAATTGGATAATTTAAAATGTTTCTTACAGGATCAATTGGCAAACATCTATCTCACCAGAAACAGGTCTGGACCTGACAGACCTGTTTCTGAACCTCTAAATGAGGAAATTTCCTTCCCCAAAATAGACATGGAAAACACCTTCCCTATAGCTCAGTTAACAGACTTGTTCTCTCATGGTCTGCAAATTTTGGCTGAACTTAATCCCCAAGACCCTTCCCCTGCAATCCCAGTTACTCATTTTCCTTCTCCTACACAAAACCAAATTCCAGCCCAAAGGAAGTCTCATCCTTCTAAAAAAACTTGTCTTAGTCAAACTGACCCACAGGTACCAAATTCAATTAGAAGCCTGTTTCCTCTAAGATAAGTACCTGAAATAGGACAGAACAGGGATGTGGTGACTTTAAGGCACAATATACCTTTACTCCCCAAGAAATAAATGAATTTACATGAAATATCCCTACATATGAAGACGATCCCTTTCTAGTAACAAAAAAGGTGACAGACTTTTTTCAATATAATTCCTCTTACAAGGACATTGAAAACTTGCTACAGGCTTTTAAAACTGAATGTGAGAAAAATATGCTCATGTCAACAAAACTCGAGTGCCCAATGCAGCACAGTGGTCATCTCAGGATCCCAAATGGGACTATAGTGACTCTGACCATCTTTTACAACTATAGCATTGTAGAGAGGCCACCTTAACAGCAATGAGAGAATGTGAAGACAGTACAGATAAGATAATTTGAAAAAATTAAGCAAAATGAGAAAGAGATACCCTCCAGATTCATGGACAGAAAAACCAAGTGTGGGGGCAGATACCAGGATTTTGACCTATCTAAAGAAAATAGCATAAGACAAGTTAGAAGGCACTTTGTCAATAACTCTTGCAAAGTGATTAGGGATTATTTTAGAACACATTGCCCAAGATAGCTAGAGATGGACCTTGAAGAATTGCAGAAAACAGCTCTATATGTTTCAAAGGGAAACAAAGAAAAGGAGGAAGAAAATAGTGATCTCATGGAGGAAATAAAGAAAGAATTGAGATATTTAAAAGATAAGATGGCTAAAATGGAAAGTGGGCATGATACTCAACCAATGACACTTGCCTCTCTCCAGGAATATAATTATCAATCCATTACCAGCCAATACTGTGAGAAGGGTCAAAAAACGATAGAGTGTAGAACTTTATACAAGGTTATCAGAAGGAATACACAGTTTAATAATAACTACAGAAGTGATAATTATAGAAATAACTATAATAATGATAATGGAAACCACAACTTTAGGAATGATAACTATAGGAATAGATATTGGGAAAATGATAATTCAAACCAAATGACTTCACAACAATATAACTTAAGTGGTGCTCATCCAAAAAATAATCGGGGTGCTAATGCCCCTTAGGGGGGTGCCCTTCAGGGGGTTCCCAAGGAACTTCCCAAATACTATGAAGGTGTCCAGGGAGGGGTGCTGGGGCACAGGAATCAGAGGATACAACCTTTGATTTTCCGGACCCTGATGTCCTACTACCCGTTGTCCCTATCCACTGCTCCCATAAATAATGAACCCCATGTTACCTTAAAGATGGGTAACACCTATTATGATTGTCTTTTAGACACTGGAGCTTCCAGGTCTGTGTTAAAGAGTACACCTGATTTACATTGCTATTCTGTTGGCTCAGAGAATGTAATGGGAGTGTCAGGAATACCCCAAAGTGTTAAAAAAAACTTTCCCCTATAATGGTGTCTGTAGGACATCTAGAGGTACAACATTCCTTCCTTTTGATGCCTGACTCCCCTTTAAATTTTCTGGGGAGGGACCTTCTATGCAAACTCAGAGCCACAATAACTTGATCCCTGGATGGTTCCTTATCATTAGAAATACCTGAGGAATCTTTAAATTTACTCCCTGTAATTCTCTCAGAGAGTCAGGAGGGAAAGGAGCATCCCACTTTTGTAATACCTACCAGAGTCTCTTTGGGCCACATCTTCTGATGTAAGCCTACTTAAATCAGCTATTCCTGTGCAGATTAAAGCTAAATCTAGCCCACCTCCTTCCATTCCTCAGCATCCCCTCTCAAAAGAGGCAATAGAGGGTATTACCCCAGTAATAAACTCATTAATTGCAAAGGGAATAATAATCCCTTGTAAATCTGAATACAACATGCCGATCCTGCCCATTAAAAAAACAAAAAGGGGGCCTGATGGCAAGTACCTCTATAGATTCATACAGGATCTGAGGGCTGTGAACAATCACATTATAAAGAGACACTCCATTGTTTCCAACATCAATACTATTATTTCCACTATTCCTAGTACACCTACATACTTTGCAGTAGTGAACTTGTGCTCAGCTTTCTTTTCCATTCCCATACATGAGAACTCCAGGCATATCTTTGCTTTCACCTGGAAGGGCTCACATATATGGAGTCACCTGCCACAAGGGTTCATAGAAGGCCCAAATTTATTTGCACAAATTTTGAGCCAAGACACAAATAATATAAGATTTAAAAATAGTAAATTAATCAAATACGTAGATGATCTGCTCTTGGCTTCAACAGACACAGAAGCATGTCAGGAAGATAGTAAACACCTTCTTTTGGAATTGCACAAAAGAGGACATAAGATCTAGAAGGATAAATTTCAGTGCTGACTCCCTAAAGTAGAATATTTGGGCTTCCTCCTGACTGCGGGTGCCCATTTTATTTCTCCCAAATGAATTGAGAATATTTAAAATTTAAGTGTTCCTACCACTAAGAAACAGTTGAGAGCAATTTTAGGAGCAACAGGGTTTTGTAGACAATGGATTCCTTGTTATGGGGAAATTACTAAACTCCTTATAGCACTAACAAGGGATTCGGTCCCGGAACCCCTCAAATTAGAGCCAGAACACTTGTCAGCTCTATCAGATCTAAAACAGGCTATCCTGTCTTCCCCCACTCTAGGTATCCCAGATTCCAACAAGTCATTTACTTTGTATGTACACGAGCAAAGAGGGGTAGCTTCAGGTGTTTTAACTCAGACTTTTGGGGCCTTCTCAGCACCGAGTTGCTTATTATTCTGCACAACTGGACCCAATAGCATCAGGAGCACCATCATGTCTTAGAAGAGTAGCTGCGACAGCCTTACTAGTGACAAAAACTGTTGATCTAGTATTGGGATGCCCATTAGCAATTATGTTCCCACATGAGGTAGAAGCATTGTGGCTAAGACATAAAACACAGGCTTTTTCTGATCAGCGAATTACAAAGTATGAAATAACCTTATAAATAGCAAAAACATTACCTTGAAAAGCTGTTCAACCCTTAACCCTGCCACCTTGCTTCCAGATTTACCAACTTCAGGAGAACCATTACATAATTGTGAAACACTAGTGTCCATGGCAGAAAAGCCTCAAGATAATCACTTGGATACTCCCTTAGACAATCCAGATCTGGTCTTATCTACTGATGGTTCTTCTTTTATGAGGGATGGCATATGCTACACTGGAGCTGCCCTAGTCACAGAATTTGCCACTGAGTGGTCAGCTTCACTGCCCTCTAATATTAGCGCTCAAGGGGCAGAACTCATAGTTCTGAAACATGCCTGTATAATTGCCAAGGGTAAAAAAGCAACAATTTATACGGATTCTAGATTTGCTTTTGGCATTTGTCACTCAGCCGGGATGCTACGGCTCCAGAGAGGATTTTTAACCTCAGCTGGAAAATCCATAGCTAATGCAGAAATTATTAATGAAGTTCTTTCTGCTTTCAAACTGCCTGAAGCCCTAGCTGTAGTTCATTGCTCTGCCCGTACAGGTGGCTCCAATCCTGTCTCTAGGGGAAATGACTGAGCAGATACTGCTTCAAAACTTAGCAGCCAAAGAAGGGCCTGAATTAATTTTAACATTAACACCACTGATGATTTAAATTTATCACTTTCCTATAATGAAAAGGAAGTGGAAAAATGGAAACAAAAATTCAAAGCAAAACAGATTAATGGAGTATGGGTGTCATCTGAAGGGAAACCCCTGCTCCCTAGAAGTTTCTATCACCAAATTTGCCAGTCTCTTCATAAAAATGGTCACTTTAGTACCCAGGGCATCGTCGACTCTGTTAAGAAAGTATGGATAGGCCCCAGTATAACTACCATAGCCTCTAAAGTGTGTTCAGCCTGCTCTACCTGCCAGGCATATAATCAACACGCCTTTTGTGGCAAAGCTTTTGGTGGCCGTCCTCTGGCTTACACACCTTTTGAGCACCTACAGATAGATTTCATAACAATGCCAAAGGCCAGATATTATAAATTTTGTCTAGTCATAATATATCAACTGACCAGATGGCCTAAAACATTTCCCATGACCCGAGCCACAGCAGTTTTTTTGCTAAAGTGCTTTTAAAAGAAATTATTCCTCGGTTTGCCCTGCCAGCATATATTGATTCAGATAGAGGAAGTCATTTTACTGATTCCATCTTAAACCAAATATATTCTTGCTTGGGGATAACTCCCAGATTCCATGTTCCATATCATCCCTAGAGCTCAGGCCAAGTTGAAAGGATGAATAAAGAACTTTCAGCAAATTATGCACTGAGATCCATTTAAAATGGCCTGAAATTCTCCCTCTGGCCCTATTTTATCTTAGAAGAAAGCCTAGAGGAGACCTACACATTTCACCATTTGAGATGCTTTTTGGACATCCGCCTATACAGGCTAAGCCTTTCTCCCTGGCTTATACATCGCTATTAGGGGGAGATACTACTATTGATTCTTATATACAGGAATTACAGCACAAACTGTGTGAACTCCATGAATATGGAACTGCAGTACAAGCTGGACCACTAGACTTTTCACTTCATGACCTGAACCCAGGAGACAAGGTGTATATTAAGAATTTCCAGCATACTGGAGCAACTCAGCCTTCCTGGGAGGGACCATTCCAAATATTGTTAACTACTCCAACATCTTTAAAGGTTATAGAGAAGGACTCTTGTATTCATTGCTCACATGTAAAGAGAGCATCTTCTGTGGACACTGATTGACTGTATCCTATCGCATGCATTGAAGATAATAATTCATTGACAAGTGGATGCTGTTTTTCAAAAGCACATTGAATTCCTGATTTTTTTCTTCTCTTTCCCTTATTTTTTATTATTGCTTTTCTTTTGAATATTTGATTTTCCCCCCTTTCCTCATTTCTTGTACTAAAGGTACATACAATTAAAATTTTTTTCTCTCTTTGCAATAAGTTTAATATATATACTTGCTATAATATCAATACATACCCCAAAGCTTTAAACTGTGGGAACCTGTCATTAATTGATGAAATATTATGGGACTATGATTAAGGTTTGTGTCTTGATTCCAGGAAATGGGATAAAAACAAAGAGCACAGACATAACCTGAATAGTGCCAAAAGAGCACACAGAAAATACTAATGTGGACTCGAGGTTGCGCCGCTTGACATATGTTAAGTCATAGGACTTCCTTGTATCTACACTCTTTATGAAGTACTCATACAAGTACCAAAATTTGACTATCATGCTGGCTCCCTATATCCCTGAGAATGACTAAAATTCAGACCAGGGAATGAAGCTTCCCTATAAAAATAGAATTCTAATTCTTTTCTTTTCTTATATTATGGCAACTTCCTGTAATGGTTAAGTGAAATATTACTACATTCTGTCCTACAGACTTGTGGGATAGAAATTACTTTAAATTGGACCTGTAAAAGGGCCCATTATGAATTTATTCTTGTTTACTCAACATTTTATATACATAGATTTTGGTATTTTGATTCTGATTTTGAATCTTTTTTTCCCCTTTCTTCCAAAAGTTTAACTTTCTTCCAGATTTTTTCCCTTTATATAATTTTTGTTTTTGTTTGTTTGTTTTGTTTTTATTGTTTTTTAATTCTTTTAATAACTGACTCATACACCCCCATAACTCAACAATGCATCCTAAGCTGAACTGGATTTTTTTTAACACCCACTTCAGGGGGGATTGTATTTTAATAAAAATCCAAGATTTTGAAAAAAATTTTTTGTTCAAGAAAGATCTTCAAGGAAGAAGCTTGCTAATTCCTAAATCTAGAGAACGAACTGTTGCAGAAAGATGCCAGAAACACTACACAACATCAAGAAGATCAAGAATGAACTTTGGGTGTGGTTGATTGAACATTTATTTGAATGTATACTCCTATGCCAAAAGAGGATTGCCCCCTAATTGGTTTTTGTCAATGCACTCAGCAAACATTGGTTTGCTATCTGTCTTTCTTCTATTTCCCTCTTTATCTAACTATTGTAACTTGTAATTTCCCCTTAGAAATTGAATATTGTATACATCTGTAGTTAGAAGTGCTTTAGGACTACAAGATGATTATGTTAAATGATCAATGGGGAGATTAGTCTCCCAATGATCATCATGGGGGATTGTGAAGATTGGATTTAGTTATCTCCCGGTTTGTAACAATGAAGATGCTTATTCTAACAACATCAGGGATGTTTTGGGAACTTTGCATGACTCCACCCTACTTTGTATTCAAAATCAGGAATGTCTGTAACCATGCTTGAAGATTGAGTGTTTAGGAGGATGGCCCTTGATAGAGAAATTGACAAATCAGAAACAGCTGACAGACCCCTGAGCTGTCCTAAGTCAAGCTTAGGCTATGATTGGTGCAGGGGAGACTCAGGAAAGGGAAGTAGAATCGTCTAGGGTTTTTTTCATGGGGCTTTCTCTCAGCTGTCTTTTTCCCTGGAGAGGCAGCTCTGGCTGGCAGCATGCTAAGTGTTCCGACATCTTGGCATGATGGAAGCTAATTGTCTGGGTTTTGGCAGTGAGTTTGCCCTTGAGCTAATTCAGGTTCAGGCATCTTGGCCAAGACCTCTTGGAGTTCAGGCTGATTCCTTCCTCCTTTACTCTCCAAAACCTTATTGTCCTAGAGCCTCTAATCTTCACCCTGGCACAAGCCAGGCAGGAGAAATCCTACAACCTTTCTTTCTATCTTCTTCTTAATTTCTTTCCACTATATTAATTAAATCACCATAAATTTCCAGCTGACTTGGGTATTTTTTTATTTGGGATATCCATGGCAACCAATAATTAATATGGTTTAGGTCACAACGCAAAAATTATCCTTTACATACATTATGGCACAATCTAATGTTACAAATTGGTTTTTGGCAGTGAGTTTGCCCTTGAGCTAATTCAGGTTGAGGCATCTTGGCCCAGCCCTCTTGGAGTTCAGGCTGATTCTTTCCTCCATTGCTCTCCAAAAACCTTATCTTTCTAGAGCCTCTAATCTTCCCCCTGGCACAAGCCAGGCTCCCATAGCAATGCAATGATCCAGGACAATCCAGAGGAACTTATGAGAAAGAATGCTATCCTCCTCCAGAGAAAGAATTGTGGGAGTCGAAATACAGAAGAAAACATATGATTAATCACGTGGTTCAATGGGGATATGATTAGGGTTTTGGCATTAAAAGATCACTCTACTGCTAGTATGAATAACACGAATTAGGTTTTGAATAATGATACATGTATAATCCAGTGGAACTGCTTGTCATCCCTGGGAGAGGGGAGAACAGGGGAGGGATCATAAATCATGTAACCATAGAAAAATATTCTAAATAAATAACAGTTTAAAAAAAAGAAAAATAGAGCTTGGGAATAAAATGACTATATCTTTGGAATAAAACTGAGGAAGAATAACACAAACTGACTTAGTTATTAGTTATTGTCAAAGTAAACTTACCCTGGGAAATGGCCAACCAAATGATAGTATATGACAATGATGGAATACTATTATGCTAAAAGGAATAATGAATGGAATGATTTCAGAAAGAGCTGGAAAGACCTATGTGAACTGAACCAGAGTGAAATAAGCAGAACCAGGAGAACATTATACACATTAACTGCAATATTGTGGAATGATTAGAATAGAAATGCAGATGGAAGCATATTTTTTATTATTTGTTTATTTGGGCATATATTTTGCGATTTTGGTAGCATAAGATTATTTGCTTACAAAAATGAATAATATGGAAATAGAATAAACTTACCCTTAGACTTTAACCTGTGAATAGAGGTAATTATGTAGACATAAGGCTGGCTATGGTCAGATCAGAGGCATTTGCACATAAGCAGGATAATTGAGCCAGTAACTCAGGGAGAGTGGAAGGGTTAGTTCTGGTTCATCCATCATCCATCTGAAGGATGCTTGAGTGCTTATGTGCAGAGGGCCACCTAGTGACCACCCCAGCATGGCCGTTTCAAGTAGCTCTTTCAGGTAAACGAAGTTAGGGCAAGAGGGGCTGAGGAAGAGGAATACTGAGTACTTACTTAGTCTCTCCACATTTGTATTTTTTCTTCAGCATGATCTTGTTCCCCCAAATAGCAAGAATCATTATTTCTATCTTACCTACTAATATATCTGTAAGTGGCAATGTTCCAAAGACTCTTAAACTCTATAGGTTTCCCCATCTATACAACAAGGGGTTTGTGTACTTAATGGTCTTAAGTAAGGTTCCTTCAAGCTATAAGCCTATAGAAGGGTCATATCATCAAAAAAGAACTTGTGTTATTGTTCCCTTAAATCTTGGATCCTTTTGTTATAAGAAAATGCCCCTCAGTGGGTGGCCATTAAAAGGTATTGTGAATACAGATATGTACATGTTCTTGAATAATTAATCAATAAACAAGCATTTATTAAACTCCTTTTTGCCAGATTAAGTGATAGGGAGACAAAGATAAAAACAAAATTGTCCTAGGTCTCAAGGAATTGACATTCTATCAGGAGAAACAATGTATGCATAAATAAATAAGTATAAAATATAAACAAAGTAAAGTCAGTTTTGAGACAGTTGCTAATGGGAATCATGAGATAAGGAGAGAGATCAATACCATACTTGAGCTGAGCCAGCTAGGTGGCATGGAGGATAGTGTGCTTGACCTAGAGTCAGGAAGACATCTTTCTGAGTTCAAATCTGACCTCAGGCTCTTCCTAGCTGTGAAACTGTGAGCAAGTCACTTAACCACCATTGCTTAGCTTTTTTACAACTCTTTTGCCTTGGAACTGATGCATAGTGGTGACTCTGAGATAGAAGGTAAGGGTTTAAAAAGAATAAAGAAAAAGAAAAGAAAGAGAAAGAAAGGCAGGCTCCAGCCAAACCGTGTAAGGCTTAAATGCCAGGTAGAGAAGTTTGTATCTCATCCAGGAGGTAGCATGGAGCCACTGGGGCTTTTTGAGAAGAGTGGAATGGGCTTACCTATGGTTTAGGAATAATGCTTGGGCAGCTCTGTAGAGAGTAATTTGGAGAAGGAAGAAAGTTGAGGGAAGAGCAACTAGGAAATTCTTTCTCTAGTCCAGGAGAGAGGTGATAAGAATTTAAACCAATGTGGTAGCCCTGTGAGAGGAAGATTGTGGAGGTAGAAGTGACAAGCAGTGGAAACTGATTAGAGTAATTTGATGAATCTCTATAGCTCAGTATTTGACAATACTGATTCATTAATTCATTTACAGGAGTGAAAGAGGTAGCATTTGCCATTATAAAATTCTAAGAAGCAAACACCCTTATATACATCATTACAAAGAGAGAGTATTATAGAAAGCATTCTAGCAACTAAAATTTTGTTTATCCTGCCATAAGTACACATATAGATTAAGTTAAAAATCTTTTGAAGTACTGAAATGAATATATAAAGAAATCATAAGCCAGTTAAAATAAGCACTTTTCCCCCCATAATAATTATATTTTCACAGCAAAAACTTTTACAAAAACTCAGACCAACTAGGTGTTCAGTAAATAAAATGAGTCATTTATTCAGGGTGGAGGAATTACAATTCAGAACAGCACGCTGACTCTTCAGGCAGGGATGCCCAGGGAGGGAGGGGAGAGAGGGGATTCTTACAGGTTATAGTCATGGGAAACAGATGGAGGCAAGGATCCAGGATACAGAGAAGAGTCTAACTGCAGGGAGTGTGGCAGAAGTGTCCTTGTGATTATCTCTGTTCAAGAACAGAAGTGCTTAGAAACTGCTGGAATATGCTCAGAGTTGCAATTCCCAGGGGTTGACCTGGTAGAAACTGCTAGTCAGAACAGGGCAGGGGCCCAGAGATTTCCAGGGGCCCATGATAGCAATAGCATAGGTGAAGAGGCAGCACGGGACAATAAGAAATAGATCTTTCTTGTAAGTAGAGGGCAAGAGTTCAGTGCCTGGGATTTTCTCCCTCCTTGTCTCCAACTCCTGGCCTCTCTGGCTTCCTTCATGTCTCAACTAACATCTCACCTTCTGCAAGAAACTTTTTCTGGTCTCTCTTACATTTGCTCTTCCCTCTGAGATAATCTCCAATTTATCCTGTATATATCTTATATGTACATAGTTGTTTGCTTGAATGCGGTCTCCCCTCAACTAGATTGTGAACTCCTTAAGAACAGGGACTACTTTTTATTATCTTTGTGTCCTCAGGGCTTAGCACAATGCCTGGCGCATAGTAGGTGCTTAATAAAAGTTTGTTGACTTGATTGGTTGGCTCATTTTGACTACTACTGTCACTTCTTATATGACCTAGACAGATCATTTAACCTCTGTGGGCCTCAGTTTTCCTATTCATAAAATAAAGAGATGAACTAGAGGGTCTTTGAGATCCCTTGTATCCCCAAGTCTATGATCTCCTAATAGTGTATGCCACTTTTATGTCTGAGCCAAGTTGAAGGTTAAAAGGAGCAAAAATAGAGGAAATGAAATGTAAGGATGAAGACCTTTCTGGTACAAATGAATCATCCCATGCTTTATAAATGTTTCTAGAATTTGAGTAGCACAATTGCATATGAAAAAGCCAGAAGAAATAAAGAGCTTATCCTCATGAATTAGACTACTTTAGCATCCTTTTTCTAGTCATTCATCTGCACAGACCAACAGAAACTGAGAAAAAATATTGGCTAGGTGGTGAAGTAGATGGAGTGTCAGGCCTAGAGTTAGGAAGACTCATTTTCCTGAGTTCAGATATGACTTCAGATACTAGCTGTGTGACCCTAGGCAAGTCACTATACTTTGTTTACCTCAGTTTTCTCATCTGTAAAATGAGCTGGAGAAGGCAATGGCAAACCACTCTAGTCTTTGTAAGGAAAAATCCCAAATGAGGTCACAAAGAGTTGGATACACCTAAAATGACTGAACAATAAGTATTGGCTACTGTGGAAGAGAGAAATTGGGAAGCATGCAAAAAGGCAGAAGCAGTAGCTGAGTGATGACCTGTCAGTCAAACGTGAGGGTTCTATTTGGAATGTTACCAGGAGAAACAGTTGGAGGCAAAAACCAACTTCTGGCTGGACCCTATGTGGCTTGTATGAGGGAAGAAGGAGGTTTCCTCTCTTGGACTTTGGAGACTCAAGCTGAAGGAAGTCTTGTGACCTTGAAGGCAGAAGAAAGAAGGACAAAAGTCCAGATATCCCTCTGACTTGCTGAACTTCAGACCTATCAGTCATTTCTCCCAATTGAACTATATTCTAACATCCTCCAACCTAAGACTTATTGTAGTATTAGGGAAATCTTCAACCCTTTTACCTCCATTCCTTATCCCTTCCTGTCTTCCCCAACAAACCCCTACTTAAGAAAAGGAAGAGAAAGAGTATTTTATTTGAAACATCATAAACTCACCCTGAGTTGACTTAGAGAAAACCAGAAGAAGAAGGAAAGGGGGGAGGGGAAGAAAAGGGAGGAAGAGAGGGAGGAAGGGAAGTGTAGAGGGAGGAGGGAAAGACTAAAGAAAGAGGAGAACTCCCTGATCTGTTAGTTATCAATTACCAATCAATATAGTCCATAATTATTATTTATTACACTACACAGACATACAATAAACACTAGGCAATGCTTGGAACCAAGGTGTTGATATCTGAGTGGATCAGAAAGGTTTTAGGTACTTTGAGGAAAATCATCGATTCTGCTAGGGGGATAGCTAGAGAAAAGGAATGGAGAGGAGAGATGGAGTACTGTGTATGGATAAAGACTAGTTTGGCTGGACCATAGAAAATGGGAAGGAGATCAGGACCTATAATTTCATTGTCATGGGTTCCAAATAAGCAAACTCTACTTCCAATTTAGTCAGTAGCTTCTCTGTAACTTATAGTCTTAGAAATGGCCTAGTATATTGGGAAGTTAAGTAGCTTGCCAGAGATCACAAGGCCAGCTCTCTATCCACCATAACCCCTTTTATGAGAGTAATGCACAATAATGCTAGAAAAATAGATTGGAGCCCTTTTGTGAAGGGCTTTAAATTGCCAGAGGAGTCTGTATTATTTCTGAAATCCCTTCTGACTCTAAGATTCTATTATTTTAATTCAAATGTATGCTTCCCATTGCCTAGGGCACCCCTCTTCCACAAAGTGCTCTGACTTTAGACTCATGATATGAGTCTAGATGTGACCAAGTTCAAGTCTAGAGGCAGCCTGACTCTAAAGAGAGAGAGGTATGTTTCCCCCAACTATCTGCCTCATTATGCCTCCATTCCACATTAGAGCTCCAGGAAAAATCTCACAAAGATTAGGTTTGACTAATGTCTATACTATCTCCAAAGGACATTAACAGTATCCCTTCTTGAAAAGTTACTCAATGCAAAAAGTAGCTATATTGGGTATAAGTTAACTATATATTTCCTCTATCAAAAAAGAAATTCTTAAAATGCAAAAGACTTATTATACATATACATTGACAAATATTTAAGTTCAACAAATAATTAGTCCTAATATACATTGTGTGTGTGCAAAAAGAAGTAATCACACCCATTTTTCCTGAACACTTTTACAATTTTTATTATATATTATGTTATTATATATTATTATATAATACAATAATTAATTAATTTAAAACTATCCATAAGATAGGAAGGACAAGAAGAATGAAAGATGCAACAGAACCAACTCACAGTAGCCCATAAACAGATCAGGAAATATATGTAACCCATCATTTTAGGAGAAATGAGTTACTTCTGAACAGATTTCACTCGCCTCTTGGGCTATACTATCTGAGTAGCGACTCAAAGTCTAGATTTTCTGTCCAGTCAGGCATACATCATTTTTCCTACCCATTGTGGTCCTCTTTTTCTCCAAGAAGGGCACATGATTAAATAAAGTGCCTCCTATTGCCAGTCATTGCCCTTGAACTCCTGACCTCTTGTTTTCAAGAAGTATTTGTCAAGGCTAGACATATCAGTATCACTGCACCATCACTGGTAGTCAGGGAAAGAAAAACAAAAGCAGCAATGAGGTACTTGAGATATAATTTCAGGATCACCTAGCCAAGTACATGGATAATCCATGTGCATGTAACCACTGTAGATGCTGCTGGAGAAGAAAGACAAATCTCCTCATTCCCTTTGGAGAAGTCCAAAGCAGAGCTGTTGGAATCTCAGGTTATAAGATCAAAAAAGAGGAAGAGAGAGCAAGATTTAAAGTTATTCCTCCTTTTAAATCACTGATCCATCTTTAATTTTATTATGATTATTTTTGGTCTGTGTCTTCCTTTGCAATGTAGCTAATATGGAAATGCTTTTCATGACTGCACATGTGTAAGCAATATAACGTTGCTTGCCTTCTCATGGAGTGGGGAGGAGAGGAAGGGAGGGAGAGAATTTGAAATTCAAAATTTAAAAAAGAGAATGTTAAAATCTTTAAAAGTAATTGAGAGAAAAAAATTACGATAAAAAGACTCATCTTTATGAATATGTTCAAGACAGCATTGAAAAAAGAGGTTCAATTTAGTCTATAATATTGTTTGCATGCAAATGCTATTGCTTTTCCCCGCTCCAGTTTTGTTTTCTAGGGAAGTAAAACAGATTCAAATTTTATCCACAGGGAGATGATCAGTATATGTGATAGCAGGTAAAGAGTAAGGCAGTCTAAGCAGAACTAAGCACTTTAGTTGCACTGCACAATTTGATTAATCATTACTTCAATAATTCAGTTTCTTCTCCTAAAACTAAGGGTTGTTTTTTTTTAAATTCAGGATAGTAGAGATGTGAGGAAGAGTAGCATAATAAAAATCATCTTACTTTTAGCTTTTTCTCCTTGCATAAATTATGTCTTCATCTCCAAGATTAAAGAGCACACCTTGTACTCATGGATAATAAAATCCAATGGAAAATTTTAAATGACTGAACATGTTCCCTTCACAATATCTAGTGATTTAATCTCTTTTCCTTCCTAGATCATCATTTCAAATAAACACTAGTCATTATCTAGCATAGAAATAATCACATCTCATTTTTCCTGAACACTTTCATAATTTTTCATTATATAATATGGTAATGAATTCAAAAAACTATCCATAATGGTACAGTAGGCAGATATACTTTTTGAGAAAACCAGACTATGAAAATCTCAAAATTCAAAACAGATACATTTTGGAAGCTATTATTTTCCATTAGAGGGGAATTCTTCAATTTAGAGAAGTATTCCCCACAAGTTTCCTAATAGGGAGAGAGATTAGTATAAGAATTGCTTTATTTGATAGAAAGGGTCATGGGAAAAGAAATGAAAGCAAGACCTACAGATAATTGATGATGACTTGGAAATTAATATAACATCTTCAAAACTTTAAGTTCATGAGGAAATAAAATTCAACCTGTAACTTAAAAAGCAGAAGGTTGTGTAGGAGCAGACCTTGAGCTAATAAAGAAGGAATCACAAAGGTGCTTTAAAAGGTTTTAGACTTGTGAAGCAGGACAGATATGGCTTTTGGAGAGAAGTTTGGGAGAACTTGAGGTAAATCTGTGGAAGAACTTAGGCTGAAGGAAGAAATGGGTTTTGGTGCTGAAGGAGTGACCTAGGCTGGAGAACAACTTGATCTATAAGAGAAGAACTAATGAACAAAAAGTAAATTTGAGAAGAAAAAAGATTTGGGTCAATGGACCCATGGAAAGGGAGAAGAAAGAGAAGGTAAAGGACCTGAGAAGAAATAGGACAGGAGATGAAGAAGAACAAGAAAGAAAAAAAAACTAGAAAAGGTTCCTAGGAGTTATTATCTCTGTGTTATAACTGAGGAATCTGAGGTAAACAGAGGTTAAGTGACTTGATCAGGTCACATAGCTAATTAAATATCTGAGTCTGAAATTGAACTCAGGGCTTCCTGACACCAGACTCAGTATGTTATCCACTAAACTATCTACCTGTCACCATGACCTTGCATAAATACAAACTTGCTAGATTGTCCCAACTCATAATTGGTTCTGTTTTTTGTTAATAGAACTATGGAAGCAACAATATCTCTCTCTCTCTCTCTTTCTCTCTCTCTCTCTCTCTCTCTCTCTCTCTCTCTCTCTCTCTCTCTCTCTCTCTCTCTTTGTCTCTCTCTCTTTCTCTCTCTCTTTGTCTCTCTTTGTCTCTCTCTCTCTCTCTCTCTCTCTCACACACACACACACACACACACACACACACACACATTTCTACCTATTTTACTGATTTGTTCTATTTACCCATCTTCCCTTGTTTCAATAACTACTTTCTCCTTTCCTTTTTTTTTTGGGGGGGGGAGCATTGGTCTGTGGTTTCTTTCACAACAATACTACTCTGAAAACACTTTGCATAACTGCATATGAATAATCTATATCAAATTGCTTTCTTTCTTAATGAGGAGAGATGGAAGGAAGAGAGGGAATATGAACTCAAAATTTTTAAAAAGTTAAAAAATTTTATATGTAATTGGAAAAAATACTTAAAAAAATCAAAATGAAGTAAAAATTTTCATGTGGGGAGAAGAATGATGGAGAGCATTTGGGTGATGATTAATAAAGGCAGAAGCAGAAATTATATTATGGCAGATGTATACTACAGAAAGAAAATATGGAATTCAAGAAATAGATCATAAGCTTGGAACAAAAGCATCATACAATATTGATGGGGAAGAGAATGAGCATTTATTAAACACCTACTGTGAGATGGGCAATGTGCTAAGTGCTTTACAAAGACTATCTTATTTGATCTTAGCCACAACTCTGCAAGTTAGGTGCTATTATGATCCTCATTTTAGAGATTAAGTGACTTGTCAGTGTCTCAGGCTATATTTGAACTCAGGTCTTCCTGACTTCACTGAAATGCCTACCTCTTCGTTGATTTTGATTTACCAAACATCTGCTGGATGTATGAGAGCAAAGCAGCATAACTAACAATTTCTTGACTTGTCTCAATGAAAATATCATCCTCCAAAAGTCCCAAAGTTTGGAGGAACAAACAAGGGGAAATTATTTTCTCTGAGTCTGAATTTTATCAACAAGGAGGAACTGGTTGTTGAGGTAGAAAGACCTTGTTAGGGGAGGGGAGCAAGAAACCATAGAATCTTTTATTGTATGATGGAGAGGGAGAGGAGAACTGGGAATAGTTTGACATGCATCCTAGCTTTTGGAAAAGTAGATTTCAAAGGGCTCTTCTAAAGAAAAGCTAGGATTCCAGATACCAAAATCTATAGGGCAAATCAGGTTACAAAGGATGGGGACCTCTCGAGGATGAAATTTTGAAGAGAAATATTTCTACTTATGAGGAAAAGGGGAAATGAAAGAAACAATACAGATGCATGGAAAAGTTACCAAGTTTTCAAAAGATATAACAATAACAATAATAGCTGAAAGAGACAGCATGGAGTGATGGGTAGAGAGAGACCCAGTTGTGAAGCCAGGAAAACTCAGGCTTAAGTATTGGACCTCTGAAGTATTCCAGCTCTGTGACCCTGGGCAAGTCCCTTAATGTCTCAGTATTCTCAACAACTCTTTAAGACTATAAATTGTTAGAGATGTGGCAACTCATATTAGCTGGGGAAGTCTAACCAGTCTTCATTCATCAGTGAAATCCCAGGTCCAGTTCTTCTCTCTCTATTCTGATATGAGCGTATGTTCTAATATTTGCATTTAGTTGCAAAAAATATATCATTTTATCAGTCTCTGCAATTGCTTTCAAAGTACTAAATTTAAAAAATAATAGCAGGCTACTGACTTGTTTCAGGACTATAGAAACAAACCTGAGTTCCACTGAACAAGATGAAAAGAATAATTTTTTAGCAACAAAAACATTTATATAATTTAAAGTTTACAAAATGCTTTACAATGCCTTATTTTATTTGAGCTTCACAACATTTCTATTATATATATATAAATATAAATGTATATATATATATATATATATAAAACAGATACTATTATCTCATTATCCCCATTTTACAGATGAGGAAATGGAGATAGACTCAGAGAGGTGCCCAGGGCCACACAGTTAATAAATGTGAGAGGTAGAATAAAACTTTAATTCTTCCCAAGACCAATACTCTGTTCTGCCATGAAAAAAATAATGATAATGATGACAAACAATAATTTCTATTATGATAATTATTAAAAACCCATCAAAATCAAACTCATCATGTTTGTCCAAAGGAAAGGGGGAGATTTCATTAAAGTAAGGGAATGTTAACCAGAGAAATGTACAATATTCCCTGAGAATGTTTTAATAGCTATTAAGGCCTAACAAGACCTCAGAAATGCTGGCAAATTGGGTTTTGGTGGTACCACTGATTAGGTTAGCACCCTAGTTAGGGTTGTAGTCTGGTCCTCCTAGAAACTATTGTAATGATCATCATGTTATGGAGTACAAAGCAATGAGTGAGGCTTCATTATGTTTGGGTATGATAAGAAGGAAGAAATCACCAGGACAAATCAGAAATATACCAATATCATGCTAGAAATGCTTCAGTGCAAATGGCACTGACCACAAAAGCAGATTATTACCTGTTAAAAGCAAGAGCTTCATTCTACTTTTCATCAACAGTACTTTCTGCTTCAGACAGCTAGGTAGGTGGTACAGTGAATAGAATGCCAGGCCTGGAGTCAGGAAGATTCATCATCTTGAGTTCAAATCTGACTTCAGACACGAGCTGTCTGACCCCAGACAAGTCACTCCATCCTTTTGCCTCAGTTTCCTCATCTGTAAAAATGAACTAGAGAAGGAAATGGAAAACCACTTCAGGATCTTTGCCAGAAAACCCCAAATTGGGTCACAAACAGTAGGACATGACAGAACAACTATGAACTCTCCCTGCCAACTCACACCATTGCAGACAAATTTAGGGCAATTTTAATTAAGAATTTTATTCCTAAACCCAGATTTGATAAAAAATATGAGTTAAACATGTGATACCCAGTGGAATCACGCATCGGCTACGGGGGGTTGGGGGAGTAAAAGAAAATGATCTTTGCCTTTAATGAATAATGCATGGAAATGATCAAATAAAATACTATAAAATTTAAAAAAAATGAGTTAAAATTGAAAAGATCTAAGTCTGGAGAAGGGAAAGATGAATCCTAGGTCACTGAAAAATTTTAATTCTCTTAATGCAATCTCCAGTAGTTCTACTGGTAACAAAATGGTAAAAACCATGCCAGTGTTTCAAATGATTTCTAAAAAGGAGACAGGCATATTTAGAATGGAATTTTGAAAAGACCTTTTTGAGTTTTGTGGCATGAGTCCAACTGACTAACTATACCAAAGCAATTTTTTTTAAAGCTAATGTTATAGTTATTGTGAAAGAATTATGTTCCCCCCCCCCCCCACTACTTCAGAGAAACTGCAAAAAATATTTCAGGACATGCCTATCTACCCATATTCCATAGCTGTTGCCCTGTTAATAGGAAAAGAGGAAATAGAACCATCAAGGAGTACTTATAGGAAAAAAAACATTAATCACCACTGTGGTAGCAGGGACTCGAGAGAACTATTGAGGACTTGCAAGAAGTCATTGTAAAATTACATCAATATCTAGCTAGTATATGAAGTAAAAAAACTTGCATATGATATTGTCTAATTAGAGGCATCAACAATGAGCATGCAGAAAGAAATCTGGAAAAGAACTAAAAAATTCTATTACCAATTCTAGATGTGTTTATTCATCAAATAAAAACAAAAGTCAAATGAGTAGTCAGTGCGGAGCAAAGAGTATAGTAAACATTAAATCTCTTTCAAAACAAGAGACCTAGAAAGCAAAAAACAAAAACAAAAAATCAGTAGTGAGAGTGAACCCCTGAAACAAGAGGATGTCAAAATTTTCAAGTTGTTTATACGGTTGCAAGAAGCCCAATGTGACCCCAAAGCAAGTTGCTTCAAATATGGACACAAATACTATGCACTACAGGCATCCCTCATTTTGTTATGCTTTGGTTTATTGTGCTTCACCGATATCGCATTTTTCATGAATTGAAATTTGTGCTAACCCCTCATTGGTGAAGTCTATTGGCATCATTTTCCTAATAGCACATACTCACATTTTGTCTCTTTCACATTTTGTTAATTCTTGCAATGTTTCAACTTTTTTTCATAATGATTATATGTTATGGTAATTTGTGATCAATGAATGATCTTTGATGTTACTATTATAATTGTTTTGGGGTGCCAAGAACTATACCCATATAAGACTTCAAACTCAATCAATAAGTATTGTACGTTTTCTGACTGCTCCATTAACTGGCTATTCCATTCTCTTCCTCTCCTTGGGTCTCCGTATTCCCCCAAATTCAACAATTTTGAAAATAGGCCAGTTAATAATTCTACAATGACTACTACATGTTCAAATGAAAGTAAAAGTCAATTGAGATGGCAAATGTCATTGTTGTCTTACTTTAAGAGATTGCCACAGCTACCCTTACCTTCAGCAACCACCATCCTGAGAGTCAGCAGCCAGCTACATCAAGGCAAAAAGATTATCACCTGCTGAAGGTAAAGATGATAGTTGGCATTTTTTTTAGCAATACCATATCTTTAAATTAATTTAAATTACATTGCTTTTTTAGATAGAATACTATTGTACACTTAGGCAACAGTATAGTTCAAACATAATTTTTATATGTACTGGAAACCAAAAATTAATGTCACTAGGTTTATGTGATATTTGCTTTATCCCAGTAGTCTAGAACTATACCTGCAAAATCCCTGAGGTATGACTGTATTACTATAATAAAGAACTAATTAATATGATCATAAATTAATATAATGAACAACAGAACAATTATGTCAAGGGATATGATTGAAGCTAAATTCTCTGCCAACCTATGAAGTGTCAGAACTGGATAAGATCCATAATTATTGATTCAAGTGCTTCACAGTGGCATATCAATTACTGGCAAAATATTCCATAGGATTGCTCCTAGGCACAAGCCCCATCTTCTTTCTAACAGAAGGCAGTGTGTATTCCAACAAAAGATAGAATATGAAAAATTTGAACTTGAATTCCAAGATCAAGTTGAGACAATGATAAAGGTGATACTAACACATTTCTTGGTGTCCTTCAAGCATACAGTAGATAGTACAAGAAAATGACTAGCATCCAGAAATCAAAACTCAGTGAGAAAAACACATTTAAAACAATTATTCCTTATGTGCTACTAGTCTTTTTTTAAGGTAAACTCTTAGAATTATTGACTGGATTTGAAGTGTCCTAACAAAAACCTGTAAAATGTTGATGAAACACAGGATTCATCATCCTAAGGAAGCTATAGAAAGATGAATACTTCCTCATCAAAAATGGAGAATAAGGTTTGCTATGCAAGGTTAGAACACATGATAAATGAATTAAGATTTAAATAAATATTTTCTGACAAACATAAATCATCAAGTAAAAACAAAGATGGAGAATATATGAACTCCATTTAATTTGCTGAATGAAATCCAAACCTTTGCATTGAACCTGTAATTTTGGGGTGACTCACACTCCTTAGATGGAGAAATGAGGGTTAAAGGCATGAGAAAAAATGAGGAAAGGGTTGATGAAAATGGCTTCCCTCACTACTCCCTCCTGGAGTCCCTGAATTACTTGAGGGAGACAACATGGAGATCTCCTCTCGGTGAAGGCTTGCCCCTTGTTGGTTGTGACAGCCCTCAAGGGTGGCAGGGAAGTCTCTACAAGGAGAGGTATGAGGGACCTCAATATCGATATGTACTGGTTTGGGCACTCACAAGCCCCTCCCTCAGGTCTTCTTGAAAACTGGCAACAAGATGGAGTCTGCCAATGGACTTACTTCTCTAGTTGTATATAAATGAGATTGAATTCACTATCTGACTGCTTATTTGACTTAATTGTTGATTGGGGCAAAGGGAAGAGGTTAGAGGGGTTGTGGGTCACCCTAAATCTCTTTCTAAATAAAACTAATTACTGAAGTACAAGGTTTTCTTGTAGCCAGGGGAGAGGTAGGAAAAGGGGAGAGCACTGCTCACCAATTTGAGGCCAGTATCTCAATAGTTCATGGAATGAAAGTCTTTGAAGAAATTAGGTTTCTTGACAGGAACCAGCAATGTTTTAAACAGGAGTCCTCCATGTTAGGATTTCTGTCAGTGACAGAAATCTCCACAGGTGTCTTGAAATGGCCCAGAGAAATACCTCCTCCTTCCACTCCCTTCTGTGTCTCAGCACCCAAGACTCTGATCCTCAGGAGAATTTCCCAGAAGTCCTTGTTCAGTTTCTAACTGTCATTCCTACATTCCAATTTCCCTAATGGTTCTTTTGTCCTACTCCCCATCATTACAAGCCTTTAAAAAGGCCAAGACTCAATAGTGGAATTTAAAGGCCCTCTGTCCATGTGTCCTCAACCACTAATATATTGACAAAGAAGTATTAAACAAAATGAACTTGTCCTGTGGATGTGTTTATAGAAAAAAGAACATTTATGATGAAAATGCAGGATCAGTTCATCACCACCAGGAATCATAGAAAAGGTATATTTAAGGAGCCTGGACTTAGTGATCAATGCACATTATGCCAGAAAATGATAGAAATTGTGCAACTCATCTTTGTGGGATCCAAAAACTTATCACTTCCTGAATTCCTAGTAAGATATGACCTAGAAACTAGAAATTCTACATCAGTTTCTTGCTACCTTTTATAACTAAAAAGATAATAAATCCCTGTTAGTACAAACATAGACCTCAATTATTTTCAAAACATCCTTGAGAATTCAACAAATAAACAATCCTAAAACGAGACCATTGTCTCATATAGGTCATATAGACCAATTGTCTATTATCACTGTAAAAGTTAAAATTAAATCTCAATAATAATATTGTATTTTAAGAGATTTATTAATGATCATTAGAAAATCAAGGAATAAAGAAGATACAAAATTAAGACCACGTGCCCATGACTGGTTAGCCATTTTTTAGTCATCTCCACTCACCACCATCAAGAAAGTTAAGGACAATAAAAAGGTGGTTTTCTTTCTCTTTCTTTGTTTCTTTATTTCTCTTTCTCTTTTTAAAATTTTCATGAAAAGAGGAACATAGAAAGAAGAGCATGGTTTCCTGGTATGAATGGAATGCTGATGACTGATAATAGAATATAGATCTGCTTATCATTTTATTTTGCTTCTGTCTTTTTTTTTTCTGACAAGGAGAATGGTCTTTGGACTGGAAAGGCCAGAACTGAAAAGCAAATGAATAACCAAGATAGCAGAAAGAATAGTGGATTTGGAGTTAAAGAATCTGGGTTTGAGTCTGAGCCCTGCCACTTATTTTTTCTGTGACCCTGAACCTTAGTTTCATTATCTCTAAAGTGAAGAGGTTAGACCAGATGACCCTTAAGGTCCTTTTTAGCTCTATATTTATGATATTATGACCCTAAGTTAAGTAATGAGATAAGAGAGCAAGGACCTAATTGCCTTTGATAAGTTCAGGTCACCTAGCTCAAATGAATTCCATTTTCAGGTGCTGAAAGAATTGGAAGGTGTGATTGCTCAGTCATTGTCAGTGTGATTTGAGAGATGAGAATGGGAGGAAATGGGGTGACCTACTGCAATACTAGAAAATTATAAATATAGCCCTGACTTCAAAGGGAATTTGACTTCAAGTGCTGTCAAAATTGTAGAAACTTTTATTAAAGGGATGATTGGTGAACATATAGCAAAGGAAGCAGCAATCACAAGGCACCAGCATGGACCTCATCAAGAATAAGTCATGCCAGAACAACCCTTATTTATTTCTTATCAAGGTGATTAGAATGGTAGTAAGTGAGGCAAATGCTGGTGATTTAGTTGACTTGGGATATAGCCAGGGATATGCAGGTAACAACCTTAGGGAAAAGGAGGATGATTATGAGTCCTTTTTTAAGCTTAATTTCCATTATTAACATTTCTCCATTACTTCCTTAAGTCTAGAAATAAACAAAGCAATAAATCAAGCTCTGTTTTGTAGCATTTGCTGATTTTCAAGGTGCAAATGATCTTATTGAAAATTTAACATTTGTAGCACACACTCCTGGGTGTTGTTGTTCAATCATGTCTGACTCCTGTAACCCCATTTGGGGTTTTCTTGGTAAAGGCTCTGGAGGGGTTTGCCACTTTCTTCCTCAGCTCATTTTATAGATGAGGAAACTGATGTAAGCAGGGTTAAGTGACTTGTCCAAGATCACATAGCTTGAAAATTTCTCAGGCCAGATTTGAACTCAAGAAGATGAGTCTTCTTTTGGCTCCAGGCTCAGCTCTCTAACCATTTCACTACCTCGCTGCCCTTATGGCACTATACATATATGTCAGTCATAGTTGATGAAGGATATTCTTTTTTTTCCCCCCAAACCCTTATCTTTCATTTTAGAATTAATACCGTGTATTGTTTCCAAGGTAGAAAAATGATAAGGGCTAGGCAATGGGGGTTAAGTGACTTGCCCAGGGTCACACAGCTAGGAAGTGCCTGAAGACAAATTTTAACCCCAAATCTCCCATCTCTGGGCCTGGCTTTCAATCCCCCAGCCATCTAACTGCCCCCTGCAGAATATTCTTGATGATGGTGAGAAGGAAACCCATGCTTTCACAATTATGCTCTATAACAGTGATATCAAACTCAAATAGAAAAGGAGCACCCATTAACTTAGAAAACCACATTATTAACATTATCTTTGTTTTATTATATTTTTTGTTGAATAGTTTCCAATTACATTTTAATTTGGTTGGACAATTCTTGGGCACTCAAGGGCTGTGTGTTTCATACCTTTGTTTAGCAGAAGTGTCAAACTTATAACCAGCAAAGCTCTGGAGTACAATCAGAACCAGATTAAAATGTAATTGGGAAATCTAACAAAACAAACAGAAATACAATATAAATAACATTAATTTTGGTTTTCTAAGTCAATATGCTACAGGAAGACACTCATTTCTATTTGACTTCATCATCACAGATTTAGAATTTTAGATAGATACAAAAATGATTAAATTGTTGGACCCAAATAATGAGTTATTAATAGTTTAAATAAATAAGTTCAATTAATGGTTTGATGTCAGGTTGGGGGTACTCCAGAGATCTATATTTTTGGCCCTGTACTATTTGACATTCATTAGCAAATACTTGGATAAAGGCATAAATAGAAAGCATGTGAAATATGCAGATGATACAAAATGGGGAAAGATAGCTAACAAAATGTTAATAGACCAGATTCAAGAAGATCTGAAACTAGAACATTAGGCCAAATAGAATAAAATATTCAGTGAGGGTTAATGTAAATTTTTATATGGGTTCAAAAAAATAACTTTACAAATACAATGAGAGGTAGGACTGACTAGATCATCATAAAAATAGTTCATCAGAAAAAGGATGTTTTAGTGAACTGTAAATTCAATATGAATCAATAGCATACCCTATCAGCCAAGAAAGTTAATGCAATTTTAGGATGCAATAGGACATGTGTATCATCCAGGAATAAGATGGGTATAGTCCAACTCTCCTCTGCCTTTGACAGACTATATCTATAGTATTGTAATCTAAGGCACAATAGGAAGGGCATTGATAAACTGAAGAATGTCCAGAAGATGGAGACTAGACTGATCCAGAGCCTTGAGGTCCCACCTTTATAGATTAGTTGAAGGAACTGAAGATGTTTAGCCCAGAGAAGAAAAAACTTATGAGGCACATGGTTGTTGCCTTCAAGTACTGTACTGTATTGGAATGGCTTCTTTATTGTCTCCTAGATGAGGGAATTGACTTGTTCTGTTCATTCCCAGGGAGCAGAAATAGGAGCAATGGATGGAAGATCCAAAATAGTAAATTTAGGTTTCATGTAAGGAAAAGGAAATGGATGGCTACTTATTAGGTGTGTTCTAGTAGAGGACATTCTTTGGGAATGGATTGACAGGGATGCTCATTTTTTTTTCCAGCTTTGATTTTCTATGATTCTGAATCTCAGACAAAATATTAAATTACACAAAGCCTTCAGGTAAGGATAATAACTTCAGTTTACTATTAATGTTCTGTAAAGAAGTTAAGAATGAAGAAACATTTACTTGGTGTTTGGAGCTGCTAGTGCCCCACCCTTGCATTCATTTTGAGAATATTTCGAATATACTTTTTTTTTGTCTATAATTTCTCTCCCTATTAAGAATATAAGCTCCTTGAGTATATTGCCTGGAACATAGTTAAGAGCTTAACAAATAATTGTGGATTAATTGATCAATTAACTATCAGGAACCGTCAAAGACTTGTCCCAATGAAGAAGTCTGATCTAGTCCTTCACTTTTGGGAAAAAGAATTCATTATATGTTTGTATGTATTTACTCATTTCCCATTTTCTTTTTATTCTAAACTTTAAATGCCAAATAAAATAAACATTTCTATACATAAGGTGGAAGAGGAAAGGAGATGTATAAGATATATCGATTTATGTAGACTTTGCTTTTCTTTTAAAGTTCAATAAATATCCCTTTTAAAGCTGCCCTGTTTATGCTCTCTCTCTCTCTCTCTCTCTCTCTCTCTCTCTCTCTCTCTCTCTCTCTCTCTCTCTCTCTCTCTCTCTCTCTCTCTCTCTCTCTCTCTCTCTCTCTCTCCCTCTCTCCCTCTCTCCCTCTCCCTCCTCCTTACTTTTCCAAGAGTATTCTGTATGAGGAATACCCTCTTTTCTTTCTACAGAGAGCTATCAGCTAAAGCAGTGGGGTGAGGGTCCTGATTGGTTCGGCTGTACTGTTTCCACAGGAACAAAATAACGCTATGCCAACTTGTATCCAGTAGACACAAGCTTGCACGCACTGCCACTTCTGGCTCCGGTCATGTGAGGGAGGGAGGAACTGTTCCCGCCCACCTCGTGCCTAGGAGTAGTCTTCGGAGAACTAGCAGGCACTTCCGGGTTCTGAAGCGACCAATGCTGACCTAGCCGCAGGGCTCACGCTTGACTCATCCAGTTTCAATCCCTGGGATTCCGGTTTTCTGTGTGGCATCTTGCTGATGCCAGGACGGGAGGAAAGGAACAAAAAGTGGTGGTGTGGTGGGGTTTACATGAACTTGACTTTAAATTCATTAACGGATATGGTGGAGGTTGAATAGTGATTGCAGGTTAGCTACAATGTGATTTAATGCTTCTCATATGGAGTGTCTCACTAAAATGTATCCGATAGATACTCTTTTATCCATGTTTCTTGAGTTATTGTGAAAATGTATCCTTTGAAAAACCGTTAGCATCACCTGGAAACTCAGGTGGTAAGTTGGAAGGAGATAAATCAGTTACCAACTTGTGCCTAATATATTTTGATATCCACCCAGGTTAAGTTCGTGGTGGTAAAAATTCAACAAACGGCGGTGATTTTTTTTTTGGTGTGTTATATAGACATATATACGCAGACACATACATGTACATATATAAACACGTATATGCGCACAACACATGTACATGTCTATACACGTTACACATAACATCACATTTATATGGGAGTTAAGGTTTACAAAATGCTTTCAGCACACAGCAAAAGGGAACTTAGGGGTGAGATTGACTCGATTGTTCTGTATACATCTGATCAGACTATCAATTTATATTCAGGAACTTCATTGCGGAGCTTCCTCTAGGATGGAAACTTCCGGAACAAGTTGTAGCTGTTTGTGGTAAGATCTGTAATAAGGAGTGTAAAGGTCTTTGTAGAAATAAAGGAGTTTGGAATTATTTATGAAAAGTGGGAATGGAAAAGAAGAGTGGAGACTAATTTTTTTTTTGTTAGACAACCAGCATTTATTAATTCGATTGGGATGGGAAGCAGTGATACTAAGCAGAAACAAAAGATCTGAAACATGAAGAAAGTCAACAGGTACTTATTAAGGGCTGACAAAATTCCAGGTTCTGGGAATGCATAGACAAAATTAGTCTCTGCTCTCAAGGAGCTCTCAATCTAAAGGGTGCAACATGCACACACTTTTGTGCATATATAAGAAACAGACAGGATAAAAGACCGAAGAAGTCTTCAAGGGCCCTTAGAGGGAATGAACATAAAGTAAATAGTCCCTAGGGATAATGGCACCTACCATTGGAGCCTCATGGTCCCTAGAAGAGTGGGTCAGTCATTTCAGATAATCAGAGAATGTGGAAACTAATTTTACCGGTGTTAGAAATTTGCCGGTGTTAGAAAAATAAAGCAACATTGGTCAAAGGTCCAAGAGAGGAAAAGCATGCCTTAAATGACAGCGCGGTGAAGGTGGGCTTTATTTTCCAATTAACAAGGATTTATTTTCTTTCCCGCCCACTCCCAGTGAAAAGAAAAAAAAAAGCAAAACTCTTAAAACCTATGTAGAGTATGGCAGAACAGTTTGCGGGAACAGATTTAATCAAAGGCAGGTCAGAAGGATTTCGGTGAAAAGAAATTTGCTTACACAGAGCAAACCTCGGAGCGGTCCCTAGTAGGATAAAAAAAAAAATGTGTCCAAAGTAAATCTACCCCACCCAGAGCAGCCCTCTCCCAAACCGCCGGAGGAACATTCTTTAAGGCAATAAAAACACTGCCCCACTAAACCCAGGTATGGAGTGTAGCAATTCTGTCTCCAAAGCCGCCGGGGGAGGTGGCCTGGGTGGGTGGGTGGGGGCTGTCTGCACTGAGCATGCGCCAGAGCCAGGCTCCGGGCTCCTGCGCTCCCTGCGAGATCTTCGGCGCCTGCGCGAACCTCGCGGCCCCAGAACTAGTTTTGTTCCGGGAGCCTCTTGCGGGTGAGGGAGCTGCTGAGGTCTCCAGGGCCGGACGCGATTCTGAGCCAGAGTGGAGGGAGTGCGCGGAGGAGAGCCTGGGACCCACAGAAGCCAGGAAGAGAGCGTGCGAGCGTGAACGCGCCGAGGGCAAGGCCACGGCCATGGCCGGCAACAGCCTGTCGTACAATGATCAGCTCGCCGGCGGCGAGGCCCCCGAGCTCGGCCAGGAGGCCACCCCCGCCACGTCCCCCGCAGGCGCCTTCGGCCTCTTCAGCAGCGACTTGAAAAAGTGAGGAGCCCGGGGAGAGGGCGACGAGTGGACTTGCCCCAATTTTGCAGATGAGGAAACTGAGGCTTAGGGGAGGTGCATTCTTAGTGTGGTCTGGGGACCATGCTGGGGGCTATTAGGGGAAGGGAGGAAGGTGACAGTCGTGGCTTAGGTGGGGCTCGTGGAAAGGGTCTGTCGTCAACTGGGAGGGCTAATAAGAGCGAATTAGGACCAGTTGGGTGGGTTGTTACCAGGTGAGGGGGGGAAGGGGCACTCGTACTCGGTTCCGGGAGGGAGTGGGGGGTGTGGTAGGAGGAAGAAGGCGGGGGTTTAGAACTGGAGGAGACTTTTGGACCAGGGGTACTAACTCCTTCGTTTTGCAGGTGAGAAACTGAGGCCTGGGATGCTTAGAGACTTCCTTGCCCTGGGTGGTCACACAGCTGACTTACGAGGGAGTTTGAAACTGGGTCTTCCTGACCAATCAATCAACCAGCGTTTCTTAAGCTCTGATTAGGTTCCAGACACTGCGTTTATGCGCATCCCAAATGTTATTATTTCATATTATCTAACAATTTATGTCCAATTCACTATGAGTGTCATCTAGTCCTATAACCGTCCACCCCCAAAAACAAAACAAACACCACCAACCACAGCCAAAATCTCTTTTCCCTTTATAGGTAAATAATTGAGACCCCGAGAAGATAAATGATTTGCCCAAAATCACCACAGATAGTAGCAGGATTCGAAACCCAGGCTCTTGGGCAAGTTCCTTAACTTCTCTCTCAGCTCTCTTTCTTCCAAAGTGAAAAGTCGGGGTTGGACTATATGCTCTCATACACTGTTGTAGGCTCGAAATCTGTGTATGGTTCTCTGATTTGATTCAAAATCTAGTACTTTTGACTTTTACCAAAACTGTTTCTATTTCAAGGGTTTTTGGAATGTTTGTATGAAAGCTTTTTAAATTGTAAGGTTCTTGGTTAATTCCATTTAGAAACACTAAAAAGGAACAAATATTTAGAAAAAGATAAAGTTCTCAGCTTGTCTTAAAATCTTTACTAATTGTAGGTTGTTGTTATTTTAAAGATTTAAGAAATATATAGTTAGACTTGGAAAATAGAAGTGTAAAGGAAATCTCTCCAGATTCCATTCAGTTTATGATTGCCTAAGTCAGGAGACCTGGGTTTTAGCTTGGCCTCTACCATTAACGTATTAAATCAAGTTAGCCAGTCTTCTTATCTTTGCTGAGCTTCATTTTTCTCATCTGTAAAATGTAGAGGTTGCATTTGATCCCTAAGAATTCTTCTACCTCTAAGCTTCTGACTTAGTTCATGTAGGGTTTTTTTTTAAAGGAATGGCATTTTTTTAATTTAAATTTTTGAATTTTATTTAATTGAGTAATTAAGAAAAATTTTCCATGGTTACATGATTCATGTTCTTCCCTCCTTTCCTCCCACCCCCCTCCTGTAGCCAAGGCTCAATTCCATTTGGTTTTACATGTGTCATTGATCAAGACTTAGTTCCATATTCTTGATATTTGCTCTACAGTGATTGTTTAGAGTCTACTTCCCCAATCATATCCCCATCTACTCATGTGATTAGGCAGTTGTTTTTCTTCTTTGTTTCTACTCCTATCCCACAGTTCTTTCTCTGGATGTGGATAGCATCCCTTCTCCTAAGTCCTTCAGAATTGTCCTGGATCATTGCATTGCTGCTAGTAGAGAAGTCCACTACATTGGATTGTGCCACAGTGTATCAGTCTCTGTGTTTAAGGTTCTTCTGGTTCTGCTCCTCTCACTCTGCATCAATTCCTGGAGGTTGTTCCAGTCCCCATGGAATTCCTCCAGTTCATTATTCTTTTGAGCACAGTAGTGTTCCATCACCAGCATATACCACAATTTGTTCAGCCATTGCTCAATTGAAGGCCATCCCCTCATTTTCCAATTTTTTGCCATCACAAAGATCGTGACTATAAATATTTTTGTACAAGTCTTTTTCCTTATTATCTCCTTGGGGTATACAAATCCAGCAGTGGTCTGACTGGATCAAAGGGCAGGCACTCTTTTAAAGTACTTTGGTCATAGTTCCAAATTGCCGTCCAGAATGGATGGATCAATTCACAACTCCACCAGCAATGCCTATTTTGCCACATTCCCTCCAAAATTTATTATCTTCCTTTGCTCTCATGTTAGCCAATCTGCTAGGTATGAAGTGGTACCTCAGAGTTGTTTTGATTTGCATTTCTCATTATAAGAGATTTAGAACACTTTTTCATGTGCTTATTGATAGTTTTGATTTCTTTATCTGAAAATTGCCTATTCATGTCCTTGCCCATTTATCAATTTTTCGTACAATTGATTTAGCTCCTTATATATTTGAGTAATTAGACTTTTGTCAGAGCTTTTTGTTATAAAGATTTTTTCCCAATTTGTTGCTTCCCTTCTAATTTTGGTTGCATTGGTTTTGTTTATACAAAACTTTAAATTTAATGTAATCAAAATTATTTATTTTACGTTTTGTAATTTTTTCTAACTCTTGCTTGGTCTTGAAGTCTTTCCTTTCCCAAAGATCTGACAGGTATACTATTCTGTGTTCACCTAATTTATTATAATAGGAATGGCATTCTTAAAAGGATGGAAATAACATTTTAAGATAACTTTAAGATGCAATTATTCACTTTGTAGTGCTTTTAAAATTTATAAAATAAGAGCATGTAACATTGAGGTGGTGAAATTATTATTACCATTTTACTGATGGAAATAGACTCAAGAGAGGTTCATAGGATCAGAAATGAAGTACTCCTAGAAGTCAGTGAGTTCAACCCCCTCCTTTTATAGATGAGGAACTTTTGACCCAAGTGGTCAAGTGCCCATGGTCACATAGCTGATGTCTGGGGCAGGATTCAGGCGTTCTATTTGGTAAATGTTAGTTCATGCTGCCTTGTGATTTTTCTTGTGGTTGTTCAATTAAGCAAGTATTAGAAATGAGACTTGAATCCAGATCTCCTGACTTTAGATCTGGGACTTTTTTTTTTCTACTATGTCAGCTTATCTTGCATTTAGAAGACACTAAGGATTGTTTGACTGATGTCAGCAAGCATTTTAAGCATTTTTATGTGCCAGGCATTGTGCTTAGCATTGAGGATACATAGAAAGGCCAGTCCCTCTGAAATTAATGAAAGAACTATAGGAAAAGCCTCTGAAACTTTGGATAGGTCCTTTATATGGGAGTTAGGGAAATAAGGACAAAGCCCGATTGGATGGGAAGTGCAGGCATTGTGATGTGTGTATGTGTATATATGTATATGTATATATATATATGTGTGTGTATATATATATATATATTACATTACTGGAAGAGTACTCATATTGAGTAATGGTATCTGGTGAAATTTCACTTTCATGGAAATGCTGCAACAGCCACTATGATACCTCACACTAGAATTAGGCACATAGTAAGACCTTAATGGATTGTAGTTGTGGTTGAGAAGTTACACATCTTTTGCAAATATCAAAACACTTTGTTTTGGAAATAGCCAAAGTTTTCTTTTTAAAAAACTCATTAAAAAGTTAATTAACAAATCAAAAGAACATTTCCATATAAATTAGAATAGAAAAAGGATGATGTATACAAACACTAATCTCATATACCATTTGTTTTTTAAGAAAGCATATTAAAAATGTAACCTGCTTGCCTTTTTCCTTCTGAACTTTGTTTTCTTCTGAGCATTAAAAAAAAATCCTTCAATGATACTTTTTTTTGCAACACAATCTCTTAAAGCCTCTTCTTCCCCTCCAAGTGAAAAAACTACAGTCCTTGTAACAATTAAGTTTAATAAAGCAAAACAAATTCATGCATTTGAGATGTTCCAGAAGTTATGCATCATTCTGAACCCTAAGTCTATCACTTCACTGTTAGGAGGTAAGTAAAGTAGCATGCTTCCTCATTAGTCCTCATTAGGCCTCTGGAGTGATGGTCAGTAAATTGATTATGTTCTGAAGTCTTTCAGCATTGTTATTCTTTACACAGCTGTCAAATTGTTATTTTGGTTTTGTTCTCTTAACTATCATTTCCGAGAAATCTTCCCAGATTTCTCTAAATATATTTTTTTTTCATTGCTTGTGGCAAAATAATTCAGACAAGTTTCTATTTGTGCTTATAATGAATCCTATGAAGTTGTCCCATATTATTTCAGTTCTTATGTTTACATTGGGCTGAAAGCAGTTACCATATTTTAAGTAATTACATAATTTGAATACTATGAATTTAAAAACATGCAATATAGTCTTCAATGAATCTATCATAGGATTCATTATGTTAACTGATGAAGACCTAACTGTAAAAATAAGTTTTACTCAATATGAGTTATAAAAGTAGTCACTGTTTATAAAATATTAACCCCTAAGTCAAAATGACTGTTAGCAGCTTTTATTTACAACAAGGTAGAGCTAGTGAAAGTGGGAAATATATGAAGGAGACAGAGTCTGGTCTTAGTCTACCAGCCTTAAGTGCTGCTCAGGTGAAGTCTGACTCAGCCCTGGTAGAGGCTTCCCCAAGTCCCGATCTCCACATGGATTTCCCAGTGGTTCTCAACCAGAAGTCCTGTTTATGTCTTCAGCTCTACTCACCGGTATAGAATCCAAGGAAAGAGTCTCCAAGGAATCAGCCTCTCCAAAACCAAGGAAGCCAAGAGGCCCAGAACATCTTGGTCTCTTCTTTTATACCCCCTTTTCCCAAGTAATTTCTTGTCTCTCCCCCTCTAAACAGAATCCAATTGCAGTCTTTCAGTTTGCCTAGCACTGCCCAAGGAGGGGGCAGTGTTTGTGGCCTTTGGGGGTGTGAACTAGTAAAAGACTTGTGAGCTCTCTTACCTAAGGTTAGCTAGCTACTAAGTAGGGATACTTTAAGTTCTTGATTTGATTAACTAAAAGTGGACAAAGGGAGAGTTAATTCTATCTTCACATAACTATTTCATTTTATTTATAGTTCATAATTCGTTCAACCATTCCCCAATTAATGAACAAGTAGTTTTCTAATGAAATAGGGAAAAGTATATTTTATAATTGCATTTAAATATTAAACGAATAAGGCTTTAGTGCCCTGTATTGACAGTACTGACAGTATTGACTCCAAGACAGAAGGTAAAGGTTAAAAAAAAAAAGGAGTTAAGAAAAATTCAGGCAGTTTGGTCTTAACTTTCATAATTACATTTGTCTGTAGGCCCTCTAAATTAGATAATATTTTCAAGATTTAGGTGCATTAGATTTACCCTGCTTCTCAATTTCTTTTTGGTGACTGTATTGCCCATAGTCATCTCTGTGATGTTTTGCAAATGCAGGAACATTGCCTTTGACTGCCTTATTTCTTATCACAAGAAAGATTAAATGTTTACTTGTTTAGGCAGTTTCAAATTATTTTAACCTTATTGTTTTGGTGACTTTTTTGCTTGATTGTCAAAGTCTTTTGTTCATTTCTCATTTTCAGAGGCAGATTTTTTTAGGTTGGGTAGAGCTGTTGTAGCTGTAGGTATATTGTTGTTTTCTTATTGTCATTCTTTCTTATAGTGTGTCATAATTTCTTTCACCTTTTTCTGTAACCATTGGAGGATTTCACTACTTGCAAATAGTTGATTCTGAAATTACTTTTATATTTATGACCAGTTATTTCCTGTCTGTTAAGGTAATTGTCAGTGCTTCAGTAGATGCATGATCCCATCTATATGAGTATTCTATTATCTAGCCATACCTTCTTATCTTGTGCAAACCCTTTTCTAGGTCCTACCACAAACTTTTTTTCATTTTCCTATTTTTCTCAATTACATGCAATCAAAAAATTTTAGCATTCTTAAAAAATTTTTTTGGAGCTTCCCTCCCTCTCTTCTCTCTGTTTGAGATGCAAGCTATTTGATATAGATTATATGTATATAGTCATGCAAAACATTTTCACATTAGCCATGTTGTAAAAGAAAATACTGACCAAAAAACCCTCAAAAGAAAATAATCAAAACCAATAATAATAATAAAGTAAAAAAATATTCTTCTCTCTGCATTTATAAGCCATCAGTTTTTCCTCTGGAAGTGGATAGCATTTTTCATCATTAGTATTTTAGAAGTTATTTTGGATAATTTGCTGAGAATGGCTAAATCATTCACAGTTGATTATGTATCATTGCTATTACTGTGTACGCTATTCTACTTCTGTTCATTCCACTTTGCATCAGTTCATGTAAGTCTATCTATGTTTTTCTGAAAGCATCCTGCTTGTCATTTCTTATATATAGCACAGTTGTATTTCATTACAATCATATACCACAGCTTGTTCAGTCATTTCCCCAATTAATACACGTTCTCTTAGTTTCCAATTCTTTGTCACCTCAAAAAGAACTGCTGTAATTATTTTTGTACATTTAAGTCCTTTCCCTTTTTGTTTGATCTCTTTGGAGTACAAATCTAGTAGAGGCATTGCTGGATCCAAGGGCATACAGTTTTATAACTCTTTGGGTATAGTTTTTATATTGCTCTCCAGAATGATTGGATCAGTTCACAGCTCCATCAGTGGTGCATTAATGCTCATATTTTTCCATTCCCCTTCAAACATTTATTATTTTCCATTTCTGTCATATTAACAATTTGATAGGTATGAGATGGTACCTCAATTTTTTAAATTTGCATTTTTCAAATCAATAGTGATTTAGAATTTTTTCATAGACTATAAAATTTTTAATTTCTTCAAAAATTGCTTGCTCATATCATTTGGCCATTTTTTCAATTGGGTGGGAAATGACTTATTCCTATAAATTTAACTCATTTCTCTATATTTGAGAAATGAAACCTTTGTCAAAGCAGTTGTAAAAACCTTTTTCCTCCCAGTTTCCTGCTTTTCTTCCATTCTTGGATACATTGATCTTATTTATGTAAAAACCTTTTAATTTGATGTTATCAAAATGATCCATTTTGTGTACTGTAATGCTCTCTATTTCCTGTTTGGTCATACATTCTTCCCTTATCCATAAATATGACAGATAAAATATTCTGTGCTCTCCTAATTTGCTTATGGTATTACCCTTAATGTCTAAATCTTGTACCCATTTTGACCTTATCTAGGTATGAGATATTGGTCTATACCTCCTTTCTGTAAATTGCTTTCCAGTATTTCTAGCAATTTTTGTTAAATAATGATTTCTTGTTACCAAAATTTTGGATCTTTGGGTTTGTCAAACACTAGATTATGGTGATTATTTACTAATGTGTATTGTGTATCTAATCTATTCTACTAGTTCACTAATCTGTTTCTTAGACAGTAATAGATTGCTTTGGTGATTACAACTTTGTAATACAGTTTGAGATCTGGTACTGCTGAGCTATTTTCCTTTACCTCTTTTTTTCTTCTTTCATTTATTCCATTGATATTCTTCTGTTCTGTTTGAATTTTGTTATCATTTTTTCTAGCTGAATAAAGTAATTTTCCAATAATTTGGCATGGCACTGAATAAGTAATTTAATTGAAATTATAAATGTCATTTTTATTATATTGGCTCAACCTATTCATGGACAATTAATATTTCTCCAGTTGTTTAGGTTTGGCCTTATTTGTGTGAAATGAGTTTTGTAATTGTGTTCATATAGTTCCTAGCATTATCTTAGCATTTAGACTGCCAGATATTTTATATTGTCTATAGTTCTTTTTTTTCTTTTAAAACCCTTATCTTCCATCTTGGAGTCAATACTGTGTATTGGCTCCAAGGCAGAAGAGTGGTAAGGGCTAGGCAATGGGGGTCAAGTGACTTGCCCAGGGTCACACTATAGTTATTTTAAAAGGGATTTTTCTTTCTCTCTCTTTCTGATTCGTGTGGGTTTATTTTATATCCTGCAACTTTGCTGACGTTGTTATTTGTTTCAGCTTTTTTTTGTTGTTGATTCCCTAAGATTCTCTAAGTATGCCATCATATCCTCTTATAAATGTTCCATAGAGATTCCCCTCCCCCTCTTCCTCTCCCATGCTTTTGAAACCATTCTCTAGGTCAATCATTGCTGAAGTATTGGCATGTGTGCCTGGTGTGGGGGACCTACTCCATTCCCCCTCTTCCCAGTGCCCAAGGAAATTTTTTGCATGCCCTGCCCCTCTGTCCAGCAGCTCAAAATAAGTACTTCCTCCCTTCACTCTCCAGAGTAATGGGGTGGGGGTAGGGCTTGCAGGCAGCTTGAAAGTTGTAGGTTTGGGTACTGCAAACTTGAAAAAGTTCACCAAGACTGTTCTAGGTGTTTGCATTCCTTAAGTACTCCTTAGACACTTGGGCTATCTGCTATTCTCTCCCTTGTGCTCCTTACATGACCAGCTTATTTTTTCTTCCAATCATGTTTCTTGGATAATATACTTTATGGTGCTAATGCACAGAAATCATCATTGGTAATATCCTGGAGCTGATTTGTGTGCCCTAAGTATTTCTCCATTGCCCTTTGGGTCCCTTGCAATCATAATCCTTCTGAGATTGTGTTTTTTGTTATATCCAGCCATATAGCATTTTTTTAAACACTTACCTTCCATCCTAGAATCAATACTATGTTTTCATTCTAAGACAAAAAAGTGGTAAGATGCTAGGCAGTGGAGGTTAAGTGACTTGCCCAGAATCATATAGCTAGGAAGTATCTAAGGTTAGGTTTTTGTTTTTCCTGTGTGGCTGTTGCTTTATATTGGTTAATTTTACATGGGAAATATTGATAATTTTTGTTATTATAGTCTCTTCTTTATCAAAGTCTCATTTTTCAGTTTCACCAATTTGTTTAAATATGCCAGATTAGAGTTCTAATAACTGCACAGTCCAAGTAGTCCAAGAAGTAACTTCCCTGAGATTATTTAGGAAGTGGCAGAGCCAGGTTTTGAATCTAAGTTCTGTGACTCCAAATACAGGATGCTTTGTACTGTACTTATGAGTCCTCTCCAGTTTTAAAGACAAAATCATTTAAATTTTAAAAGCTACGCTTCCAGGATCTAATATTAAAATTACTTAAGGAAGAGGGATTTTAGAAAGTACTGGTTGTGTATAGTGTCAAATATCACACACACTCAATGAAATTGACCATATCTTTAAAGAAAAGCTAATTACCAATAGGAGGGTAATTTGCAAATCAGCTTTTCTATCGTTAGATCAAAGCAAAGGTCAAAATCTCTAAACCAGAAGAAAGAATAATTATGAGAAGATGACAGTGTGGGCAATTTTTGTGTCTCTGTTTTTATACTGTTGGCAATGTGCCATGTTTAGAAAGAAAAAGCAGTATTTAAGTTTGACAGCAATGGAAGAAAGGAGAAAAAATTTGCCTACCTGTATTAAAGGCTAGCAATACTGTTTTTTGCCCCCTTTGTATATTTAGCACTTAGCACAGTATATGTATGATACATAGTACATGTTTAATAAATTCTTGTTGACTGCTTTATAGGAGACTATTAAGTGTAGTCTTATATTTTGTTGGCATTTTAGCATTTAAAAATCAGCCTTTGTGTTCTACTTTTGAGTAGAAAAGTAGTTATGTGTAGAATTTTTCTGTCATGGGGCAGAGTTTGGATCAAAATGATTTGATAACTTTGACTGTAGCATGACTACTACTCATGACTGCCACTTAATAGATGTGTGATATTGAGAGACTTATTTAAAATGCTGTCTTGTAGAAGATCTAGAGATTGAACTAGTTGATATCTAAGGCTCTTATAGCTCTAATATAGTATATGAGTTGTGTAAAGATTAAAATTTAGGAATATGGGGAGACTGAGGCAGGTAGAAATTAGTTTCTCTCTGCAAGAAGTATTATATTTTTTAGAGGTTTATTAAAGGTTAAAGATTAAAGAATATACAAGTAAGAAACATGTGCCTAGGCCAGAGGCCTAGACAAAATAACCTCATATCACGCAAGAGACGCGCCTGCTCCAAAACGGAAGTCCAAAAAAGACCCCAAAAACCTTTGCCACCAGTTTGAATCCTTCCTCTATCTCTGCCCACCTCAGAATTCCCGTGAGATTACAAAGCATTTTGGGGAAGTGGAGCAAAGGCTCGTGGGGATTGTAGTCCTGTATTTGAGTCTATTTTTTACATTTCCCTGTGTGATCATTTTTGGAAAAATTAATTTTTTCCCAAAAGGATCATAAAAACATAATAAACTTAAAAGATTACAATAATGTGAGGATAAGAGAAAAATGAATAAAACCAATAATTGCTGAACGCATTGACAAAAAGCTGTTAGGGGGCAGTCCCCTTTGGCATAAAAGTATACATACAAATAAATGTTCAATCAACCACACCCAAAGTTCAATTTGATCTTGTGCAGCTTGTGGTCTGGAGGCTTCTTCATGGTGGCTTCTCCAACAGTTCAGTTCTGGATTCAGAGAGGTGGCATCTTCTTTACCTAAAATTCTTCTCAAAAGGAATTTAAACTTTGCAATCTACAATACTATTTTTTTACATTTCCCCGTGTTGTGGGTGATTGAAAGATACAGAATCAGTTAGGGATGCATGGCTGAGGTATGAGGTATATGAATCAATTGGCAAGAGATATTAAAAAGACATCAGAAAAATCAAAAAGATAAAATACAAGGCTTTCTCACCAAAAATGAGATCCATTTCCTCTTAATGTCTGGCCATGCTCCACTGTGAGTAGAAGGCAAATGAATTGAACAAGGTTAACAATTTTTTCATTTTTTTTAAGTGGCTTCTATTGTTCCTTTTTTTTTTTAAATTTTAAACATTATTTTATTTGGTCATTACAATTTTTCATTTTTAAAAATACAGTAGTACAAATATGTAGATATCAAAATCCCCAAAATTCTCAATAGCCCAATTAATTACAATAGCAAACAAATACACTTTCATATTTCACATAAGTTGCTGTATGACATTTTTAAAACATATGAATTGATGGATATTTGTCACAATTTTTACAAACATAGCTTTCTTTCAACCTTGGTAATAAACATTTTTTTAAACAAAGTAAAACTCATCTAGAGTTAAGAACATAATCAAGAAATCTATATATCATTCTGGTAGAAGTAAAGTAGTGAGCTGAAGAGTATAAATAAAGGGGTGCTCCTTTTTGGAGGCTTTTAGGGATATAAATGCCCAACTTCCATTCACATATTTAGAAATGCGGGAAGGTTGGGGGTTATAAAATGTATTTCACTTCAGCTAATGGGCCTTAGGGCAGGCAAAAATAACCAGATTGTTAAAAAAAAATCCAAAAATCATATTTAAAAAACCCTTAAAATCATTTGAGATATTTAGCACATTAAATTTTCCAAGGTTGTTAATACAATTATAAACAGTTCTGAAGTCCATCTATGTGATAATTTACAAAGTCAAAATAGAAAGGCTGTTTTTTCATATATGGGCTTATTCACAACAATATTTTCAGCGCAGTTATAGGGGAAAAACAACAGAATTTCAAAACTCAGTACATTCAAAATAAATTCAATCAACCTTCAGTTCAAGCAGAATAATATTGAATCCAGTTATATATGAACTTAAAATCACAAAGTTAAACCATAACAAAAAATGCAATAGAATACAGAGATTTTTTATAAACCATTGGAGTTTGAAATGCCTCAAGATATAGCCTTTAGTCTCTTCAAAGTTCCTTGGGGGTTTATCCATTTAAATGTCTATTGTCCGAAGGCAGAGTAGTAAGAGCTAGGCAATGGGGTTCAAGGGACCCGTCCAGGGCCCCACAGCTGGGAAGTATCTGAGGCCAGATTTTAACCCAGGATCGAATGTCTTTATGTCTGGCTATCAGGTCGCTGAGCCACCCATTTGCCTCCCCAAAGTTAAAGTTGAATCTTTGGGCTGAGTCTACTCCCTTGACAGGTAAAATCAATGAAATTACCAGAACAGTCAAAAATCCTTTTAAACAGCCCATTGCTTTTTAAGTTTCTGTTTGAAAAAATCTGTTTCTTCTCTAGTCTCTCTTTCCCCTCTCCCCTAATATGATCCCTCCTCCTGCCCCAGTCCACGTGGAGCCCACGTGGAGTCAATACCCAGTTTGCTCAGAGGCTTAGCCTAAGGGAAAATTGCCCGTTCTTCTTTCCCTCTCCTCTCTCCCCTCCACCCACGTGGCCAATACTGTTACCAGCTGGTCGCAATGAGTCCTGAGCTATGAGTGAATTTGCTCCAAGGATCTGGGTGATGAGCCGGCGGTTGTCGCGCTTGTGGGTCTGGGGCGCAGAAACAGGCAGGCAGGGCCAGAGGGCCGGGAGATCGGGAACCAGGTGATTGCAATCTTGGTTGAATCAGGTTTGGATTGGGGGGGGGGGGCCTGAACGCCCGCAGGCAAAAGTGGCTGAGCTGGGTGGGGTGGGGTGGGCGGCAAATGCAACAAGTCTAGATCGAGCAGCAGCTTTGCAAGGGTAAAAAACCTTGGCCAGAGAGATATGGCTCAAAAAAAAAATTTCTAGGTACTAGATATTAAAGATTAAATCAGAAGATTGAGAGCTTTTTTCTCCCGAAGTGGTTACGCCAACTATAAAGATTAACATTTAGGAATATGGGGAGACTGAGGCAGGTAGAAATTAGTTTCTCTCTGCAAGAAGTATTATATTTTTTAGAGGTTTATTAAAGGTTAAAAATTAAAGAATATACAAATAAGAAACATGTGCCTAGGCCAGAGGCCTAGACAAAATAACCTCACATCACGCAAGAGACGCGCCTGCTCCAAAACGGAAGTCCAAAAAAGACCTCAAAAACCTTTGCCACCAGCTTAAATCCTTCCTCGATCTCGACCCACCTCAGAATTCCCGTGAGATTATAAAGCATTTTGGGGAAGTGGAGCAAAGGCTCGTGGGGATTGTAGTCCTATATTCGAGTCTATTTTTTACAGTTGAGAGACAGGATTCCAAGTTACAGTAATTCAGCTGAACTAGTGTCCTTTAATAGTTGATAAAACTAGTCCAGAGGGCCCTTTTTTCCCCAAGGAAACTTAATTCATCTGGATTTTGGGGTTGAGGAAGCCCCCAACATAGCCTTCTAGCTGATTATCTCCAATGGAGCAGTTTCTTGGCTAGTCCACTGTGCCCTTGGGAATAAGGCTGACATGTTGTTAGAGCTAAGAATCTAGGCACTGTATCCTTTAGTCTTTTTTTTTTCTTCCTTGCTGCTACGTAAAGGTTGAGCTTGGATTTGTGAAGCGAGAAACTTGTCCCCTTTGAAATTATAGAGCACGTTCTCTGGAAATCCTTGTTTACTAATAGGCACAGTTTCTGCAGAGCCAGAGTTGATCTGTAATCTTAAGATGTGCCCTTTTATAAATGACTTCAGGAAAGTAATTTATAAATGGCCATAGTTAATCAACTATAATAGCTAATCAACAAGCATTTAATAGGTGCCTACTTTGTGCCTAGCTCAGGGTTGGGAGCTACACATGAGCAGACAAAAATGAAATGGGCTTGGCCTTCAAGGAGCTTATATTTTTTTCTTTCTCCTTTTTGTACATTTCAGATTCCCAATATCTCAGCTTTTGTTCTACATGTTTGTAGGTATTCAATAAACATTTTTTGAATGAATGAATCTTAGTGTCCAAAATTGACTTTTCTCCTCTCTAAATTTCTTTCATTTTCCATATTAATCACCTATAATTTGTTTCCCTTCCACTTGGATCTCCTAAAGAATATATAAGTAACTTAGTCCATTAATAAACTACAAATGATTTAAAAATATTTAAAAATTTTAAATTCTTATCTTTTCATATTGTTGACAGACACAGTATTTGCCATTACTACCGTTGGCTTGAAGGGGACAATGTGTACACCTAATACAACTGTTGTTTTTACATAGTTGTGTTGTCTGGGGTAGAGCCCTTTCTTTAGTACAAAATCTGGATAGTTGAGATTCTAGAAATGACATTCCCTTTCTTTAGTACAAAATCTGGATAGTTGAGATTCTAGAAATGACATTCTTCTGTGTGATATCAAGCAACCTTTTTATAAGTTCTTACCATTAGTTTTCATGACACTCCCCGTATCTCCCCCTTTTGGCATCTTTTTTGATTTGAAGCTCTTTTGATTTGATTTGCAAGACATTTGGCAAATATATTCTTATTAGCTATTGTCAGGTGTGCTCCATCTCTGGCCAAGAATCTCTTCTCCATATTTTAAGCCATGGTCTGTAAATCCAAATTCTATTTTCAGATATCATCTTCTTAGCCAGCTGTTCACTTCCCAAATCAATTAGCATTCCTTGCCACCAATGGTTATTATTGAGGAAAACACAACATATGCCTATTTAATTTTTATAATCTTTGACAATACTTTTTAGATTTCTGTAAGCATTTCTGTCCATATTAATACCCCAGAAATATGAAATAGTAATCCATTTTGAAGAATCTTGGGAAATTGTCTATTATCCCTTGTAGTTAAGATATCAAGTTGAAATGGAAGTGGGGAGTGAGGCTCATTTCCAAGCCACTTGTACATATGTATTAAGAATAGTAAAATTTACATTGTACTTTTTCCCATTGAAATTCTCCTTTGATGCTTCCTCTTGGCTGGGTGACCCTAGACTTAGCCAGTGGCACACAAGCTCTGAAAAAGCTTTTGAGTATAGCCCTGGAAAGAGACTTTAGTTCTGTCTTATGAGGACTAGCCTCACTGTTCAGAGACCTATGACTTAAGTTGTAAAAACTTTTGTGCCACAGAAACTCTGAAAGATTAGGTCAGAGAGGAGTTGTATTCTTTGTTGATGGAGAAACCACTTGTTGACAACCACCTATTCTTGAATGATATGTAAAGTACTTAAAAGTTTTACAAAGTACTTTTTTAAGTAGTCACACTGCAAATAGGCAATGCAGTGTTATCCTTATTTTATAGGTAAAGAAACTGTTTAAAAAACTGTCCAAATCTGTTATTGTTTTAAATTGGTCTCTTTCCTTTAAATTTTTTTTAATTAATGGTTTAATGATGCCTTTTGCTTTTATAACAGTCATTTTATGTTTGTCCCTTTCTACTCTTGGTGAGTCTTCCCTTTATAACAAATATAAAAACAATTACCCATGTCTGTGATCATATCTGTTAGGGTATACAAAGAAGTCTTATTTCCTCTTCTCTTTCCAGGGCTAAAATTGGTTAGTACAATTGCAAGGCTTCAGGTTTTGTTTCAGTAGTCTTTTTTTTTTTTTGTGAACATAATTATCTGGCATTATTTCCAGTATACAATGATGTGTGAACAATGAATTCAGAGAAGGAGCATCAACAATTTTATGCAAATTGAATTTGCATTTTGAGCTTTGAAAAGTTCTTTCTGTTCATGTCATAATTGGACATTTATAGTGACCCTAACATTTATAGTGACCCTAATTTGTTCTTCATAAGTTTATAAGAAAGATTCGGTATTTTTTGAGATGAACAAAAACAAAGAAATGTTTTTTGGAACTTGAACTTCCATTTTTGTGTGTTCTGCTTTTTCTTGTATATAAAACAAAACATAGCTTTCTTTGTTAGACCACTACAACTTGTTTAATAGGAGAATGCCAATTTCATTTACAGTAGAAATATACTAGTTCATTATTACATGGATTTACATTTACTTCATGTGAAATCATATCTCCAAAAACATAGATGTATTTCTCCCTTGTGTAACTTCTTTTTGAGCTAAATGTTAGTTTCCCCCTTATGCCCCAAATAAGAGATTGTAACATTCAATTATTAAGCATTTATTAAGCATCTACCATATGGTTGGCACCATGTTAAGTGATGGGGATAAAAAAAAAGTCATCAGTAAACATTAAACACCTGCCCTAAATTCTAGGAATATTAAGAAAGACAAAAGACAATTTTGCCTTTGAGGAGCTCTCAGTCTAATGGAAATAACATAGAGAAAGAAGCTAGAAGGAAGGAGGGAAGGTGTCTGGCACTAAGATGATGGGTTTAAGAGGAAGGCAGCCAGATGGAAAATAATGAGCTGGCTGCCCTCCCTTCATGGAGGATCTGGATGGAGATCTCTACTTCTACTGTCTACCCCTTCCAATCAAAACAAAAGTGAAGTCTTTGCCTTCAAAAAACTTGCATTCTTCTGTGGGAGACAATATATTTACATGCAAATAGGTGCAAAATAAGTAAAAGGTAATTTTTAGAGGTTCAGAGAAGGCTTGGTAGTACTTGAACTAAGCTCTTGAGGAAGCAATCGATTCTAAAAGATAGTGTTGAGGAAGTGAGTTCTAAGTATGGAGATGAGAGATAGTATTGAGGAAGTAAGTTCTAAGTATGGAGATGAGAGATGGTATCATTATGTGAACAACAGTAGGCAGGTCAGTGTGATTGGACTATAGAGTATAAGAAGGGGATCAGTGGAAAGACTAGAAAAGTAGGTTAAGGTAGCCATTAGAGGCAATTGAACAGAAGACATTTTCTGATGTAGGGTTTAGGAAAATCACTTTTGCAAGTATATAGAGATAGAATAGAGACAGGACAGCTCTAGTGCTTAACATAATTCTTGGCACATAATAAGTGCTTAATAAATGTTTATTGATTGAGGTAGTATGAAGATTGGATGTCTCTTCGTGGTTGCCAAATAATGTTAAATTTATGATTGGATTGTATGTTTAATGGGTGGTTGCCAGGGATTTAATTTCTAAATCCCCAAATGAATTACTCAAGTAAATGGAATTTATGGTAATTTATTTTTACAATAGAGGAAGATATTAGGAAGGGAGAAAAGGGGGGAGAGAGGGAGAAAGCTCTGGCTTCCTCTGAGCCAGGTAGAAATTTCTAAGGCCCCAACCAGGGGAAAAGGAGTCTCAAGATGATGGGCCTTTCTCTGGGGTTCACACCTCCAGAAAGGGCAAGGAAAGAAGTCAACCTTTACACTCACCACAGTGACCATCTAAAAGGAAAGCAGTCTGAGGTCTCCTGCATGAGCTCCTCCAGAGGTCCAGTTCCACAGCCAAGTGTCTTCACTCCAAGTCTGAGTGTCTGTCTTCCAGTCCAATTCTGAGTGACTGATGATCTTCACTCCAAGTCCGAGTGACTGAAGATCCTGTGTGTCTCTGTTTTCCACTATTTAAAGACCGTTTTCTCTTGTGTTACCTCCCCTAAATTTTATGTCTATCAATCCCAGCAGACACTCCTCTCCAGGACTGCCCACTCTTTCGAAAACACATGGGTCACAGACCTCCCACTCAATGTATGAAATGGGTGTTCATACCTTTTTGTGGTTAGTTCACACCTTTTTGTAGTTAGTGCAATCTTTTTTGTGGTTAAAATGGGTAGATCTACTTTAAGTACTGGGTTTACACTTTAGGGATTAGAATCTAAAAATAGACAGGGAATTATGATTTAATCTTTGCAATAAAGGAAGAGCTAAGTACCTTAATTGTTACTATCAGGGGAGAGCTAAATCTAATCTTCACAATAGGGAGACCAATTGGGACTATTAGAGACATGAGACAATATGAGCCTGAACTAGATTGGCTATGTGTTTGCTATGTGTGTAGAAATACCGGGATGGATCCAAGAAATGTTACACAAATCAAATCAATAAGACTTGGCAGCATGGTTATATGTGGGGTAAGAAAGAGAATGAAGCATCAAGGGTAACTTGAAGATTGTAAACCTAGGTGCCTGTGACAGAAATAGAAAATTTTGGAAGAGCTGTAGGATTGAGGGAGGTAGATTGATGAGCTCTGTTTTGGACATAATTGAATTTTAGATGTTTGTACCCAGTTCAGATTATTCACTAGACACTTGATGATGCAGAACTGAGAGTCAAGAGAGAGAGGAGACCTGATTATCTGGAAATCATCTATGTAGAGATGATAAATGAAATGATGGGATCTGATGAGTTTACCATGAGGGGGGCAGTAGATAGAGAAGAGGAACCAAGACAAAGCCCAGATTTAGATAGTAAGATATGTTTGATGAATCTAACAAAGGAGACTTAAAAGAAGTGATTAGCAGATAAGTGGGAGGGGGAAATGAGACATAATTATGCCATGAAAAAGATTATTTATTGAATATTTTTTGCACAGAGAAAATAAAAAGTGTTTGTTGGACTTTTAAGGTATCTGTTTAGAAGAGCTATTAATTTTTGTTAACACTGGAGATATTACAAAATGCTTTCTCATTGTAATAGATATAATCTTGTAGATGTCTGATCCATTGAAATTCTGTGATAAAAATGGTAATAAAATTCAGGCCTTTTTGTTAGGCTTCAAAATATGAGTTACTGTTTTGTTAAAAAATATTTAAATGTACCAAAATTGAATGTTAGAAACAAAAAAGGAGACAGATGGTTGGATGAAATACTCTTTTTACTGCATAAGAAGTCGTAAACCCTTACAGAATGACAAGTGTATTATATTAAAATAATTTGACAGTATCACACTTGTGAATACAAATGAACTGTTAAAAACAAATTGCAATTCAAAATAAAAATTTAAAGCTGAGAGCCCAATGAAGAATAATCAAGAAGGAAATGATTTTGTTGCATTTTTGTATAACATTTATTTAGTGTACTGTAACTATGAATAATACTTTGATAATTAAGGGCTCAGTAATTTTGTCAGTGTGAGGAGTACTACTGCTAATGCTACTCTGTTACTAAACAGGTTTTCAAGAGTTTTTATGATGAAAAAAATCATTACCTTTCATCCAACCTCTCAAAATTTAGGAAGACTGGTCCTTGGGCATTATAATTCATTATTAGGCCCATAATTAAAGTCTTTCTAAGATCTGCCATAGTGGCATAACTTTCAAGAGCCTAAAGTCACTTCCAAAAGGGGCATGATGAATTATATTGATTTGATGAGGACCAAATTAACTTGTAAAGTGCTTTGGCAAACCTTAAATCACTTTTTCTGCTATTATTTTATTAATACTTTTATTCATATATTCAGTGAAAACCCATTCAATATATTGTTTATTTGATCTATAACCTGAGTTAATGTGCTTGTAAGTCAAGAAGTTATATTCTTCTAATTATCTGTTTTACAGATAATAACTCAAGCTGTGACCTGCCCTACATATCATATTTATCTTTCATGTAGGAGGCATTATAACATTGAATGAACTTGGACTCAGATATTGGGACTAAGATTAAATCTTGGCTATTTCATTTATCTTCTCCTCATCCTGAGACCCACCAGGCCATATTTCTGGATCTTTCTTTATGTATACTTGCCCTTGGTGTCAAGTGCCTCTTTGGGACCTATACTTAAGATGGTAGGTACCAATCAGAGACTAGCCATCTATTTTTATTTAGCTATTTTAATTGATATATTTAGTTTTTGCTTGACCTTCATTTCCAAAAATAATCAGTTTTTTCCCATTACCCTAAGATCTGTCCCCTATAATGGAGAACATAAAAGAAGAGACAAGAAGAAAAATAGTTCAACAAAAGTAGACTAATCATTAATTAGATTTGATGGTATATATAGTATTTTGGATTTGTGTCTTACTAGAAATCAAACTCCCTTCCCCCTTGTTTTGGATTAAGCCTGACACTGCTGAACAGTTTCCTCTGTCCTAGGCCATCCACAATTTTCTATGTATATCATTGGGGGTGGGTGAATCCATAAACTTCCATCTGCTGAGGTGAGAGAGAATTTGGCTGAATTTCTGTTGAGGGAGAGTATTGAGAGGCAACAAAAAATGTTGTCCTTGCCATAGCCATATGGCTTATGGAATCCAAAGCAGGAGTCTGAGTAGGAGAATACAGGGCACAGACAGGGATGATGATCCAGTACTTCATTCTTCTGAATATTTTTTAAAGTTTTAAAGTTTTATTGTTATTTAAAAAATAATACAAATGAATAGCATGAAGAATTCAGAAAAAGATGGGAAGATTGTCTGAACTGATGCAAAATGAAGTTAGCAGTGCCAGGAAACTATATTTGTATTTTATATTCACAACAGTGTAAATGGAAAGAACAATGAAATGAAACTGAATATGGTATAATTACAATGTCTTGTTCCTAGAGAAGAGTGGAAGAAATATTCATCACCTTTTTTTTCCTTTTTTTTTTGAGAGATAGAAGATTGGTGTCAATCAGATAGAGTTGATGAAGTTAGTCTTATATAACTTAAATTTTTTTTTCCTTATAAAGGAAGGCTCATTTGTTAGCCTTTAGGAAGTAAGGGGCCTTTTTGGGAAATATTGTGTAAAAAACAAAAAAGCATGAAGAAAACCGAAAGAAATTAAATATTTTGTTGATGCTTTAAAAAAAATATTTCGCAATGACAGGTTTCCCCATCTCTCCTATAGAGAACCTTCATTGTAATAGAGAATTGTACTTAAGCTAAATAAACCAAAGCCGTGGCCATATCTGCTTCCGAACGCTATATTCCATACCTCCTGAGAGGAGAGGGAAGGAATATTTCATTGTTAGTCTGAAGTTTAAGATTAGTCTCTGCATTCATCAAAGTCCTGATATATTTGAGTATATGAGTATATGATTTACTTTGCTATTTTAATTGTTTTCTTGGTTCTGCTTGAATTGTTCTGTATTCCTTCAATTAAGTCTTCTCAAATTTGCCTGAATTCTCCATCTTTACCCTTCCTTATGAAATAGTAATATTACATTATATTAATTTGTAGCAATTTGTTTAACCAGTGCCCAGTATTGAGTACCCGTTTTGTTTCTAGAAAAAACCCTTTTTTTGGATAAATACCTATAGTTCTCTTCTGTGTATATGTGGAATCCTTCATTCTGTCTTTCTCTTTATTGGGTTTTATTATATGTCCAGTAGTAGTTTACTCAAAGAGAATATACTGTTAGTGAATTTTATAATATAATTTTCAGAAATTTGACAAATTACAGGTAGTGTGGTACTCTAGACTTAAAAAAAGAAGACAGAAGTTCTGAAGAGGTTCTTGCCCTTTACTAGCCTTTTGAACTTTAGCAAATTTCAGACTCAGTTTTCTAGGCATTAAAGTGGAGGTAATGCATAACTTACAGAGTTGTTTTGAGGGAAGTCCTTCATAAAAAATAAATTCTTTAAATGCAGCTTATTATTCTGACTGCAATTCAACAACTCAGCAAGAATTGATTAAGTTCTTACTCTTTGAGGTTCCTTGTACTAGTTATCAGGAATATAAAGATTAAAAACCACAATAACAATCTCTACCCTCAGGGAACTTATATTTGTTGATGGGGCTATCATATTTTCAAGTAAGTACAATACAAAGTGGAGTGTGAGAGAAAGAAGATAAAATGGTGAATAATGAGCAAAATAGAAGGAAATTTGTATTGGAACATAGAAGATAGATAATTTCAAACAACTCCTGTGGATGAATACTGAAGAGAATCAGCAGTAGATGAATGAAAGCGTTGCTAAATATTAGGGAGGTTCCTGTTAAAATTGACTTGAATTTATAGATGGTAGAGACAGAGTTTGAAGAGAACCATTGTCCTTGAAGCACTTTTCAGAATGAAAAATCTACTTCGAAGCTTTGACTTCAATTACTTATCAAGTATTATCAAAGCAAGTACATGCAGAACCTCAAAGGAAAATGTGAATTGGTTTCAGGCTCTGCAAGAGGTCAAAAAAGATTTCAAAAATAAATTGACAGTGGCAGAGGAAAAATTGGGAAGAGAAATGAAAGCAATCCAAAGCAGAATTGGCCAAATGGAAAAAAAGAGGCACAAAAATCCAATGAAGAAAAGTTTCCTAAAAAGTAGAATTAATGAAATGGATAAGGAGGTTTAAAAGTTCACAATAATAATTTCTTAAAAATTAGAATTGATCAAGTAGAAACTAATGATGTCTTAAGCCATCAAGAATCACTAAAACAAAATCAAAAGAATGAAAAAAAAGAAAACATGAAATATCTCATTGAAAAAACAACTGAACTGGAAAATAGATCCAGGAAAAGACAGTTTAAAGAAAATCGGACTACCTGAAAATTATGTTGTTTTTTTTAAACCTAAACAATACATTATAAGAAATTACCCAAGAAAACTGCTCTGATATTCTTTTTTTTTTTAATATTATTTTATTTGGTCGTTTTCATACATTATTCACTGGAAACAAAGATCGTTTTCTTTTCCTCCCCTCCCCTTCCCCCCCCCCCCCCCCCCCGCCTTTCCCTCTCCCATAGCCGACGCATGATTCCACTGGTTATCACATGTGTTCTTGACTCGAACCCATTTCCCTGTTGTTGGAGTTTGCATTATAGTGTTCATTTAGAGTCTCTCCTCAGTCTTATCTCCTCCAACCCTATAGTCAAGCAGTTGCTTTTCAGCTGTGTTTTTACTCCCACAGTTTATCCTCTGCTTGTGGGTAGTATTTTTTTTTAGATCCCTGCAGATTGTTCAGGGAAATTGCATTGATACTAATGGAGAAGTCCATCACCCTAGATTGTACCACAATGTATCAGTCTCTGTGTATAATGTTTTCCTGGTTCTGCTCCTTTCGCTCTGCATCACTTCCTGGAGGTTGTTCCAGTCTCCATGGAATTCCTCCACTTTATTATTCCTTTTAGCACAATAGTATTCCATCACCAACATATACCACAATTTGTTCAGCCATTCCCCAATTGAAGGGCATCCCCTCATTTTCCAATTTTTGGCCACCACAAAGAGCGCAGCTATGAATATTTTTGTACAAGTCTTTTTTGTCCATTATCTCTTTGGGGTACAAGCCCAGCAGTGCTATGGCTGGATCAAAGGGCAGACAGTCTTTTATCGCCCTTTGGACATAGTTCTAAATTGCCCTCCAGAATGGTTGGATCAATTCACAACTCCACCAGCAATGAATTAATGTCCCCACTTTGCCACATCCCCTCCAGCATTCATTACTTTGCATAGCTGTCATGTTAGCCAATCTGCTAGGTGTGAGGTGATACCTCAGAGTTGTTTTGATTTGCATCTCTCTGATTATAAGAGATGTAGAGCACTTTTTCATGTGCTTATTAATAGTTTTGATTTCTTTGGCTGAGAATTGCCTGTTCATGTCCCTTGCCCATTTGTCAATTGGAGAATGGCTTGATTTTTTGTACAATTGATTTAGTTCTTTATAAATTTTAGTAATTAAACCTTTGTCAGAGGTTTTTATGAAGATTGTTTCCCAATTTGTTGTTTTCCTTCTGATTTTAGTTACATTGCTTTTGTTTGTACAAAAGCCTTTTAATTTGATGTAATCCAGATTATTTATTTTGCATTTTGTAATTCTTTCTAATTCTTACTTGGTTTTGAAGTATTTCCCTTCCCAAAGGTCTGACATGTATACTATTCTGTGTTCGCCTAATTTTCTTATAGTTTCCTTCTTTATGTTCAAGTCATTCATCCATTTTGAATTTATCTTGGTGTAGGGTGTGAGGTGTTGATCTAAGCCTAATCTTTCCCATACTGTCCTCCAATTTTCCCAACAGTTTTTATGAAATAGTGGATTTTTGTCCCAAAAGCTGGGATCTTTGGGTTTGTCATATACTGTCTTGCTGAGGTTGCTTGCCCCCAGTCTATTCCACTGATCCTCCTTTCTGTCTCTTAGCCAGTACCAAATTGTTTTGATGACCGCTGCTTTATAATATAGTCTGAGATCTGGGACTGCAAGACCCCCTTCCTTTGTATTTTTTTTCATTAATTCCCTGGATATCCTTGATCTTTTGTTCTTCCAAATGAACTTTGTTATGTTTTTTTCTAAATCAGTAAAAAAAATTTTTGGAAGTTCCATGGGTATGGCACTAAATAGATAGATGAGTTTGGGTAGGATGGTCATTTTTATTATATTGGCTCGTCCTACCCACGAGCAGTTAATGTTCTTCCAATTGTTCAAGTCTAGTTTTAGTTGTGTGGAATGCTCTGATATTCTTGAAGAAGAGGGTAAAATAGAAGTGGAAAAAAATCCACCAATTGTCTCCTGAAATCCCCAAATGACAACTCCTAGGTGTATTATAGTCAAATTCAAGAACTCTCAAGCTAAGGAGAAAATACTGCAGCCATTCAGAAAAAATGAATTAGAATATCATGGAGCCACAATCAGGAGTACATAGGACTTAAAAGCTTCCACATTAAAGGATCAGAAAGCTTGGAATATGGTATCCTAGAAGGCAAGGGAACAACCCAGAATCTTCTACCCAGCTAAACTGAGGGTATTCTTTCAGGGGGGAAAATGATCATTTAATAAAATAGAAGGTTTCCAAGCATTCCTGATCAAAAGACCAGATCTAAACAGAAAATTTGATGTTCAAATGCAAAACTCAAGAGAAACATAAAAAGGTAAATAAAAGAAAATTTAAGGGATTTAATAAGTTTAAACTGTTCATATTCTTACATTGAAATACGATATTTGTACCTCTTAAAATTTTTATCAGTATTAGAGCAGTTAGAAGGAATATATATAGAGGGCATCCGAGTGAGCTGAGTAGTATGATATGCAAAAAATCAGTGGGGGAAACAAGAAGGGAGAGATGGAATATGGGGTAAATAACCTCACCTAAAATGTGAAAACACTGTTACAGTAGAGGAGAGGATGATGCTGATGATGGGCAATACTTAAACTTTACTCTCATTGGGATTAGCTCAGAGAGCAAATAACAGCTGTTTTCATTTGGATATAGAATCTTATTTTACCCTACAGAGAAGAAAGAGGGGAATAAGACAAAGGGGGTTGATGGGAGGGAGAATGAGGGTCCTGATTAAAGAAGATATTAACTACCTCTGAAATACAAAGCATTGTATGTATCAGTTAAGTGCTAGACCCTAGGTATTTAGGATAAACAAAGGAAAAATGGAAAACATGTCCTTCCTAAGACTATCTGGGGTCCTCTGTTCTTCCTCTATACTGTTTCACCTGATGATTTCATTACTTCTCAAGGTTTCACTTATTGTCTCTATGCTGATGACTCTTAGATCACTGTGTCTAATTCTAACCTCATTTCTGATTGTGATGCTCATATATGCTTATTAGACATCTGGAAATACATGTCTTGAGGACATCTTAAACTCAACATGTCTACACCTGAACTCTCAGTATTCTCTGATTGAATGACACTGGCCCCTTTGCTGTTCCTTTATACAAAATAATTTTATCTCTGAATTCTAAGAATTTTCACTGATTGTCTCTACCCCTCCATGCCCATGCCTGGAATGTTCTCCCTCCTTATCTCTGCCTTCTGTCTTCTCTGGTTTCTTTCAAGTCTCATTATGTACTTGATGTGTCCAAAACTGAACTCATTGCTTTTCCCCTTAAGCCCTCCTCACTTCTCAAATTTCCTATTACTATGGAAGGCACTACCATCTTCCCAATCACCCAGATTAATAATCCATATGTTATGACTCCACACTATCTTTCATATCATATATCTAGTCTGTTGATTTTAAAGATTATTGATATTGAGTTTGAGATGCCCACAGAACAATCTAGGTAGAATTGTCCAGGTTACCATTGTTTTCTCTTAGTAGCGATAAATAAGAATTGACAGTTTTTCTTCTCTTTAACATCTATTAAAATGTGAAAATTAAATTTTGACTGTTTAGGTCACATCTCATAACACTTTAGAAGTATAGGAAATATTAATTTGTTTTTATGTAATCAAAAGAATGGAGATTCGTGTTTTTCTCTGAAACTAAATATTGATGAACTGAAGTGTTGAGAATAATTGTAAATTCCAGTGTTGAGATGTTTCCTTGGGGAACTAAATATTTCCATGGCTTTTTTTCAGATTTGAACACGTTATTTGAGTTTCTTGGTTTATTTAAACCTTAAGTAGTAGGGAGAGAGTAAACATTAAATGTTATTATTAATGTCTTTTGGTTTTATGTTAACTTTATTCTGGATACATCCATGCTCTCTCCAAACCCTTCCCAGAGAACCAATACTTGTAACAAAGAATAAAAAAGAAATAAGTAGCTGGGCAAAACCAGTATTTTTAGTTGAGTATAAAAGTATAGGCAGTTAACAATAGTTTTTATTTGTGCAAAGAATGTTATTTTTCTCTCTTATTAAGAGCCTAGCTTGGTTGTTTTGATGTTAATCATTGTAGCACTGTGATAAATTACAAAGCATTCAATTTTGTTGTCTACAATGTTTGTAGACAATAATGCAAGCTTATATTTATAATGTGACAGCTTAAAGCCCTCAAAATTCTTCTAGCAATCACTATTCCTATGCTTTTATATGGAAAAATAAAAATTCATACAGATAATTGTTGTGAATGAGTTGTTAGAGTTGTTTCTTTTTTTTATTTACCTACATTGATTGAAATGTGACCAAAGTAGAGGAATATAATCATCTGTTCAGTATGCATTGCTTGTAAAAAAATCTTGTGATTATTAGAACTAACCCAACCATTTAAGAAACACAAAGGTGGAAGGGGTCAGGTTAAAAAGCAACATGATTAGAAGAAAACTGGTCTAAAGCAGGTGCCTTTCTTCCATTTTCCTTTCTACATTCCTTTCCAATTTTGGTTATGAAAATAGTAGGAAATGTGTTGATAGGGAGAAAATCTTTGATTTTTGTCTACTTTTTGCAACCCAACCTGATGTTAGATACTTCCTGGGAATGGGAAAAAGGATTGAATTTTAATAGTCATTAAATCAAATTATGATTATTTCAGAAAACATTGAATTGATGAAATAACATGACTTATTTGGTGTACTATGTTAGAATGTCTGTAACAAAGGAACTTTGTTTTAAATGAAAGAAGAAAAATTCATGTGAAATGTTTAACTCTATATCACATTCCTTCAGGAAAAACTGGGAGGAACAAAGCAAATTCATAAATGATGTTTTTGCACAGACAAATCATTTGATCATTTGCAGCCTTCAGCAAAGTGTTTATTTGAATCAGGCTTAAAAGGCAAGACTTATGAAATACATACATATTATTTGTGATAAGAATATATTTTCATTTATGTGACAGTACAAACTCCAAATTTTTTATGCCCCTGAATCATAGACAGTAGTGTCTTATACCTAGAAGTATGAGATATGCTAATCTGAATTCCTTATTTTACAGAAGAGTAAGATGACCAGAGTAGTTAAATGACTTACTTAAAGTCATACAGTTAGTTGGATTATAGGACTATAAAACATCATTCATAAATTAGCTAACTGCTATTTCCTAATGTGAGCATTGGCCAATATTCTAATAGTACAGTCCTAAGGTTTAAAATAAATCTTATTTTTACATTTTGGGGGGGGGGCGGGGATTTGTTCTTAACTTTCCTGCATTGGCCAATATTCTAATAGTACAGTCCTAAGGTTTAAAATAAATCTTATTTTTACATTTTGGGGAGGGGGAGCGGGGATTTGTTCTTAACTTTCCTAAGTACAGTGCTCTTTAACATGCCTGAAGTAGTTTTTAAGAGTGAATACAGAACTGTGAAAAGGTTTATTATACTTTGGTCTACAGTGTTTTTCTAAAAAGTAAACCAGATGTTATCCTTTATTGCTAAATCTTTTGATAACCACAAGTTATTATTGATAAATATCAGAGTATTTTTTCAACAGATGGGAGAATTTGAATTGAACATTGATACTTTAGTATTTTGCAATTTTAGGCTATTTATGCCAAACAAAATTTATGCATTTGCAATTTATTAGGGATTTTTTTTTCCATGTAGCTTTGCATCCTGCTGGTTTATTCATCAGGAAACTTGGCTGAGCCATGTGACTTTTAAAAAAATGTGTTTTTGCTGAGATTTGCAAGCACCTTTTTGGGAAAAATATTGTTCAGTGGTGGAGATTATATTATGAATTGGTTTCCCCTAATTCCCTATGCAGGAAACCAATCCAAACTCATCAGATTGAAAACTTATTTTCTATAGCCATAGAAAGTTAAAAAACATTTTTTACAAATTAACACTGAGTTGGCATGTTTTTTTAACCACAACTGTGGAGAGCTCACAAAGACTACAACTTATGAATTTCTTGGAGGGAAATCTAGTTCAAATATTCAAACTTGATGCATAAACTAATTCTTTGGCATGTCTACATTTATACCCATCTGTTACTGTGGCATTGTGCCTGTTAATATGGTGGCATTCCAGTTTCAACGAGCCATGTGAGCCAGCAAAGAGGAATTGTTTGGATGGAGTGCACTCTTCTGTAATACTAATTAATGTTGAGCTGATGAATCTACATGAGACAATCCTAACCAGATATAATCAAAATGATGTCAATGAAAGTAAAATGTGGTTTGACTGTAAAAATGTGTATCACAGATGTTTTTAACTATTGAGAATAATAAAGTTAATAATAACTTACTTAGATTTCAACAGTTTTCTTTTATAAATCAGAGCTTAAAAATACTTCCTGTTCTCTTTGTGATATATTAAGGAGGGACATTTTATAGATTCTTTGTTCATTTTAGTATTTCACTTTGCATTCCTCTATAGAATTGTTCAGGTGTATTTTTAGAATAGTATCAGGCCATATTCTCCATTCTTGAACTTCTGAACTGGTTCCTCCCATTATAAAAAATGGTATCTGTTCAGGGAATGAGAACTTATTTTAATATTAGATTAACCAAAACAAAATTGGGAAAAATGTCATTCTTGAAAGAAAATGAAGAATGTCACAGTCAAACATTTATTATAGGTCTTGGACTTTTAACATTATTTTTAATTTTTAGTACAAATTATCAGGAATGTATTGTATTGCCAAGTAGCAGAGGTTGGTTGGAAGCATGTAGGTTTTTGTTACAAACTTGGGGCTTATACTAATTTCATCAGTATTGGGTGTAGATTATAGCAGCAACTCAAATTGCTTTGCATAATAATAAAAGCTAACATTTATATAGTGTTTACTATGTACCAGTTATTGTGCTAAGTGCTTTACAACTATTATCTCATTTGATCCTCACAGTAAGGTGATCCTCACAGTGAGGTAGGTGCTAACTGAGACAAACTGAGAGGTAAGGAATGTGAAATTGGAGCATGTGAAGTAGAAGGGGAGTAAAAGCTAACACTTTGAGGGGACTCTGAAAGATCCAAATCTGAAATACTGAAAACCAGTTGTGGTGGACATACTCCTCAGCTGGGAACATAGATATAAAGAATTAGCTAGCTCTTTCTTTGCGTATTTGTTCTTTAGTAGTTGTGGTCAGACATTTTTGCTTTTCTGACAGCAATCTATTTTTAGATAGATATACTCCTTTTTTTAAAAAACCCTTATCTTCTACCTTAGAATCAATACTATGCATTGGTTCCAAGGCAGAAGAGCAGTAAGGGATAGGCAATGGGGGTTAAGTGATTTGCCCAGGTTGACACATTTGAACCCAGGACCTTCCATCTCTAGGCCTGGCTCTCAATCTGCTGAGCTACCCAGTTACCCCCTAGATACACTTCTAAAACTCAAAAAAGAAGAAAAGTTAGTGTGATGAAAAAAAAATGATAAAAGCCAAACCAGAAAGAGAGGACCAAGTAAGCACAATCCAGCAAAAGTCTGTCTTTAGAGACTTATGGTCCTCAGCTGGAACTTGTTAAATAAAAATTTGAGTTGATTTGCATGTTTTAAGTTTTTGAGGGCATAAACAATTATTTCATTAAATTATATTTTTTTCACTTACAAATGATCAATAGATCAACATTTATAAAGCAACTATTATGTGTCAGATAATGTTCAATTAGTGGTACAAATGGAAAAGCATGACCATTCCTTTCCTTGTGGAACTTAATGTTTACCTAAAATCAACAATAGATAATTATTAACCTAGAGACAGCATGATTATAGACTTTGTTGATAAATAGACATATGTATATTAAAGAGACAATGATAAATATAAGATAGGATAGTAGAACTGGAAGGATCCTTAGAGCTGTCTTTCAGTTTCCTAATTGTGTGAAAAAACTGAGCTTTAAGAGAAGACAAGTCTCTTGTTTGAGGTCAAATGACTCAGCAAGAGGAAAGCCTGAACTTGTATTCATGTTTCCTCTAAGTTCTTTAATTTTTCCACTTTACGACTGCTTTTTAATAGCAATAAATAACTTAGTTTGAATGTTGACTCTTTTGATTGGATGAAGACACAGCTTCACTTTTTGATATAAAATTCATCTCTTGTAGGCAGATATTGACAACTTTTCTCTCTCATTTTGTCTACCTTAATGTTTTCCACACTTAGCACTTTGTCTCCCCTATTGGAGAAGATAAGGTGATAGTATAAAATAGATTTTTTCGTGTGTCCCAAATGCTTAGCATAGTACTTGGCACATAGTAACAGCTCAATTAAATATTGAAATATGGAGTTGAAATACTCTCCTCAAGATGATGTTTTAAGTTTTATAGTAACCAGGTGGACAAAGGTTAGAGTTTCTAGTTATCCAATCCAGTTTTTATTCTAAACAGATTAAATACATATTATATATACCACCCTAATTCCACTTCCTACCTTCAAGAACATTCTGCATGCTTCCAGAAGAAAACAGATTACTTTATTACAAAAATGAATATTATAGAGATAGGTTTTGAGTGATAATATGTATAACTCAGTGAGATTGCTTGGCATCGCTGGAATGGGGGAGGGAAAAGAGAAGGGAGACATCAAAATCATGTAACCATGAAAAAAGTTAAAAATTAAAAGAAAGAATGTTCTTCATAAAAATACTTGAAATATTCAAAATTTCTCATTTTAACACTGGTGGTAATTTACATCTGAAAAAAAGATTAGTTGTTGCTCTTATTGATGAGTTATTTTTCATGTTTATAGTTTTAGAAATGAAAACAAAATGCCTTTTTGAGTCAGAGAGCCCAAAGAATGAGAGAAGTTTTGGTAATTGTATGCTTCACTTTTATTCATTTTTTAAATCATATGTGTTATTTTATAAATATCGAGTTAAATGACTTGCGCAAGCTTACATGCCAATATATAGCAGGACTTGAACCTAGATATTCCTGACTGACTGAAGCCAGTTCTCTATCCACTACTCTTATTTCCCCTCTTCTTGTGAAAAAATATTTAGGCCAGTGTCTGGCATATAGACCTTAATAAATTGCTCATTTGACATGACTCCTTTCTGCCTTGATTCACAAATAGAGAAATTTCCCATATTAAAAAGGTATTTATAATTCATTTTTAAGTCAGAACCTAGAAAGCATTTTCTCATAGAAATAATGTTAAACTTCAGATTTGGACTTTTGTGAGAGAATATGATAGCCTATATAATACATATATGTGCCTGAAGTATGTTATTGTGCTACTAGTACCATATAACTTCATGTAGCACATATAAACAGTTCTTCTGTGAGAATTGGTTTCAGAATCCCAGCTGGGGATAACAGAAACAGATTTCCCTTTGGTTTAGTGTATGGAATCTGTTGCTTCTTTATACTTTTGGACATATTCAACTTTTTTCTACATACTAGTTTCTTCCTTATTACCTTGAAACATGCCCAAGTTTCTTTCATTAAAAAACAAAACCAAACCAAACCTGTAGGACCTATCGTTCTTAAGTTGAATCTCTAGCCTTTTTCTTATACAACTCCTGGAAAAAACTGTCTGTAGTCATTGTTTCTACTTCCTTCTTACTCCTTAACCCTTTGCAATCTGGTTTTTGACTCATTACTTAGCTGAAATGGAACTTACCAAAGTTACCAACCATTTCTTCTTAATCATAAAATCTGATGATGTTTTCCCCTTGGTACTCAACATTCTTGACCTTTCTTTCACTGCTGATTACTGGACTACTAGGCTCCCCTTCTAGATCTTCTCTCTGGGTTTTTGGGACATTGTTACTTCTGTTTTGCCATTTTCCTGAATAATCTTTCTTCTTTACTGTCTTATCATCAAAATCATGCCCCTTATCTATGGGGTAGGTCTTTTTTTTTTCCAAACCCTTAACTTCCGTCTTATAATCAATACTGTATATGGGTTCCAAGACAGAAGAAAGGGCTGGGCAGTTGGGGTTAGATGACTTGCCCAGGATCACAGAACTAGGAGGTGTTTGAGATCATATTTGAATTCGGGACCTTCTCTCTGCAGGCCTGCCTGTCTATCTACTGAGCCACCTAGCTGCTTGCAGGGTAGGCCTTCTTTTGTTACTTCCCTCTGTTTCTTGGTGCTGTCATCAGCTCTCATGGGTTTGTCATCTATGTAGGTGACTCCCAGAGGAACACTTGATGCATGATAGTTGTGCTCTCAATACAGCCTCTGACACTGAGTTGTGACAGAGTATGGATTGATTCTCTGCTACTTATGCTAATTTTGGCCTGATGAATAACACTCAAGAGATTCTCCATCAGCCAGTACTGCCCCATCCATACCACTGATTATAGTAGATGGAGAAATTCTGAATGCTGTGGAGAAGTTCATTTCCTTTAGCAGTGTATTTTCTAGGTATGTCCAGATGATGAGGTTGATGCATGATGCATCACTAGAGCCAGCTGTGTTTGGAAGGCTCCAGAGGAAAGTGTGGGAGAAAGGAATTATCAGGCTGCCTACCAGACTGACCTCTGTAGAGCCTAATGCTGACCCCATTGCTGTATGTATAATGGATGAAATATGGACAGTCTCCTGGCGCCATGCCAAGAAACTGAATAACTTCCATTTGAAGCATCTTAGGAAAATTCCAATGATCACCTGGTAAGATAAGGAACCAGACACTGAAGTCCTTTATTGAGCCAAATTGCCAGATGTTCAGACTCTAATGTAGAGAGCACAACTCTTTTGGGTTGGCCACATTGTTCAAATGCCAAGCATATGGTTACCTAAAAGGCAAGTGCTCATACAGAGGTCAGAAGAAGCAAAGTAAGGATATTCTAAAGGTCTCTCTGAAGAACTTTTGTGTTGGTTGTGAGACATAGGAATCGCTGGTATAGTTCAGCATGGTGTCCCCATATCAAAGAAGACTCTGTACTCTGTGAGCAAAGTAGAATTGTAGTAGCTCAAAAGAAACATGAGAGGTGAAAATTTAGAGACATCCCCACCCAAATGTTCATGTGGACTATTTGCACCTGACCTGTGATGTAGAGCTTATTGAGTTGGTATTGTTCTTTTTATATAGTATAGTATACATGTTATGTATAAATGTATACATATATGATACATATATTTTGCCAGTTACACATGATAAATTTCCACACATGTTTTCCTAAGTTATATGATCAAACTTACCTCCCTCCCTCCCTTCTCTTCCCCCTCCTAGTACTGGCAGGTGATTCAATCTGGGTTATACATGTATTATCATGCAAAACTTATTTCCATATGTAATAATTAAAATGGTTGATGTTGTAAACTGTAGTGAGTTAAAATGGTGGAAGATATAAATTGTGATAGATATAAGAGAGGGTGAGTAAATTTGACCGCAGAAAATATGTTTCACTACAGTGTCTTGGTTTTTAAATCAAATATAAGGTGGTTGCCAGGGAAACATTCCCAATTATTCAAATACCCAAGTCAACTGGGTTTTATAGAGATTTTAATTAATACAAATGTGGAATTAAAGAAAAGAGAGAAAGAAAGAAAAAGGAAATAAGTATGAAGGGCCTTAAGCCAACATGGCCTAGACCTGAGTCTTAAGAGAGAGAGATCAGTCAGTCAGTCTTTTAACACTCACCACAAGGTCTGTCTAAGCAAGGATTCTAGTGACACCAGGCCAGCTCCATCTCAGCTGACTTCACCAGAGAGAGTTCCAGCCAGAGTCCTCCTTAAAGAGCCTTCCAGCCAGAGACTGTTCCAAAGGGCCTCTCTCCAGAGCCTCCAGAGGGACAGTGTCGCCTCAGAGGAGCTCCAGCGAAACCTCCTTAGAGATTGTCCTCCAAGAGCTTCCCTTCTCTAGAGCCTCTCTCAAGAGATTCTTCCCAAGCAATCCTCATCAGAGATCCTCCAAAAGGATTTTTTTTTTTTCACGAGATTCTGCTTTTTCTTATATAGGGGTTTTTCTCCTATGTCACCTCCCACAAGTCCTTACATCTACCAATCACAGTAGATGTTTTCCAAAGGACTGCCCATCTGAATTCCTGCTAAGTCGACTAATTTCCTCAGTAGGTCTGAACCAGTGAAAACACAGCTGAGTCAACTAATCTCATTAAGAGAAAACTTGCCCGACCCTTTTAGGTACCTAGCATCTCATTGTATCAATTCTAAAAAACAAGCATGGCTCAAAGAACTCCTTGCCTTATTATAAGCATGGGTCCAAATACTTTCATTGTTTAGCAAGGAGTTTTCTCCCCTAAAGCAGTCTTAAGTACGGGTGGAGTAGAGGTCCTCCCATTTCTGATCCTGGTGAGTTCTCACATCAAAATGGGGAATGTTTCCCAGTAGGAAATTTGTTCTAATGGAGGATTCCTCAATGTGGAAATTTTTAACATTTACAGGTCTGAGAAATTTCAAGATTTACACATATTTTTGATTTTTGTGAGTAATCTTATAAAATCAACCCCCCAAACATAAACCCAAATAAACAATTGAAAAATGATATGCCTTCATCTGCATTCTGACTGTACAATAGTTCTTTCTCTGGAGGTGGATAGCATTCTTTGTCGTAAGTCCCTCAGTATTGTCCTTGATCATTGGATTGCCAATATTAGCTAAGTCTCTCACAGTTAGTTGATCATCATACAATATTGCTGTTTCTGTGCACAATATTTTTCTGCTTCTGCTTATTTCAATCTGTATCCATGAAGGTCTTTCCATGAGCTGGTATTGTTCTGATCAGCCACAGTCGACAGTCACATTGCATATTGACCTTGACATAGTGATGCCATTTTGGTCCTCTTTCAGGATGAAAGACCACAACCAACCACTCATTTTATTTTTTTATTTTTAAATATTTTTATTTTATTTGGTCAATTTCAAACATTATTCCTTGGTTATAAAAATCATATTCTATTATTCCCTCCCCTCCGCCTACCTCTCCCATAGCTGACACGCAATTCCACTGGGTATTACATGTGTCCTTGATCGGAACCCATTTCTGTGTTGTTGATGTTTGCATTAGGATCTTCATTTAGAGTCAACATACCCAACCATATCCCCTCGACCCATGTAATCCAGCAGTTGTTTTTCTTTGGTGTTTCTACTCCCATAGTTTTTCCTCTGAATGTGGATAGTGTTCTTTCTCATAGATCCCTCCGGGTTGCTCAGGAACACTGCATTGCCACTAATGGAGAAGTCCATTACATTCGATTGTACCACAGTGTATCAGTCTCTGTGTATGATGTTCTCCTGATTCTGCTCCTTTCACTCTGCATCACTTCCTGGAGGTTGTTCCAGTTCCCATGGAATTCCATCACCAACATATATATATATACCACAATTTGTTCAGCCATTCCCCAATTGAAGGGCATCCCCTCATTTTCCAATTTTTTCCCACCACAAAGAGCAGCTACGAATATTTTTGTACATATCTTTTTCCTTATTATCTCTTTGGGGTACAAACTGTAAAGATTAAAGTTTAGGGGAGATGGGGAGACTGAGGCAGGTAGAAATTAGTTTCTCTCTGCAAGGAGTATTATATTTTTTAGAGGTTTATTAAAGCTTAAAGATTAAAGAATATACAAGTAAGAAACATGTGCCTAGGCCAGAGGCCTAGACAAAATAACCTCACATCATGCAAGAGACCGCCTGCTCCAAAACGGAAGTCCAAAAAAAGCCAAGAGAGAGAGCGTGCCTCAAAAGCCTTTGAATCAGCTTAAATACCTTCTCGATCTCGGCCCCGGTGAGATTACAAGGCATTCTGGGGAAGTGGAGCAAAGGCTCGTGGGGATTGTAGTCCTGTATTCTAGTCTATTTTTTACAAAACCCAGCAGTGCTATGGCTGGATCAAAGGGAAGACAGTCTTTTAGTGCCTTTTGGGCATAGTTCCAAATTGCCCTTCAGAATGTTTGGATCAATTCACAACTCCACCAGCAATGCATTACTGTCCCAACTTTGCCGCATCCCCTCCAGCATTCATTACTTTTCTGTTGCTGTCATATTAGCCAATCTGCTATGTGTGAGGTGGTATCTGAGAGTTCTTTTGATTTGCATCACTCTGATGAGTTTTAGAACACCTTTTGATGTGCTTATTAATAGTTTTGATTTCTTTGACTGAAAAATGCCTATTCATGTCCCTTGCTCATTTATCAATTGGAGAATGGCTTGATTTTTTGTACAATTAATTTAGCTTTTTGTAAATTTGAGTAATTAGACCTTTGTCAGAGGTTTATGTTATGAAGATTGTTTCCCAGTTTGTTATTTCCCTTCTAATTTTGGTTACATTGGTTTTGTTTGTACAAAAACTTTAATTTGATGTAATAAAAATTACTTATTTTTCATTTTGTAACTCTAAGTCTTGCTTGGTTTTAAAATCTTTCCTTTCCCCAAAGTCTGACATGTATTCTGTGTTCACATTATTGTTTCCTTCTTTATGTTCAAGTAATTCACCCATTCTGAGTTTATCTTGGTGTAGGGTGTGAGGTGTTGATCCAAACCTAATCTCTCCCATACTGCCTTCCAATTTTCCCAGCAATTTTTATAAAATTGTGTTTGTCTCCGCAGATAGATTCCCAAGTATTTTATATTGTCTAGGGTGGTTTTAAATGGAATTTTTCTTTCTAATTCTTGCTGCTGAGATGTGTTGGAGATATATAGAAATGCTGATGACTTATGATTTTGTATCCTGCAACTTTGCTAAAGTTGATTATTTCCACTAGCTTTTTAGTTTATTCTTTAGGATTCTTTAAGTAGACCATTATATCATCTGTAAAGAGTGATAGCTTGATCTCTTCATTGTCAATTTTATTACCTTCAATTTCTTTTTCTTCTCTAATTGCTACAGCTAGTGTTTCTAGTACAATGTTAAATAATAGAGGTGATAATGGGCATTCTTGTTTCACTCCTGATCTTATTGGGAATGCATCTAGTTTATCCCCATTGCAGATGATGTTTGCTGATGGTTTTAGATGTATACTGTTTTTTATTTTTAGGAAAGGCCCTTCTATTCCTATACATTCTAGTGTTTTCAATAGGAATGAGTGTTGTATTTTGTCAAAGGCTTTTTCTGCATCTATTGAGATAATCATGTAATTTTTGTTGTTTTGCTTGTTGATATGGTCAATTATGTGAATAGTTTTCCTAATACTGAGCCATCCTTGCATTCCTGGTATAAATTCCACCTGATCATAGCGAATAACCCTCGTGATGCCTTGCTAGAGTATTTTTGCTGGTATCCTGTTTAAGATTTTTGCATCTATATTCATTAAGGAGATTGGCCTGTAGTTTTTTTTCTCTGTTTTTGACCTGCCTGGTTTTGGAATCAGTATCATGTTTGTATCATAAAAGGAATTTGATAGAACTCCCTCTTTGATTATTATGTCAAATAGTTTGTATATTATTGGGATTAGCTGCTCTTTGAATGTTTGATAGAATTCATTTGTGAATCCATCTGGACCTGGGAATTTTTTCTTAGGGAGTTCTTTGATGGCTTATTCAATTTCTTTTTCTGATATGGGATTGTTTAAGAATTCTATTTCTTCTGTTAATCTAGGAAATTTATATTTTTGTAAATATTCACCCATATCACCTAGATTGCCATATTTATTGCCATATAATTGGGCAAAATTGTTTTTAATGATTGCCTTAATTTCCTCTTCATTGGAGTTGAGGTCTCCCTTTTCATCCATGATGCTGTTAATTTGCCTTTCTTCTTTCCTTTTTTTATTAGATCAACCTGTATTTTGTCTATTTTATTTGTTTTTTCAAAGTACCAGCTTCGTCTTATTCATTAGTTCAATAGTTCTTTGACTTTTGATTTTATTAATTTCTCCCTTAGCTTTTAGGATCTCTAATTTAATTTTCTTCTGGGGATTTTTAATTTGTTCAATTTAAAGTTTTTTGATTTCCATGTTTAATTCATTGACAAATCTCTGCCCTTCCTTATATATTAATATATGAATTCAAGGATATAAATTTTCCCCTGAGTACTGTTTTGGCTGCATCCCAAAGATTTTGAAAGGATGTCTCATTGTAATTTTCTTTGATGAAATTTTAATTGTTTCTATGATTGGTTCTTTAACTGATTTTGGAGAATCATATTATTTAATTTCCAATTAATTTTTGATTTGGGTCCCTTACTGATCATTATTTTTATTGCGTTATGATCTGAAAAGTTTGCATTTATTATTTCTCCTTTTTTGCATTTGTTTGCCATGTTTTTATGACCTAGTACATGGCCAATTTTTGTGAATGTACCATGTGCTGCTGAAAAGAAGGTATATTCCTTTTTGTCCCTATTTATTTTTCTCCTATTTAATTTTCTCTAATTTTTCTACTTTATTCACATCCTTTACCACTTTTTAATTTATTTTTTTATTTGATTTATCTAAATTTGATAGTGGTAGGTTCTGGTCTTCCACTAGTATAGTTACTATCTATTTCCTCCTTAAATTCCACTAGTTTCTCCTTTAGAAATTTGTATGCTATACCATTTGGTGCATACATATTGATTAGTGATATTTTCTCATTGTCAATACTCCCTTTTATCAGGATGTATTTACCTTCCCTGTCCCTTTTAATCAGCTCTATTTTTACTTTGGCTTTGTCAGATATCATGATTGCAACTCCTGCCTTCTATCAGTTGAGACCCAATAGGTTTTGCTCCAACCTTTAATTTTAACCTTATGAGTATCTACCCACCTCAGATGTGTTTCTTGTAGACAACATATGATAGGATTTTGGGTTCTAATCCACTCTCCTATTTGTTTTTGTTTTATGGGTGAGTTCATCCCATTCACATTCAAAGTTATGATTGTTTCTTGTGTATTCCCTAGCATTTTGATATCCTCTTCTAATTCTATCCTTTCTTCTTTTGCTATATCCTTTTAAACCAGTGGTTTACTATTAATCAATCCCCCTAATCCCCTCCCTTAATATGTTTCCCTTTCTGGCCCTTCCCTTTTTGTTCCCTTCTTGTTTTTTTAGGGTTTTGTTAAGTTCCCTCCCCCTCTCTTTCCTTCCCTTTTTTGTACTCCCTTCCTCCTTTCTCCCCTTAGTTTTCCCTTCTCACTTACCCTGTAGGGTAAGATAGAATTCAAGACTCCAATGGATCTAGATGCTCTTCCATCTGAGAATTGATTTCACTGAGAGTAAGGTTTAAGTATTACCTATTAGCACTCTCTTCCTCTCCTTCTCATAAGAGTATTCTTCCCCTCCCCTTCCCAAGTGTATCTTTGTGTGGTAAAGATTATCCTATTTATTTTATTTCTTCAAGTATCTCTTGGTGCCCTCTTTGATTCTCCTTCCCTTTTTCTTTTTTTGTATATTATCTTATATCCCTTAATGCTTCAATCTCTTTTTGTGAATGATTCTTCTAATTACTATAACAATGAATACAATTTTTGAGAGTTACAAATAACGTTTTCCCCATATATATTTATACATACATATACATACATAAATGTGTGTGTGTGTATATATAAAATTTGGACTAATTGGAGCCCTTAAAGAAGAGATTTTGAATAGAAAATATTTTCCTCCTTTTCTCTCTCTTTCTTATTTACTGTTTCTTGTTTCTCTTGATCTTTATGTTTGGATATCAAACTTTATATTTAGTTCTGATCTTTTTTATACAAATACTTGGAAATCTTTTATTTTGTTGAATGCCCATACTTTCCCCTGGACGTATGCAGTCAGTTTTGATGGATAGGTGATCGTTGGTTAAAGACCCAATTTTCTTGCCTTTCTGAATATCATGTTTCAGACCTTGCGGTCCTTTAGTGTGGAAGCTGCTAGGTCTTGTGTGATCCTGATTGGTGCTACTTGGTATCTGAATTGTCTCTTTTTGACTTTTTATAGAATTTTTTCTTAGCTTGGAAGTTCTTGAATTTGCAATTACATTCCTGGCAGTTGTCTTTTGAGGATTTAGTGTAGATGGTGTTCTATGAACTGTTTCAGTGTCTATTTTGCCCCCTTGTTAAAGAACATCAGGGCAGTTTTCTTGGATGATTTCTTTTGGTATGATGTCAAGATTTCTGTTTATTTCTCGCTTTTTAGGTAGGCCAACGATTGTCAAATTGTCTTGTCTTGACCTGTTTTCCTGATGTGTCACCTTGTCAGTGAGATATTTTTTGTTTTCTTCTATTTTGTTAGTCTTTTGACTTTGTTTCATTAATTCTTGCTGTTTTGCAAATAATTGTCTAATTATGATCTTTAAGGACTGATTTTCAGCTATAATCTTTTGATTTTCCTTTTCTTTTTGGTCTATCCTGCTTTTTGTGGCTTCCAGGTGTTTCTCCAATTGTGAGTTTGTGAGTTCTTGTCCTTCAGACTGTTATGTTCTCTTTGAACTATTTCCCACTTTTCTTGCCAGAAGGCTTCCATTTTTTTGATAAGGTTCAATTTAAATTCTTCTAGAGCTTGTGGACAATTTCCATTTTTTTGGAATGTTTTGGGTTCATTTGAATTTCCTCCTGTATTTCCTCTATAGCCTGGGATTTTCCTCCATAAAAATTTTCTAGGGTCCATGCCTTTTTCTTTTTCTTTTCTTTTTTTTTTTTGGTGGGGAGAGTTTGAAGCTCCTGTGCACAATTTGCCATCACTGTGGAGGTTTTTCCTTCCCTTTTCAGTCAGAAATCTGAGTGAGATGGGCAGGCTCTCAGTGTATGGAGTTAAGGAGCAAGCATTTTGCCTGAGGCAAGCTCTCGAATCTCTGCAGCTTTAGCTGTTCGCTGCTCTTTTCTGCGCTACCTTCCCGGGAGAGCCCACAGTTTGCGCTCCTTAGCCCGCTGGGGTTTCAGGTGTAGCTGCTCTTAGGGATTGATCTTTGGTGGTCTTAGTCAGCTCCCAAGGACCTAGAGGTGCCCCTTGCTCACTCTATAGGTGCCCCTCGCTTACTCTCTGATTCTAGCACATGCTGACTCTGACTCTGACTCCTTAGATATGGTGGGGGAGGGTAGATCAGCTCATGTTTGGGTGGGAGATTTTCACCCCCTTATAGTGTGGAAATGCCCAAGTCCTACGTACCTTCAATTCTGAGCCCTACTGTAGAGTCCCTAGAGTTTTTTTGGTCTTTTAAGGTAGTCTATATTCGTGGGTGCTGAGGAAAGGAAGAATTCTGGGTCTAGACTTGCCGCCATTCTTACCCGAAAGTCCCAGCCACTCATTTTATATATATGACTATATATACTTAATTTCTTCCCCATTGCAATGTAAGCTCATTATCTGTAGAGATTTTTATCAGTTTTTTTTTGTCCCTGTCAATTAATAGTGTCTACTATAAACTAGAGGATATCCTGGAATATAGTATTCAGAAGAAAGAAGTGATAGGCTACCAACTAGGAGTACTGTACCCAGCAAAGCTGAGCACATAACCCTACAGGGAAAATATGGCTCTAAAATGAATACTAGAGTTATAAGTAGGAATATATAAATGCAAACATAAGAGTAAAGAGAAACCTAGAAAGGTAGGATAGAAGTCATGTTTCCATATTTAAGTATAATACTTATAAAAACTTCTAAGTGAAACTTAATAGAGATTCATAGTTTAAAATTTTTTTTATTTTTTATTTAAACATTTTTCCATATTTACATTACTCATTTTCCCTCCCTCCCCTCTAACAGCTTCCCTCCTTGAGCTGACAAGCAATTCCACTGGGTTATACAAATGTCATCACTTGATACTTATTTCCACATTATTCATCTTTACATAGACCCCAAATCCCAAATCAGATATCCATATAAAGAAGTAATAAGTGATGTTCTAAGTTTTTCTTTTGTGTTTCCACTTCCACAGTTCCCTCTCTCAATGTCGATGGCATTCCCCTTCATAATTCCTTCAGGAATGTCCTGGAATATTGCATTGCTACCAGAAGCAAAGACCACTACATTTGATAGTTCCATAATGCTTCACTTTGTGTGTACAGTCTTCTCTTGGTTTTGCTCATTTTACTCCTTATTAGTTCCTGGAGGTTTTCCCACATCGTATAGAAATCTGCCAGTTCACCACTCCTTACAACACAATAGTATTCCATCACAGTCAGACACCACAATTTGCTCAGCCATTCCCAAATTGAGGGACACCCCTTTACTTTCCAATTTTTTGCCTCCACAAAAAGTGCAGCTATGAATATCTTTGTACAAACATTTTTTGTTATTATAGAGATTCATAGTTTTGTATATAATCATCATTTTCTGTTTTTCTTTCAATGTGGAAATGCTTGTTGACATTTTCCAAATTTATAATATAATAAAAAGACAAAATTTTGAAAGTAGAGGATTCTTTCCCTCTTTGTACCCTTCTTTGTCAAAAGAGTACCTTTGTAGGAGCCATCTGGAGTTTTTGTTCTCCTAAAGTCTTATGCCATGTCAGAGGGTAGATTAAGGGATCTTCCTCAGTTTGCCAAGGGATGAAGTCATTCCGTATTGCATGGGAAAATCAATTCTACTCAAAATTTGAAAAGTAGAGGATTTTTGTGTATCTTTTGTCTACTTCTTACAGCCTCCTCCCCACCTCCTAGAATCTCCTGCCTCTTGATATCCTCTCTAATTTGTGAATAAAGAGACTTTAATAAGGCTGTTATTGTATTATGCATAGTACAGTAATAGATATTCACAATGATGACCTTGAGAAGTCAAGAAAAAATTAAAATAAAAATTTCAGTTTAATATGCTTTAGGATGTGGGAAAGTATGAAGTGCATTTTAGAAGAATTTCTATTATATTGAATGTGGTTAAAATTTTTTCACTTTTTATTTTAGATATCTGGGAAACCTACTGACTTGCAATATCATATTTTCTAAATAGATTAGATAAAAGTGGCATCATACTATGTGTTTAATATTTAAAATTTTAAAAATTTATAATGTACTTTGAACAGTGAATAAGGAGGCCCTCTTACCTTCAATTACATTTGCTGTATTGGTGTCTTCTCCAGCTTAGCTCTGAGGCTGTGAGATATTTTGCTGCAGAACTAAAAGGACAAGAACAGGTCTAGAATGTAGAATATACACACAGCCAATACTTTAAGCCAGAAGTGGAACAAGGTTTCCCTTGTCATGCCATGGATTAAGCAGCTTTTGAGTACAGGAGGGTGTATGTGATGGGGAAGGGAGTAGCACATAGGTCTAATAAAGCATTGATATATGTGTTTCTTAAAATTGTGGAGACAGCTTGTGCAGTTGGTAGACTTACAGAATTGTAATGACTAGATTTGTACTAGTTTTTAGTAGATTATTATCTCTTTTTATCAGTTCTGTGTACTCAATATGCACATATATGTACATATTAACAAATAAAAATATAAAATACAAGGGTCAGGAAACATCTTGTGGAGGAAAGTTGAACTTTGAAGGAAGCTTTTGAGGTTACTCTGTGTGTGTGTGTGTGTGTGTGTGTGTGTGTGTGTGTGTGTGTGTGTGTGTGTGTGTGTGTAGCCTTTGCAAAAACATAAGCAAATAGGCCAGTTTGATTGAAGCGTAGCATATATGAAAAGGAGTAATCTATAATATATTGGCAAAAGTAGACTGAAGATAGACTGTGAAAGGCTTTAATTGTCAACCAGGGAAGTCGGTCTTTGATTCTAGAGGCAACAGGGGGTCAGTAGTTTTTTGAGCAGAAGAGTGATATGATTAAATTGGTGCTTTAGGAATTTTGAGTAGCTGTGTGGAGGATAGATTGAAGTGAGGGGGAAACTGTGGGAGGCTATTGCAGTGGTTGAGGTGAGAGGTGAGGTGGATAGACTATAAGTGTTACAGATGTTCATAGGAGAGGAAAATCAGGAATAGAGAATATGAAGAAGGCATCATAGTGAAGAAATTTGAGCTGTTCATTAGGAATGGGTAGGATTTAGATAGAGAAGACTGAAGATTCTGAAAGATTACAATCAAGAATAAGGTAGAGCTTTATCTAGAACTGGCTTTCCTATCCATTAGGCTATACTGCTTTTTAGAAAACTTTTTAGTCTACTGATGTAGATGTTCCTCACTGGTAATTGCCTACACCCAAGCAATGATATCCAGGGAGGGAAAAAGGTGTTTGGATAGGGACAGCTTGGAGTCACTTGATGTTTCTGTTTTTTCATACTTTATATATGCTCTGGCTACTCTGCTTTAAGGTTGTTGTTTTGTTTTGAGGGGTATTTTCCTGTGGGTTTTGTTGTTGTGATGGAAGCTACCACCAGCTGCTGCAGATCTGCAACCAGTCAGACCATAATAGTCTTAGGGAGTTGCGTGGAATATCTAGAGCCAAAGTGAGTTGTTAGAGGCCATAGTTCTAAGCTACCATAATTTTAAAAATGTATTTTTAATTGTTTTACTAGTAATGGTGATAAATGAGAACAGATTTATTTGCTCAGCTTTCTGTCTTTCCTTTGTAACTTGATAATTTTGTTATGAAGAACGCATGGCTCGTTTAAAGCACAACTTGATTCCACAGTGTGTGCAAAGATGGCTCAAAGTTACATATTGATGAAGGTTGAGGAAGATAAGAGTGAGCTCTTCAGAGAGGTGTTCCTGTATAAGGCTTCAATCAGATTATAGCATATTTGGGAGATATGGAACAAAACAAGTGAAAATACAGTAGAACATAATGTTAATTTGTGGTTTTCAAAGTAGAATATAGGACCCACAGAGATCCTTATGTATGACTTAACCACCCCAGTTTCTGTTTGATGCCACTGGCTAACAGAACTATCCGTATTGAAATCATTTGCTATTCCCTCTGATTGGTTACTCCACTTGTTTAGAGTGTAGCACTAATTTGGTCTGAATCTGGATTAGTATCACTTTTTAAAATCAGTGAAATTGGTTCATGAAAATGTATAATTTATCTCATGAGTAGGAGACTTCATAAAGAGTTTGTTTGGATTAGCATGAATCCATCATTACTGGAAAAAAACCATCCACATTTTAGTATATCTCCTTTGGTGCTGATTTAATAATGTTATTTTCTGTTTAGTTTCTACTATGTGTAATGTATTGTCCCTAGGTATTGATTCATTGTGCTTAAGTAAGATATTACATTGAAGTATTGAATATACTCTCATATTATAATATTGTAAAGGTGGTCATAGTAATTCTAATAGCTATTATTTACATAGCTCTATAGGTTGCAAAATGCTCTATTAATTATCTAATTTGATTGACTATTACTAGGATTATGATTTAGAGAGTTTAAAAAAAGGCATTTGTCATCTAGAGACAGTTTTTTTTTTTCAGATTAAAATTTCTGGGTATTTTTTCCATAAAATATTTTGCAAGTGTGAAGTAGTTATAGATTTACTTACATTATATCTCATGAAAATTGACCACAGATTTTGGGGAAGGGCCAAAAAAGTTTTTTTTTCATGGAGTCCTGATTGGGCAGCAATTCTTAACACTTAGACTGAAAATTATATCTCTTTCTGTCTTCATGCCTCTGAGGAAGGGGTTAGCAGTACAAAAATTCCTTATTGCTTTGCCATTCTCACACCTGACTGAATATGAGAGTAATCAGTGAGTGGTACTGCTTTTTTTTTGAGGACTAGCCTTTGATAGTCATTGGCAGGAAAAGTCAATTGGAATTTTTTTCTTTTCTTTTTTTTTGTATGACAAATTATTTTATTTCAAATTTAACTTATCTTTTATTATTTTTTTTGTATGATTCCATGATTCTTGTTGTCTCCCTCTCCATTTTCCTCCCTCCTCCTGGGGTTGACTAGTAGTTTCACTGGGTTAGATGCGTATTATCACTCAATCTATTTCCTTATTACTCATTTTTGTAATAAAGTAATCTTTTAAAACCAAAACCTGAAATTGTATACCTATATAAACAAGTGATAAATCATATGTTTTCTTTTGGATTTCTACTCCCACAGTTATTTCTTTAAATGTGGATAGCATTCTTTTCATAAGTCCCTCAGAGTTGTTCTGGATCACTGCATTGCTTTTAGTAGCAAAGTCAATCACATTTGATCATCCCACAGTGTTTCAGTTACTATGTACAATGTTCTCCTGGTTCTGCTTATTTCATTCCACATCAATTCATGGAAGTCTTTCCAGTTCTTATAGAAATCAATTGATTCATCATGGAATTTTTTTTTTTAGAGGCATGAATAGAGTAAAATACAGATGAGCAGCAACTGGTGGAAAGACCTGTAGTCAGGAAGGCCAGAGTTCAAATGCAGTGTTCAACACTTACATGATGTAACTCTGGGCAAATCACTTAACCTGTTTGCGTTAGTTTCCTCAACTGTTATTTGGGGATAAAAATACCTACTCAGTAGACTTGTGATATGGATCAAATGAGATATTTGTAAAAAATGCTTGGCAGAGTGCCTGCCACATAGGTGCTATATAAATAAATGCTTTTACAGGCTCTAAAATCACTTTGAGGGTTATATCCTGAGAGCTAGATTATTAACTCCCTCAAGGTCTTGGTTTATAGATTTTATGTTCCCTTCATTGCCTGGTAATAAATATGTATAGAATAGAATTGAACTAGCCAAAGAACAGCCTTTGCTATTATGTCTGTTGTCTTTGAATGAGACAAAGAAAAAAAAGCAAACCACAAATGTACCTTATCATTTCCTTCTTTTGAGATGTACTCAAATCTTCAGTACAACACACTATGATATAGGTCAATAGTATCAAACTCAAATGAAAACAGCTCCCTGGGGACTCCATTATTGACTTGGAAAACCACAAATTAGCATTATCTACATTGTATTTTTGTTTATTTTATAAAACATTTCTCAGTTACATTTTAATTTTGTTTGGGCTTTAATGGGCAGATCTGTGAATTTAACACCTTTGATTTAGGCAGTCTCTAATTTAGAAATAGATTCCCCTTTTCCCCCAAATTTGAAACTCTGTACACATTTTGCCATGGAAACAGTGTTATTTGTGGGGGCTAACTTTCAAGGTCAGTATTTATATGGACTTAGTACTTAATCGGACTTAATAGGACTAAAACAATGCCATTATTTGGTAGTATTTCCATGGAAAATATGTTTTTCTGTCATCCCAGGAAATTGTGAAACAATCTGAAATTCTAAAGTATTTTCCTTAGCTTTTCTAATACTAGCAAGAGGTATACATATTTCAATTGTAGTATAGATTGTTGATTTATATTAAAATGGAAGGTAATTTGCATTATGTAAAAAAATCAATCTTTTTCTTTTCATTTATCAAAATAACACTTGTTCATTTCACTTTCGATGCAATGTACCATTCATTTTGTACTCAGCAAAAGTTGCTTTTTGGGTCATCACTTAACTTTTCAATTATCATTGATATTTTTTTTTCCTTCAGCTTTAACTGTTGCAGTTGTAAGGGGGGAAATCAGGCAAATTTCTGCCTTGAAAGGGAAAGTAATACTATATAGCACCACAAGATGTCACTTGTGTAAAATAAAGTCAGTCTTTAGCACACAAAGCTAGTAGCATTATAGGATTTTAAAAGAACTGGAAAGTTTAATTTCTGGAAAACAGGTAACTTTTATTTTCCAGAATCTTTCAATGAAAATGTTGCTAGGACCAATGGTAGAATTTATTAAATTTTTAGATAGTTTAGCATGTAATGATTTAGAAAATAGAAAGGACTTATTAGATTTTTAAAGTTAAATAATACATTTTGTCAGGTTTTAGTCCATATCACAAAAGGAGTGGAAGTAAAGAGGCATTAAAGGAAGTTGATGATTATATTGTAGAATCAGCTTCAATAAGATGAGGTGGCTACAAATGTATGTTTTGATCCCAATTCATCTTGCCCATCCATTGGCTTTTCTCTACCTATGGCCTCTAACTGCCCTAGTTCAGGCCTTTAATAGCGTTTATTTATCTTCTTTCATATTTCTCCAATAAAATTTTACTTTCTTATAGCAAAGACTGTTTTGCACCTAGCACAATACCTTATGCCAAAGTAATCAAAGGCCTTGGATGGTTTGTTGCTAATAAAACTAAAAGTAAGTACTGAAATGAGAGAGTAGAACTCAATGACCTCTAATGTTACTAGCCCTCTAAGTTAAAGGGATATTTAGGAAGAAATACAAAACTACCAGTGTCTGAATTTTGGGTGGATCTTTATACAACCCATTCTCGGGATGACTTACACAAGAATCTACATAGGCTGGGAAGTGTTATTCTCAGCAAAGTACCATAGTCATAATTAATGATTGGGTGAAAGGTCAAGTGTCAGACAGATTTATAGATTTTTAGAACTGAAAAAGGAATTTTGGTTAACATCTGGTCCCAACCCTCTCATTTTACAATGTGGAAATACAAGTTCCAGAAGTGATGCATTCAGAAATTACTGCAAAGCTAGATAGTGCTGAAGACAGTACTAGAGCCTAGGTTTTGTATTGGTTAAAATTTAGGAATATGGGGAGACTGAGGCAGGTAGAAATTAGTTTCTCTCTGCAAGGAGTATTATATTTTTTAGAGGTTTATTAAAGGTTAAAGATTAAAGAAAATACAGAATAAGAAAAAACACGTGCCTAGGCCAGAGGCCTAGGCAAGATCACCTCACATCACGGAAGAGACGCATCTGCTCCAAAATGGAAGTCCAAAAAGAGAGCTCAAAAGCCTTTTTAATCAGCTTAAATACCTTCTTGATCTCGCCCACCTCAGAATTCCGTGGGATTACAAAGCATTTTGGGGAAGTGGAGCAAGGGCTTGTGGGGATTGAAGTCCAGAGTTCAAAACTCAGTTTTACAGTTTCATGATACCAAAGTAAGTAAAGTTTTTTGGTTACACCATGTTTCTCTATTAAAGAAGATGAAATAAGGTCAAATTTTCCTTATTTCTTTATTTTTATTTTAGGATCAGTACTGTGCATTAGTTCCAAGTGTGTAATTGGAAATCTTGTGCCTTTGAACTATATTTCCCAGGAGCCCACTGACTTCCTGTGCTGACGTAGATAGGAGATAAATTGGATGGGCTTCTGTGGCTATTGCTCTTTCCTTCCTGGGTCGGAACATTGGTGCAGCATGCTGTTTGAGCAGGTAGATTAGCAATGGGCACATGGTTTTATTTTGTTACTTCTAGTGATTATTAATGAATCTTATAAAATAGAATATTTGAAGTTATTGCATATTAATTTTAATTTTTACACAAGGCAGAAGAATGGTAAGGACTAGGTAGGTAGGGTTAAGTGACTTGGTACATAACTTGGAAATATCTGAGCCTGGCCCTCAATCTACTGAGCCACCTAGTTGCCCCCTCCTTATTTCTTTATTATGAACATAAAAGTAAACTGCTGTTGCCTACCTAGGGAAAGAGAGAGATCATAGTAATTTATAATCATTTGGTAAAACTGGCATTTGTTTGGCAGAGAATAGCTTAGACATTATCTCTCAGAATCATATTTTCAAGGATCATAGATCTCTAGAGCCTCAAGGAAGGTCATGTGATCTGACCCCCTTTTACATGAGGAAAACCGAGGCCCAGAAAGACAGTGCGATTTGCTTAGGATGATGCAGGTTGTAAATGGCAGAACTGGGTTCTGATTTATTAATTTTACATGCTGCTTGTAAAGTAAAAATAATTTAACTTCTGCCTTCCCATAGCAGAAACCAGTATTTAGAACTCAACTTTCTTTTAGGGGAAGGGGCTTAGTTCTTTTACTTTCATCTCCCATGGTCATATTAGTTACTTACTGAAAGTTAAAAAAATGTACATATAATAAGGGAACAATTAGAAATCTTATACTGTTAACCTGGGAAAGGCTAAAGGAAGAGTTTCTGTTGAAGGTATCGCTATAAAATTACTGAAACATTTCTAAACTTTAGTGGATATGAATGTTTTTCAAATTAAGTTTCAATGGTTAAAACATTTTTTTTTGATGTGGTCTTATAGGATCATAGACCTTAGATGTCAGGTAGAACAACTCTCTCAGCTGGTTAAATTGAGCTCTAGGGAGATTATTTGCCCAGTTTTCCTTTGTGGCAGAGTTGGATTTGAACTTTAGTCCTCTTATTTCAGGTTCAGAGCTCTTTCCCCTGCCTTACTTCATCTATAAAGATCAATTAGAAAGCTTATGTTAGATGCTTACTATATGCCATGCACTGAGCTAAGTGGTGGGGATACAAAGGCAGGCAATGTATGGCTTCAAAGAGCTGAGTCTAGTGGAAGAGACACCATGCAGTAACTATGTATCTACAACACATTTACCTCATAACAGAAGGAAGTTTCAAAGGGAAGGTAGTTGACCTGGAAAGGCCTCCAGTTGAAAGATAGTATTTGAGCCAAGTCTTGAAGGAAGCCAGGGGATCTATCAATCAATACAGTCAGTAAATATTAAGTGCCTACTATGTGTCAGGCACCGTCCTAAGCTCTGGGGATACAAAAAGTGGCAAAAAAACAGATCCTTACCCTGAAGGAGCTTACAGTCTATTGGAGGAGATGACATGAAAACAAATGTATACAAAGCAAGATATGTATGTGATTAATCAGAATTAAAAGAGGGAAAGGCCTGGAGTTAATGGGTTTGGAAAGGCTTCCTGTAGAAGGGGAATTTTATTTGTGACTGCCTGGAAAGCAGAAGTGAAGAGGGAGAGCCTTCCAATGATAGGGGACATCTAGTGCAAAGTCATATATGAGAAGAACAATAAGGAGAGCTGGTGGGGAGGGTAAAGTATGAGAAGATCAGAAAGATAGGTAGGGGGCCAGACTGAGAATGGCATTCGCTGCCAAGAGAGCATTTTACATTTGATTCTGGATGTAACAAGGAGCCACTGGAGTTGGTTTATTGAGTTGAGAAGTTACACAGTCAGATTGCATTTTAGGAAAATCACTTTGGCACCTGAGTGGAGACTGAATTGGACTGGGCAGGGAAGAGTAATGAGAAGGCTATTATGATAGTCCAGGCAGAAAGTGATGAGGACCTATACTTGAAGAGAGTCTGTGTGAGTGGGAGAAGATTACCAGGAGAGAGAGTGTGAAAAACAAGATTGGCAAGAGTTTGAATATTTGGGGTGGGTGATAGAAGTGGAGGTGACAATGGGCTTGTGAGCCTGGAAGACTGAAGCACTGGCAGTGCTCTCAGGAATAGGGAAATCAGAAGAAGGGAGGCTTTTCTGGGAAAGATAACAAGCTTTGCTATGGACATTTCAAGTTTGTAAAGCCTACAGGAAAACCAATTCAAGATATCTAAAAAAAAAACCTGTTGATCATTTAGAATTGGAGCTCAGGACTACATCTGAGAATCATCTACATAGTGATAATTGAACCCATAGCAACTGATGATCTCTGAGTCAGGAGAAAAGAAGAGGAGCCCAGGGTAGTGCCTTAGGGGCCACTCATGATTCAAGTGTAAGACTTGGATAAAGATCCAAAGAAGGAGATTGGGAAAGAGTGCCCACACTGGTAGGAAGCACTTTACTTGGAGACAAGAAACCTGGGTCTTAGTTTAATTGTTCTGGAATCACTTCATTATTGGATCTTTGGTCACATAACATGTCTGAATTCTCAATTTCCTCATTTGTGAAAAACGGGTTGGGCTAGATCAGTGTTTCTCAAGCTTTCAAGAACCTTTGCGATCTTAAAAATTATTGAGAGACCCCAAAGAGCTTTTGTTTATGTGGATTATATGTATTGACATTTCCATATTCAAAATTAAAACTGATATTTATTTTTTTTGTTTTAAATGTTTGGAATAATTTTATTTTTTGAAAATAAAAAATTACTTCAATCAACACTCACATTTCATTAGTTCTCTCCCTGAGGGGGAAAGCACTTAAAAACTGATATTTAAAACTATCTAGTAATTCATTAAAAATAACATTAAGCTCAATACATGTAATATGTAATATTTTATTTTTATTTTCTAAACCCTTACCTTCGGTCTTGGAGTCAATACTGTATATTGTATTGCATTGTATTGCATTGTATTGCATTGTATTGCATTGTATTGCATTGTATTGCATTGTATTGCATTGTATTGTATTGCATTGTATTGTATTGTATTGTATTGTATTGTATTGTATTGTATTGTATTGTATAGTATAGCAAGGCAGAAGAGTGGTAAGGGCTAGGCAATAGGGGTTAAGTGACTTACCCAGGGTCACACAGCTGGGAAGTGTCTGAGGCCACATTTGAACCTAGGACCTCCCCATCTCTAGGCCTGACTCAATTAACTGAGCTACCCAGCTGCCCCAAATATGTAACATTTTAAAAAGAAAAATAGCTATATATTATACTTAGTTTTAAAAATCTCTTTAGTGTCTGACTTAATAGAGGCCAACTGAATTCTTATAGCGATTCTGTATTTGATGTTACAATATAATGTTTTGGTTTATATAAACAAAGAAAATCTGGCTTCACACAGATATGTTCTTGGTGTCAAAGGGAATATTGTCCCAGGTTATTGATTAGTGTTAACAGCTGTCACTAGTTGTTGACAGTTGAGCGAAGCAACTGTATTAACTATTGAGGAAATTGCTGGAGACTAGTTATAAAAAAGTTATTCCTGTTGAACTATTAAAAGAAAGGAAAGGAGTAATATTGAGTTGAGGTATTTATATATTTCCCTAATCTAAGAAGTTCTATCTATAAACCTGTTCCCAAACTATCTTTGCAGGAGATTTTCTTCTTCCTTGGTAAACCAAGACTAACTTCTTTCCCTTTCTTCTTATCTATTGAAATAAATCTAACTTACTAATCTAGTCTAAAATATATCTGAAGTAATATAGGTTTCTTAAATAATAAACTTCTCCAGCAGTCTTCCTCTATTCATAAAGCGAAAGGTTTTTCCTTCTTGCACAGGGGTGTGTGTGTGTGTGTGTGTGTGGTGTGGGTTGGGGGGTGGGGTGGGGGTGTGTGTGCACAGCAAGGGGTCCACAGCAGCCTCAGTCTGAACTTGAAGCTTCCATGTCTGAGGAGATCAGCTCCACCTGCTGTCTGTTTTCTCTATCTACTGGCAAACTCACAACCAAATTTTCTTATCTTTAAGCAATTAACTTTCCAAATCTAGTTTCCAAACTTTTTCCAGAGGAATCTCAGGGGAAATTGTACTCCTCCTCTCTGAGTGTCCATCTACCAGAACAAAGTGCCAGAGAGACTGAGAGCACTTGGTAAATCCCAACTGCTCTTTCCTTAGAGATTCTCTGGGAATTCCATCCTTCTGACATCCTAAGAATTCTTCATTCCCTTAAGGGCTCCTCAGGTAAATTTCTAACTCCTTCTGCTGGAACCTTACTTTTGACTAAAAATCTATTCTTAATTAACCAGATTACTTAATTAGCTCTTAATTAACTATTTCATTGGAAAAGGAGGAATTGCTAATAGGCAAATAATATCTTAGTTTTCTTATTAAAATATTTTTTACCCTACTACATCTTCTGAAAGCATCTTGGGTAATGCTTGGACTGCACTTTGAAAACTGGTGGACTAAATGATTTATAAGGGTTTGTTCTAGTTCTAAACTTCTATAATTCTAAGAGACACTGAATCTTGGAGTTGAGAGAAACTTTAAAGACCCATCAAATCTTTTACCCAGTGTAGAAATTAGTCTGCTTAAGATGTAATCTGAGCTTCTGTTTGCCTACTTGCATTGAAAATAAGTTTATTACTTCACAAAGCTAGGTTCCTTGTTAGAAAGGTTTCTTTATGTTGTGCTATAATTTGCCACCAGGTAATGTCTATACACTGACCCTAGTTCTGCTCTCTGAAGTACACCAAATAAGTAGATTTTTCTTTCCCCCAAATGCCCTTCAAATGTATCAATTTTAGTTTTTATTTTGCTAGGCTAATCTTTGTGAGTTCCCTCAGCTCCTCTTTTTTGATATCACATTGTTTCTGTCCTCAGCCATTTATATTATCTTTTTCTGAACCCCAGGTAGTTTGCCAGTGTCTTAAATAATGGCCTATAGTTTTCAAAAAACAGAGAAGTTCAATTATATGAAGTTGAAAAGCTTTTGCATGAACAAAATCAATGAAGTGAGAATTAAAAAGAGGATTTCTTAGGATATGAACAAAATATGCATTTCAAAAGAATTGAACTCCATTAACAATATGAAAGACTGATCCAGAACTCTGGGGAAATACAGATCAGAACAACTCAAGCTTCACTTCACAGTCTGCAAACTGGCTAGGAGGACAATAAATGGAAGCCTTCAATATTGTAGAAATTCCCAACTTATTTAAAACATTTTCAACTAACCCTACTGAGTCAGTCAACAGCATTTATTGATCAGTGAGTTAGAAAATATTTATTAAACTCCTTCAGTATGGCAGACACTGTGCTAAGCAGAATGGATACAAATATGAAAAAGAAGGACAGATCCTGCCCTTAAGGTGCTTAAAATTTAATGGGGGAAGACAGTACAGAAAAAGAAACTGGAACACCCTCCAGACATCTGATCAGAAGGCAGAGGGTATTGATATGCTGTGATTATTTCTTGACCTGCTTTTCTTGTTTCCATGATGCCTTTACTCTTGTGACTAAGAGCTTCTAGCCTAAACATAACCCTCCATCAGCTGACTGACTATATTTTACCTTTTATTGCTCAATGAGGAGCTAAAAATACTATAAATAAGAAAAGAAGAAACTACATTAAGATATAAAAACAACAAACCTGAGACCCTTTTGAAGAAGTTGCCCTTGGAAGTTGGGAAAGGGAGGGAGAGAACGACTTTGAAAGCTCAAGAAATGATGGAGATACATAGGTGTGATGAACTGGAAGCAGAAAATTAAAGAGGAAAATGGACTGAAGAGGAGGAGAAATGTTAAGAATTTTCCATCATCTTTATTATTCAGTCATGAAAAAGGGGTGGGGGTGCATTTCCTTAGAGAAAAGCTAGGGTTCTTTTTAGATGGATCAGATTGGCAGAACTGTTCTAATCCACTTGCTGCGTTGTCTACATTTGTAATGGTAGTCTAGGTCTAAATGGGTTTATCTTGGAAAGTAGGGAAGATAGCCAGGGTCAGAATGGGAGAATGTGTGATTCTAGACCAATAGGTGAACTTATAGTGGAAACGAATATGATCTTATGACTTTACTGCTAATATTCAGATATCTACTTTCAGAGTTATTATTCTCAGTTGTTATGATATAAAACCACTTTTGGTGACCTGTGTTAATTTTCTCCTTACCCACAGAGGTATAAAGGGAATAAAAATGTAGGGACTAGACTTTGTGGATCCTTTCTTTCTTACTTCAGTGTTCCAGGTCTTGTTATCATTAGCCTTTTTGCAGTATTTGTTGCTACTTTCTACTCTTGATAGGACAGGTATTAGGAAATGGTAAATAGTTGTAGTTGTAAAACTAAATCAATGGCGAGTTTAAAAATAAAATACTTAGATGGAAAAACTGTTCAATATAGGTTCAAAACTCTCTGGATACTTTTGACAGTTATAATCAAAAGTATCCTCAGTGATGAAGTAAAGCTTAAATGTGAACTTCCCTTCAGGACCAGGTGCAAGGATGCTACGAAGACTCTTATTATAAATATATAAGGATAAGAAGGATTTCTAATTCTAAGGGGTTCTAAATCCACCCAAATAAACTCCCTGGTTCTGCAAGGAACTGCTTCTCCTGTGTTTCACAGGCTACACGAATCCTCCCTAATCTGACTAACCCAAATTTATACTATCTAAATAAAACTACCACTATTATACTTATGAATCTTAACTTTGCCTTCAAATTATAAAATGGCAAAGGCCAACTGGTTGAGTCTCAACAAGAATCAAGTTAGGACTCTGAGCCTTAACAGACTCAGAGTCCCAACCAAAGACCAGGTTTTTCCTTGGTCTTCTCAGAGTTTAATCAATCTATATAAACCACAATAGATAGTCAATAGTGTTTCCCAGATTGGGAAAGGAAAACACTAATCTCCTTTAGATCTTTTTTCAGACAGAGAGAGAGGCAAAGATGTTACCTCCTCTAGTCCCAAGAGTCTCTGAGAGTGTCTCTCTGCCAACTCCCAACTGCCAAAGAGATTAATTGATACAGAAAAATAGTTATAACTGTCACATCTGAAATTAACATGCTCTCTCAGCTCTGCTTCAAACTTCACTTCTTTTTTAAGCCAGCCCCTCTACTTTTTATCCCTAAACTAAAAAAAAAAATAATACTTAGTTTCTAATATCATCCTTACACAGTAGAGGTTAAGTGGTCATCCGTGGGACCTCAGGATACTTTTATCCAGGAAATTGCTATAGAATCGATTCTCTTATACTTGTAATGACTATGCCACTGAAGATTGTGGGTTGTATACATAATACAATAAAAGAGAGATTGAACAGTATATAAATAATTATCTTGTTTACTTCTGTTGTTATTATTAGTAAGAGCTTTTATAGTTTTCTATAGTAAGGGAAATCAGATTTTCATATGCAATATGTGATGCAGACATTGTAAAGATTTCTTTCTCCTTGTACTCTTATTCTTGCATTGATTTTATTCATGTAAGAGCTTTAATTTTAAAGAATTGAATTTGGCTATCTTGACTTTTAAAGATTTTAAGAATCTCCTTTATAATTATGAAATCTTCCCATGCCCCAGTCATATATATCTGACAGGTATTTCTTTAGTTCTTTAAAAAAATAAAATTTGTTTTTATTTAGACCATATATACATTCAGAACTTACTGTAGTATATGGAATAATACTTAATATTTAAGTCTGTTTTCTGCCAAACTTCTTTAGAGTACCCCTACTAATTCTTGTTAAATAAAGAGTCCTCTATTCAGTGGATTAAATTCTGAAATATTCATTTTGTATTCATTTACATTTAGGTATTGCATAGTAAGTTCCCCTAATTTTTTTTCTTTCTAATTTTTAATGCCTACCAGATAATTTTGATGATTGTTGCTTTTTATAGCTTGAAATCAGGTAATTCTAGGTTACTCCCTTTGTTCCCACTTTTGTTCATTTTTCTACATTATCTGGACTTTTTATTCTTGTGAATGAAGTTTGTTATTATTTTATTTAGTTCTGTATAATAAATAATCAGTGAGAGGCTTGGTAGGACACTAAGCTGATAAATTAATGTAATATTACTATTTATATTATTATAGTGTTGTATCATTATGTTTGCACATAACTGAGAATATATTGGTGGGTTAGCTGCCAAATATTTTAATTTTTTGTATATTGTATTCTGTTTGAATGGAATTTGTCCTTTATTTCTCCAAGTTTTTTGAAGGTTTACATGAAGAAACACAAATGAGTTTTTATCATTTTACTTATTGATTTTTAAGATTTTGTTGATAACATACTTCTTACATCATCATTTTTATCTCCAGTATTCCTCCCCCACACCTCCTAGAGAGCCACCCATATAAGAAATAGTTTTTTTTTTGTTTTTTTGAGAGTAGAAAATTATAAGCATAACAGCATTGAATAAGTTCCAAACTGTGCAGTGGACCTCCTATTTCCTCAGCTAAGTAAGTTTGGGGAGTCCTCTTGTATCTCTTCATGTCTAATTTTTTTTACATTTACTTATTGGTTTTTTTGGGGTGTGTGTAGTTCTTTCCATTTATGTTGATATAGTTATGTATATAATATATTGATGTATATGCATATATATACACAAACATGTATACACATATATGAGAGAGAAACTATGCTTTACCTCATTCTTTATCAGTTCAGATAAATTTTTCCATTCTTCTCTATTTATCACACATCATTTCTTTCAGCTATTTTGCACCAATTTGTCAAATCTTGCCCCCATGCATTAGGCTTTGAACAACACAGCTTAATGGCTTGGAGCCATTTCCTCAAGTAGGCCATGTTGGTGGGATTAGAAAAATCAAGGTCTTCCTTTGTTCTCCTGTGGGCCAACTTGTCAGGTTGTTTTCTGACCTAGTCTTTTCAATGAATTGGCGATACTCATGGGGGCTAAAAAGTTCTGACAACAGAAATTCCATATCTTGGAAATCTGGTTCGAAAATTCGGAAAGCGCGTTTAAGTTTCTTCTGCATTTTATAAGGCTGGTTGATAAATTTTGAGACCCTTTTCTTCAGGGAATTGAATTCCTGGGTAGTAAATTGTCTATGAACCTTTGAATATGACACCCAGCTGTACTTGATATCTTGGTAACATCTTTGAGTGGATAAATATTCTAAGGTTCACTGTTTGACTTAGTGTCCTTGTCACTGTAATTTCCCTGTGAATAGACTTTGCTTTCTTGGCCTTTCTGTCATTCTCTTTGGGTGCACTATTTTATTTGCCTGACCATTTCCTTCATCCTTAATCTGATCTAGCCCTTTTGCCTTGTGGAATTCTTCAAACATGTTCTTTCCTATTGCCTCTAGGTTTATATCCACTGCCATTATTTGTGCTGTCTGTCTGGGGATCACAAATCTGTAGATGTTCTTAAGATAAGTCAGTGTCTGTATTGCAGCCATAGAAATGATATAAATCTGTGTTAAAATTTGCCAGAGAATAGTTTCTTTTTGGAATGGCAACTGGAGTATGAACATAGTAGTATTACTAATATATTCCACTGAATCTACTATCATGTTGATCATTTTGTTGTATAAAATAGTATATATCTAATAGCTTGTAATGGCTGCCAGCACAACTACCCCATAGAGCACTTGTTTGAACATTTTTGCTGCTGTTTTAGGGATTGTAAAGTTCAGTTAGTCTGGGTGCCAAATTGTAATAGATGATAATAAGGGACTATATTTGATGGGTAATTGATAACTAACAGATCAGGTAGTTATCTTTTTTTTGCCTACCCTCCCTTCCTCCCATTCCCTCCCTCTTCTTCAGCCTCTTCAGCTTCCCTCCCCCCTTCTTTTTTCTAAATCACTCAGGGTGAGTTTGTGGTGTCTCAAATGAAAGTATTTTTCCTCTTCCCTTGCTTAAGATAAATAAGCAAGGGGTTTATTGTGAATTTTGTGAAGACAGGAAAAGATAGAGAATGGAGGTAAGAGAGTTGGGGATTACCCTAACTCTACAGTAAGCCTTAGATTTGGAGAATATTGGGATAGAGTTCAAATTGAGAGGAATGATTGATAGGTCTGGCAGTTCAGTCACTATCATAAACAGAGCAAGTCAAAGAGATGTCCCTGGACTATTGTCCTTCCTTCTTCCATCTCCAAGATCAAGAGAACCACCTCTCCTTTCTGTTTTTCAAGGTTAAAAGACATAATCCTCCAGTTGGTCAGTTCCTTCTTTCAACTGCTTCTCCCAGTAACCTTTCAAATAGAACCTTCATTTGATTGACAGCTGCTCCAAACTTGGCTGTTCCAAAATCATTCACAATTTCTCTCTTCCATACAGCACAGTAATATTCCTTTGCATTAATATGCCACAGTTCATTTAACTATTTTCCAACTATTTCAAATTCTTTGCTAACCCAAAAAGTGATGCTGTAGACATTTTGACATATATGGGGACTTCTTGTTGATAGCTTCCTTGAAATATAATGGATTTCTGGTAATAGAGTCCTCAGTTCAAAAAGTGTATGGACATTTTAGTCATTTTATTTGCATCATTCCAAATTGCTTTACAAAATAATTATACTATTTCACAACTCTACCAAAAATATATTAGTGTGCTTCTCCTCCTACAATTCCTCCACCTTTGAGTATTATTCATTTTTGTCATTTTTTCCAGTTTGCAAAGTTCAAGGTAACCTTAGGTTGTTTTGGTTTACATTTGTAGTTTTAGATAATCAAAATCATTTTATCTTTTGTGATGGATTCCATCATCTGTTAGGTTGAGAATATCTTACCCCATAGCTGTGAAATGTATGTAACCTGTTTTTTTTTGTAATTCTTTTTGATATTTTAATTTTGTTTTGTAAAAAATAGACTCGAATACAGGACTACAATCCCCATGAGCCTTTGCTCCACTTCCCCAAAATGCCTTGAAATCTCACCTGGACCGAGATCGAGAATGTATTTAAGCTGATTCAAAGGCTTTTGAGGGCGCGCTCTTGGACTTCCGTTTTGGGGCAGGCCTGGCTTTTTTTCATAATGTAGGTGAGGTTGTGTCGAGGCCTCTCTATGGCCTGGACACGTGTCTCTTATCCTGTATTTTCTTTAATCCTTAATCTTCAATAAACCTCTAAAAAAATATAATACTCCTTGCAGAGAGAAACTAATTTCTACCTGCCTCAGTCTCCCCATATTCCTAAATTTTAATCTTTACAGTTTTCTATCTTTTGACTTAGGCAAAAATATTGTATTGTCTATTTCTGTTTTTTTTTTTAACTTAATGTTAACTTCAAATGCCAACAAAAAAGAACATTTCAATACAAAAAGGATGACTTATATAACTTTGAATCTTTATTTGATACAACCTTTAAAAAAAAATAAAGAACATTTTTTTAATAGTATTTAACAAATTTACCATTACTTTCAAAACTTTCTTGCCTGTCTGTCCCCTTCCCCCATTTCCTTCTCTTCTGTGTACACTTAAAAAAAATGTTATTGGAGTTCCTTTTTTTTTTTGCAACATTATTACTACTACCTTATTCTACCTACAATCTTCACTTCCTGAAATAAGAACTGGAAAAACAAAACAAAACAAAACAAAACAAAAACAGCCTACCTTGTAAAAATTAAACATGGTCAAGCAAAAAAATATCCACGTGTCTCAAAATGTAAGTTTCCTTTTGTTCCTAAAGTTGGTCTCTTTGTCAGTAGTAGATAAAGATACTTTATCCTTGGTTTTTGCGACATGTGATGGTTGTTATTTTGATCAGAGTTCTTAATTCTTTTAGAATTTTTTGTTTTTGTTTTTTAAAAACAGGTTGTCCTCCTATGAATTGTTCTCTTGATTTTGCTCCATTTACTGAGCATCTGTTTCTAATTCTCAGGATTTTCTGAAATCATCTCTTTTGTCATTTCTTTGGGAACAATACTATTTCATTTTCATCTCTTGGTATATGGCTAAACAAATTGTGGTACATGACTATAATGGAATAATACTCTGCCATTAGAAATGATGAATATAAAGAGTTCAACATGAGGAGGTATGTGTGAATTGATGCCAAGTGAAGTAAGCAGATTCACGAAAGTAACATTTACAATGATTATAGCAATGTAAATGGATGGTTTTTTAAAAAATGAAGCATTGTAGTATATATATAAGCTAGCTTGTTCCTGGGGAAAAAATAAGAAAATGCACACCCTTCTCTTTGCTGAGGCTGAAGATTTATTTAGGTTATAGAATATGTGGGGAATCCTGTCCTTCTTAGTAGATTGATGTATTGGTTAGTTTTGTTGAACTACTTTTTCTCTTTTATTCTTTGTTTCAAGGGATAACTTTTTGGGGAAGAGAGTGGAAAAGTGTATATTTGGATCTGAAGGGGATGTTAAAATGAAATGTTTAAAAATAAAAACAACCAAGCATCAGGATGAATACTAGTTTCTCCTGTTGGGTGTCATTGTCTTTGTTCATGCACTTCATATACCTATAATGTATTCTTCTTCCTCCTGCTACATCCTCTATACCCAACTGACTCATGGGATAAGCTTACTCATTTCTATCTCCTGGAAAGTAGTGATCTTTCTCATTTAAATTCAAGACATTGTAATTTTCTTGAGCTCTTAATGCATTCTAATTTGTACTATAGTTATTTGTATAATTATGTTATTCCTATACAGCCTAATAGATTATAATCTCTTTGAGGATAAAATGGATTTTCTTTTTTTTATTTTATTTTTATTGTCATGCAAAACACTTCCATATTAGTCATTATTGCAATAACACACTCATTTGTAACCAAAACACCAAAATAAAATGAAAGATATACAGATCTGAAAGATGACTCCCACATTTCATTCTTTAGAGATGGATAGCATTCCCCATCATAAGTCTTTCAAGATTGTTCCAGATCAGGGCATTGCTTAGAGCAACAAAGTTTCCACAAATAATCATTGGATCACATTGCTGTTACTCTGTGCAGTGTTCCCCCAGTTCTGCTTATTTTACTCTATGTCAATTCCTGTCAATCTCTCTGAAATTATCTTGCTCATCATCTCTTATAGCCACAATAGTATTCCATCACCAACATGTACCACATTTTTAAAATCAATATTCCTTTTATTTTTAACACTTCATGAAGCATTGATTCCTTCCCACCCCCACCCAATTTAAATATTATTTTATTTGGTCATTTTCAAACAATATTCCTTGGAAACAAAGATCCTCCCCCCCTCCCCCCCACTACCCCTCCCCTAGCCAAAGCAAGATTCCACTGGGTATCACATGTGTCCTTGATTCAAACCCATTTCCATGTTGTTGGTATTTGTATTAGGGTGTTCATTTAGAGTCTCTCCTCATTCATGTCCCTTCCAACCCTGTAGTCAAGCAGTTGCTTATCTTTGGTGTTGTTACTCCCACTGTTTGTCCTTTGCTTGTGGATAGTGTTTTTTTCTCCTGGATCCCTGCAGAATGTTCAGGGACGTTGTATTGACGCTAATGGAGGAGTCCATTACTTTCTCTTGTACCACAGTGTATCAGTCTCTGTGTACAATGTTTTCCTGGTTCTGCTCCTTTCGTTCTACATCACTTCCTGGAGGTTGTTCCAGTCTCCATGGAATTCCTCCTCTTTATTATTCCTTTGAGCACAATAGTATTCCATCACCAACAGATACCACAATTTGTTCAGCCATTCCCCAATTGAAGGGCATCCCCTCATTTTCCAGTTTTTGGCCACCACAAAAGAGTGAAGCTATGAATATTCTTGTACAAGTCTTTTTCCTTATTATCTCTTTGAGGTACAAACCCAGCAGTGCTTTGGCTGGATCAAAGGGCAGGCAGTCTTTTATCACCCTTTGGGCATAGTTCCAAATTGCCCTCCAGAATGGTTGGATCAATTCACAACTCCACCAGCAATGAATTAATGTACCAACTTTGCCAAATCCCCTCCAGCATTCACTACATTCCTTTGCTGTCATGTTAGCCAATGTGCTAGGTGTGAGGTGATACCTCAGAGTTGTTTTGATTTGCATCTTTCTGATTATAAGAGATTTAGAGCACTTTTTCCTGTGCTTATTAATAGTATTGATTTCTTTGGCTGAAAACTGCCTGTTCATGTCCCTTGCCCATTTATCAATTGGAGAATGGCTTTATATTTTTGTACAATTGATTTAGCTCTTTATAAATTTGAATAATTAGACCTTTGTCAGAGGATTTTGTTATGAAAATTGTTTCCCAATTTGTTGCTTCCCTTCTCAATTTGGTTACATTGGTTTTGTTTGTACAAACCCTTTTTAATTTGATGTAACACAAATTGTTTATTTTACATTTTGTGGCTCTTTCTATGTCTTGCTTGGTTTTAAAGTGTTTCCCTTCCCACAGGTCTGACATGTATATTATTCTGTGTTCACCTAATTTACTTATACTTTCCTTCTTTATGTTCAAGTCATTCACCCACATCACCTACATCTTGGTGTAGGGTGTGAGGTGTTGATTCAAACCTAATCTCTCCCACACTGTCTTCCAGTTTTTCAGCAGTTTTTGTCAAATAGTGGGTTTTTGTCCCAGGAGCTGGGCTATTTGGGTTTGTCATATACTGTCTTACTGGGATCACTTACCCCAAGTCTATTCCACTGTTCCTCCTTTTTGTTTCTTAGCCAGTACCAAATTGATTTGATGACCACTGCTTTATAGTATAGTTTGAGATCTGGGACTGCAATGCCACCTTCCTTTGTATTTTTTTTTTCATTATTTCCCTGGATATCCTTGATCTTTTGTTATTCCAAATGAATTTTGTTATTTTTTTTCTAATTCAGTAAAAAAGTTTTTTGGAAGTTCAATGGGTATAGCACTAAATAGATAAATAAGCTTGGGTAGGATGATCATTTTTATTATATTGGCTCGTCCTACCCATGAGCAGTTAATAGTTTTCCAATTGCTCAAGTTTAGTTTTAGTTGTGTGGAGAGTGTTTTGTAGTTGTGTTCATATAGTTCCTGTGTTTCTCTCGGGAGATAGATTCCTAGGTATTTTATTTTTTCTAAGTTTATTTTGAATGGGATTACTCTTTCTAATTCTTGCCACTGAGCTGTGTTGGAAATATATAGAAATGCTGATGACTTATACGGGTTTATTTTGTAACCCGAAACATTGCTAAAGTCGTTGATTATTTCGACTAGCTTTTTGGTTGATTCTCTAGGATTCTTTAAGTAGACCATCATATCATCCGCAAAGAGCAATAGCTTGGTATCTTCCTTGCCTATTTTAATGCCTTCAATTTTTTTTCTTCTCTAATTGCTACTGCTAGTGTTTCTAGTACAATGTTAAATAATAGAGGTGATAATGGGCATCCTTGTTTCACTCCTGATCTTATTGGGAATGCATCTAGTTTATCCCCATTGCAGATGATGTTAGTTGATGGTTTTAGATATATACTGTTTATTATTTTTTAGGAACGACCCTTCTATTCCTATGCTTCCCAATGTTTTTAATAGAAATGGGTGTTGTATTTTATCAAAGGCTTTTTCTGCATCTGTTGAGATAATCATGTCATTTTTGTCTGTTTGTTTGTTGATATGGGCAATTATGTGGATGGTTTTCCTAATATTGAACCATCCCTGCATTCCTGGTATAAATCCTACTTGATCATAGTGAATGATCCTCCTGATCACTTGCTGGAGTCTTTTTGCTAGTATCCTATTTAAGATTTTTGCATCTATATTCATTAAGGAGATTGGTCTATAGTTTTCTTTCTCTGTTTTTGACCTGCCTGGCTTTGGAATCAGTACCATATTTGTGCCATAAAAGGAATTTGGTAGAATTCCCTCTTTGCTTATTATGTCAAATAGTTTGTATAGTAATCGGATTAGCTGTTTTTTGAATGTTTGATAGAATTCACTTGTGAATCCATCAGGGCCTGGGCATTTTTTCTTAGGCAGTTCTTTGATGGCTTGTTGGATTTCTTTTTCTGATATGGGATTATTTAAGAATTCTATTTCTTCTTCTGTTAGTCTGGGCAATTTATATTTTTGTAAATATTCATCCATATCACCTAGGTTGGTATATTTATTGCCATATAGTTGGGCAAAGTTATTTTTAATGATTGCTTTAATTTCCTCTTCATTGGAGGTGAAGTCCCCCTTTTCATCTTTGATGCTCTTAATTTGCCTTTCTTCTTTCCTTTTTTTAATTAAATTGACCAGTACTCTGTCTACTTTGTCTGTTTTTTCAAAGTACCAGCTTCTAGTCTTGTTTATTAGTTTAATAGTTCTATCCCTTTCGATTTTATTAATTTCTCCCTTAATTTTTAGGATCTCTAGTTTGGTTTTCTTCTGGGGATTTTTAATTTGTTAGCTTTCAAGTTTTTTTATTTGCATTTCCAATTCATTGATCTCTGCCCTCCCTAGTTTGTTAATATATGCACTCAAGGATATGAATTTTCCTCTGAGTACTGCTTTGGCTGCATCCCATAAGGTTTGAAAGGATGTCTCACCATTGTCATTTTCCTCAATGAAATTATTAATTGTTTCTATGATTTCTTCTCTAACCTATTTTGGAGTATCATATTATTTAATTTCCAATTAATTTTTGATTTGGCTCTGTATGTACCCTTACTGATCATTATTTTTATTGCCTTATGATCTGAAAAGGTTGCATTTATTATTTCTGCTTTTCTGCATTTGTATGCCATGTTTCTGTGACCTAGTGTATGATCTATCTTTGTGAATGTACCATATGCTCCTGAGAAGAAGGTGCATTCCTTTTTGTCCCTATTGATTTTTCTCCATATATCTATTAACTCTAATTTTTCTAAGATTTCATTCACATATTTTACCTCTTATTTATTTTTTTATTTGATTTATCTAAATTTGATAATGGTTGGTTCAAGTCTCCCACTAATATAGTTTTACTGTCTATTTCCTCAACAATTCTCCTAGTTTTTCCATTAGAAATTTGGGTGCTATACCATTTGGTGCATACATGTTGATTAGTGATAATTCCTCATTGTCTATACTCCCTTTTAACAGAATATATTTACCTTCCCTATCCCTTTTGATCTGTATTTTTGCTTTGGCTTTGTCAGATATCATGATTGCAACTCCTGCCTTCTTTCTATCAGTTGAGGCCCAGAAGGTCTTACTCCATCCTTTAATTCTAACCTTGTTAATATCAACCCACCTCATATGTGTTTCTTGAAGACAACAAATGGTAGGGTTTTGGATTCCATTCTGCTATTCGTCTACATTTTATGGGTGAGTGCATCCCATTCACATTCAAAGTTATGATTGTCACTTGTGGATTCCCTGGCATTTTGATATCCTCCAATAATTCAGACCTTTCTTTAGCTATAACCTTTTAAGCCAGTGATTTACTTTAGATTAGTTTCCCTAGTCCCCTCCTTTGATATGCTTCCCTTTCTAGCCCCTCCCTTTTTCCCTTCCCCTACCCCCTCTACTTCCCTCCCTTTTTATACTCCCTCCCCCTACCCCTCCTTAATTTTTCCTTCTCTCTTACCCTGTTGGATAAGATAAAGTTTTAGATCCCAATGGATCTTGATGTTCTAAGCTCTCAGAGTTGACTTCACTGAGAGTAAGGTTTAAGTAATACCAATTAGCACTTTCTTCCTCTCCTCCCTATAGGAAATTTCTTCCCCTCCCCTTCCCCTGTGTATCTTTGTGTGAGAAAGATTATTCTATTTAGTTTTTTTCTATTTCTTGAAGTATATCTTAGTACCATCAACGATTCGCCCCCTCCCTTTTTCTTTCTTTCACCCCCCCTTTCTCCTTATTATCTTAATGCCCCAATCATTCCCTATGTGTGATTCTTCTAACTACTCTTAATGATGTATACAATTTTTGAGTTACACATTACATTTTTCCCACATATTAATATATAAATGTAGTCCTTATAGAAGAGAGATTGAATAAAAGAAAAAAAAGATAACATTTTTCTCCTTTTCCCTTTCCTTCATATTTACCTTTTCAAGTTTTCCTTGCTCTTTGTGTTTGGATATCAAACTTTCCACAGAGCTCTGCTCTTTTCTTTACAATAACTTGGAAATCTTTTATTTTGTTGAATGCCCATACCTTCCCCTGGAAGTATAGAGTCAGTTTTGATGGATAGTTGATTCTTGGTTGAAGACCCAGCTCTCTTGCCTTTCTGAAAATCATGTTCCATGCCTTCAGGTCGTTCAGAGTGGAAATTGCAAGGTCTTGTGTGACCCTGATTGGCATTACTTTATATCTAATTTGTCTTTTTCAGGCTTCTTGTACGATGTTTTCTTTTGCTTGAATGCTTTGGAATTTGCCAGTTACATTCCTAGGAGTTGTCTTTTGGGGATTTAGTGTAGAAGGTGTTCTGTGAACTCTTTCAATGCCTGTATTGCCCTCTTGTTCTAGAATCCCTTGGCAGTTTTCTTTGATGACATCTTGTTTTATGATGTCGAGATTAATATTTATTTCTGGCTTTTCTGGTAGGCCAATTTTTCTCAGATTGTCTCTCCTTCCTCTGTTTTCCAGGTCTGTCACCTTGTCAGTGAGATATTTTATGTTATCTTCTAATTTCTTAGTCTTTTGGCTTTGCTTTATTAATTCTTGCCCTTTTGCAAGATCATTGTCTTCCATTTGCCTGATTCTGACTTTAAAGCCTAGTTTTCCTTTTCAGTTTGGTCTATCCTGCTATTTGAGGTTTCAAGCTGTTTCTGTAGTTGAGTTTTTTTGTGCTTCAGATTGCTGAGTTCCTTTTGCATTATTTCCCATTTTTCCTGCCAGATGGCTTCCATCTTTTTGATAACTTCCAGTTTAAATTCTTCAAGAGCTTGTGGACAATTTCCATTTCTTTTGGAAGGTTTTGGCGCATTTGTTTGCGCTTCCTCTTCTGCTATTTCTTCTGTTTTTTTTTTGTGTGTTTTCCCTCCATAAAATGTATCCAAAGTTACCCCCTTCTTCTTGCTTTTCTTGGTGTTGGGGTGTTGGGATTCTTGGGTACAGTTTGCCATTTTTGTGTTTTGTTTGTTTTTTTTCTTCCTCCCCTTTCCATTCAGAAATCTGAATGAGTAGTACTTGCTCTCAGTATAAGGGTCTAATGGTCAAGGCTTTAATCTCAGGCTAATTCTAGTTTCTCTGCAGCTGCGCTGTCTTCCTGGGGAGGCCCAGGGACTGCGCTCCCCTTCCTGCCAGCGTTTTGGGAGTTAGTGCTCTCAGGTGAAAGTCTTTGTTGGTCTTAGCTAACTCCCAAGACCTGTAGGTGCCCTTTGCTCACATCAGGGAATCCCTTTGCGTACTTGGTGATTATAGTGCGCTAGTTCTGGGTGCCCGAGATCTGTGCTCCCCTAGCCTGCCTGCCGGGATTTCGAGTGTTAGTACTCTCAGGAGAAAGACCTTATCTTATTCAGGTCCCCAGACCTGGGGCTGCCCGTTGTTCAGTCCTGGGATGCCCCTCCCTCTCATGTGGATTCTGGCCAGTGCTGACTTTAACTCTGGCTCCGGCTGTTTGTTGGGGGAGGGGAGGGTGGGTCAGCTTTTCGTTCCCTTATATTGTGGAGGTGCCGGAATCCCACCTACCTTCAGAGCTTCGCCTTGTTGTGGGGTCTTTCCGTTCTTATAAGGTTGGTTTGTTTTTTATTTTGGGAGGGTCTTTTGAGGTCGTCTGTGTCATTGGGTCTGAGGAGAGGAAGCAAGCCGCGTCTACTCTGTAGTCATGCTTACCTGGAAGTCCTCATGTACTACATTTTGTTCAGCCATTCCCCAGTTGATGGGACATCCTCTCAATTTCCAATTCTTTGCCACCACACACACAAAAAAACAGCTATAAATATTTTTGTACAAGTAGGTCCTTTCCCTTTTTTACCTCTTGGGATACAGACCTAATAATCCTATTACTGGATCAAAGACTTGCCCAGTTTTATAGAACTTTGGGTATAATTTTAAATTGCCTTCCAGAATGGTTGGATCAATTCACAACTTCACCAACAATGCATTAGTGTCCCACTTTTGCCACATCTTCAACATTTACTACTTTTGGTTTACTGCTATACTGGCCAATCTGCTAGGTGTGAGGTGGAACTTCAGAGTTGTTTTAATTTCCTTTTCTCTAATCAAGAGTGATTTAGAACATTTTTTCACATGATTATTGCTGGCTTTGGTTTCTTCATTTGAAAATTGTCTATTCACATCCCTTGACCATTTTTCAATTGGAGAATGGCATGTATAGAATAGATTTTCTTGATCTTCATGCCTTCTCCAATACCTTTCAGAGTGGTAAGCATAAAATAGGCACTTCAATATTGTGAACATTATGTCAGTTACCTTAGTAAAATTGGACAGGGCAAAGATTCTGTGGGGAAGGTCATAATTATTATCGAGAAAATCCTGAGCAAAACAGGAAAATAAAATTTAGACTTGGAAAATATTTTAGAAATTATCTGGATGAACTTAATTCTAGATGAGGGAACTAAGCACAAATGTTGACCTCTTTAACTTCACATAAGTAAGTAGTAGACAGCCAACGTGGCAGTGAAGCCCATAGTAGAGGTATAAGGATTAAAATTGAACATAGATCATTCATTGAATATAGGTCAGTAACTGATTTATCATCAGTCCAGAAAGCTAATATGTTGGAGAGCTTCTGTTGGTTGTCATTGCTTAGTGAAAAAGAGATTATTATGAGGACTTGGTGAACTAGTCTTTTACATCTGTTGGAATAAGATTTGTTTAGGTCTTTTAACAGATGAAACTAGTTAAATTTATTTCATTTTGTAACCTGGCTTTTGATACATGTATCAGATTCTTTTCATGTTTTATTAGAGATTAAGAAACCATTTCCTGTTCTGCCAGAAATTGTGGTGGATAAAAAAAGTATTCATAACTGCTTATCTCTGTATACTTAGGGAAGTTGATAAGAAAGTCTCTTAAAGGACAGGAACCTTTGAAATTAATAAATAGTTTTGGTGGCATTTACACAGTGAAGGGAGTGAGTATTCCTATAAAAGTCTTTGAATTTAATAACCTTTCATAATTAAATTTCTAATGAAACAGTTAACCTGTTTCTCCTAACTTGAAATAATGGAAGAAGATTTTTCATTCCTGAGTCACATCAGTGCAGTATCTTCTACAGTTAAATCTGTTTTGGGATTATCAGAGAGTCTTCAAGTTACAATGAAATCTGAACCTACAGTTGAAGAGAAAGGTATCGTAGATACTGTCATTGAACCATTCGAATATACTGTTGTCATTAGGTAAGTGTTTGGACTTCTTTAAATTAATAAGAGAACAAGACTTTTAAAAATATAAAATTGCAACAGTAGGTTGTTTTTGGCCTTTTTACATGAATACCTTAAAAAAGAACAAGTGATAATTAATAAAGACAAGAGGATAACTTTTTCCTTCATTATTTTTCCCTGATGTATATCAGAATGCTTTTATGTGCTCATTTGCTTTATAAGATTATTTATAAAAGTATTTATATTGTAATATTTGGGAAAATGCAAAATTTCTAAATAAATTCTGACAAGGTTAAAATAGCAATGAAAGCATTTGTGGATAGTGGAATGAACAAATTCTTTCAGATACTTTTTTAAGTTCACTATTAGGATTTCTTGTTACCTGTTATGTTGCCAATCCTTTCTTCTAAGGAAAATTTTCATTTGGAAATGAGTTATGTTAAATATTTGAAAAATCGAAAAGGTGAAATACCAAGTCTGAATCAGGCCCGGCTTTCACTTTTTCTGAAGGAATTAGTAATTGTGTGTAGTCTACCTCTATGCCTTTTCAGATATTCTAGATTGTGCTTTTACAAATATGATTACACTTATATGTATATTTTAACATGCTAGCTCTGTCTAGTACTTTCATATGATTAAAGACCAATATTTTTCATTCTGAATATATTAGTCTTACGAAGATTCAGTATTACAATAGATTGAATGGTTGCAGATTTCTAATTTGTATATGGAATATGAATCGAAAAGAGTGTAATATGTTTTTTGATGTATAGTATATCTTCTTCGTGTGTAAAATGGTCTAATCTGCTCAGTTAAGGAACCCACTTTTTCTGTACCATCACACAAGTCTGTTTCTTATGTTGAGACGTATTTCTGCTTTCTCTGTGTGAAAAATTGCTTTCTATCTCCCATCTTTGTTGCAAGTTTTTCTCCTACATTCAGATTTAACTTTTATCATTTGATTTCTCCTTTGATATTAAGACTATTATACATTGCCCATATATCTACTAGTAGTACATTCCAGCAGAGTGTGTGTGTGTGTGTGTGTGTGTGTGTGTGTGTGTGTGTGTGTGTGTGTGTGTATGTATGTATATTGTTTCATCTACTTTGAGGTTATTTTGAATACTGCTCACAAACAAAAAGAATTAAAGAGAGAGGTTCTTTTCATAGTCAATGGCAATCTATGTTATCTTTACTAATTTTGAAGTTCTTTAAATAAAAAATTATTAACTTCAAATTGTGTTGTATCTATTGCCTAGTCTGTGTATCTATATCACAGATGAGGAAGTGTTCTATTTGACAAGGAATTTTGGGCTTCAGTTCTTTTAACTGGAAAATGGGAGTGACCTGGGTAAGATCTAAGAGGCATTCTTTCTAGATATCCTAAAGCCCTGTAATTCTTTTCTATAGATTTCTGTTTCTAAGATTTCATTATGATTGGTAGGACAAAATTTTTTTATAGCAACAAGTAGATTAGAACTTCTTTTTCCTTAAAGCATTCATAATAGAACAGAATATTTGTGAACTTTGTTTATTTAGAAAAGGAAGGGTGGTGTTTGGAATCAGAATTTAGTCCAGGATAGTGACTTTTTTCCATTTAGGAATTGTTCTGGCTTGTGTGAATGTGTGTGGAAAAATATTTCTTACAATGGCTATATTAGAAATAGTCTATATTGGATACTTTAAAATTGCTCTGTTTAAGTAGCATTTTTTCATTTATTCCCATTTTTTGGAGCAGATATTTTAGTGTTGAAAGGAACTCTGCAATTAACCTCACTATTACAATGAAATGAATTCAGCAACACAACTCAGCCACCAGTATAATTTCTCTTCTTCTTTTTTTTTTAATCTATTACCTTCCGTCTTGGAATCAATACTATGTATTGGTTCTAAGGCAGAAGAGTGGAAGGACTAGGCGATGGGGGTTAAGTGACTTGCCCAGGGTCACACAGTTGGGAAGAGTTTGAGGCCAGATTTCAACCTAGGACCTCCCATTTCTAGGCCTGACTCCCAATCCACAGTGCCACTCAACTGCCCCCTATAATTTCTCTTCTGATAAATGCTTTTGATTAAAATACAAGTGGATTAAAGCTTTGTGATCCTGGACAAGTCATTTACTTTCTTCATTTTTTGGATTTTCATTTTTCTGAGTAGGGATGGTAATATTGTAGAGGCAGATGAAGTAATGAATAGAAATACTTTTCAGTGCATGAAAACAGGATATAAAATGTAACGTGGTGTTTAGCAAACAGGGTCATTCATCTTTACTTTGCCTATGTTTTGGAAAAGCTGTAAATAAGCATGGAAGAGCAAATGAGAGCAAAGGAAGAGGGGGGACAGCTGACTAGCTTAGTGGATTGAGAGCCAGGCCTAGAGATGGGAGCTCCTTGGTTCAAATATGGCTGCAGACTCTTCCCAGCTATGTGACTCTGGGCAAGTCACTTGACCTCATTGCCTAACCCTTAACCATTCTTCTGCCTTGGAACCAATACATGGTATTGATTCCAAGACAGAAGGTAAGGGTTTAAAAAAAAAAAGAAGGAAAGAACAAAGGAAGACAAAGAAGAGAAAAATGGGACTTGAGTAATATATCTGTGACTTAATTAAAATTATTTAGAAAGGAAAGAAGTTTCATCAGTAAAGGCCATAGAAATTCATTCATTTGGAATCTTCCAATTAAGATTTTTTTGTTGCAAAAGTTAGGTTGATGTTTTTAGGTCTGTGAACAATGAGCAAATTAATAGTGCAAGCCAAAGGGAATATTTACGTGGGAACTATTTAGTTTAAAAAAATTTCCCCTCAAACTTTCAGATACTCGAGTCAGCACCTGTTTCCAACGAGTATGCAAACAAAGGATTTTTTTTCAAATCTACATGGAGGTTATTGATATCAGCTAGTACAATAGATAGATTTCTTTATCATCTTGAGTTTCTTAGAGTGCTTTTGGCATTTGTGGCTTAAAACTAGTTTGACAAGATGGTCAATAAACTATAAAAGTAATTTTCTATTACTCTATGTACTAGAAAATAAAACCTGTATTTTTGAAAAAGTGTTTTCATGATTTATATTAGTTTTCTCTAATTATTCTGAATTAGTGATATATTACAGTAGGAACTCTGTAGTTATTCTTGGAGTACAGAAAAGTTACAAGAAAAAATGGACATTTTCCTTTCCTAGAGGATCTTATAAAAGAGGATACTTATAATTTAACGAGAATACTTGTAATTAATAAATTAATACCTTTTAAAGTAATGAATACCTTTTTAATACTTCATGATATTTATGATTTTATCTGTGTAGATATTCTATTTTCCTGATATTGTTTATGTCCTTCAGAGAATAAGCCTATAGGAATTTCTTAACTGAACATCTAGGCTTATTACTTGATGTAGGACTACAGAGGTCCTTCAAGAAAATGCACATTTTCTTCCATATTTTTATCAGACATGGAGATAGGACTTTGATAGATTATTTTTTCTACAAAAGTAGCTATGTATGAATTCTAAATTCTTAATGAAATGGTTGAAATCTGCCTTTCTGGAAACAGTCAATAATAATTATTTTGAAGAAAAATAATGAAGGAACAGAGAAGAGAAAGTACTTGGGACTGAATTAAAAGTCAACTTTTATGTCGCAACTAATTTGTAGAAGTCCTTCAGCACAAGGTTCAGAAACTTATTTTATTTGCTGTGCTCTGGGGAGCTCCTGAAAGTTCTTTAGTAAAGGAATAGAATGCTGAAAGTACTACATTCGGAGTATTACTTGTTTGTAGTTTTTAGTTTATTTTGGAGAAAGGATCAAATGGAGGGAAGAAGATTAGTTAGAAAACTATTAGAATGGGGTGGCAATATTATTAATGATGAGGGTTAGAATTTGGAGTGATTACACTGGGAGAAAAGAATGAATGGATGCTGTAGTTACTTTTTATTTTAGAATGGATAGCACTTGGCAACTAATTGGATGTGAGGAATGAGTTAGATGTAAGATTAAAAAATGATTTTAATTGGGATTCTGAGTAACTGGACAGACAGGCAAGTGTTTTTTTAAGGAAGATAAGCTTAGTTTGCACGTGTTGAGTTTGAGGTGCTTTTAGGATATTGTGGTGGAAATATATAGCAGGCATTTGGAAATATGGTAATGGAACTTGGGGTGAGTGCATATAGAGTTTGGGAGGAATTTAACATAGACTTTATAATTAAGGTCAGTGAATATAGAAAAGCTCAAGGACAGAATCTTGATGGACAATATACAGGCAAAATTGCAGTCTAGTATTTTTTGGGAGCAGGTAGATGAAGCAATGGATAGAGTGCTGGGCTTGAAATCAGGAAGACTCATCTTCAGGAATTTCAATCTGGCCTCAGACACTTCCTGGCTTTTTGATCCTGGGCAAATCTCTTCACCTGGTTTGCCTCAGTTTCCTCATTTACAAAAATGAGCTAGAGAAGGAAATGGCAAGCCAATCCAATATCTTTGCCAAGAAAACCTCCAATGAGGTCATGAAGATTTGGACACAACTGAAACAACTCAACAACAATTTATTTTTGGGGGCGTGGGGGTTGTTTTAAATACACTTTTATGTCTTTTTTTTTTAAATCATTACTAATCCTTTCTCTGTCTCAGAGAACCATCCCATATAACAAATAGTATTTTTAGGAAGTGGAAAAATTAGTACAACTGATCAATTCACAGTCAGAAAACATGTGCAATATTTAACACCTGTGATTCTTCCATTTCCACAAACAAATATGTTGGGGATGTTCTTTCATATTTCATTCAAGTCCTGTTCAATTTTTATAGTTTTGTTATATTCACTTTTGATTTTTTTCATGTGTAGTTTTTTCCATATATTATTGTAATTACTGTGTGTAGTGTTTTCTTGACTCAGCTTATTTCACTCTGCATCAGTTCATATAGATTTTTTCTATGCTTCTTTCTTTCACATCATTTCTTTCTTTTTTTTTTAAACCCTTACCTTCCATCTTAGACTCAATACTTACAGAGTATTGATTTTAAGGCAGAAGAGTGGTAAGGGCTAGGTAATGGGAGTCAAGTGATTTGCCCAGTGTCACACAGCTGGGAAGTGTCTGAGGCCGGATTTGAACCCAGGACCTCCCATCTCTAAGCCTGGCTCTCAATCAACTGAGCTACCCAGTTGCCCCTATGCATCATTTTTTATAGCACAGTAGTATCCTTTATATTCATGTATCACAAGTTTTATAATTATTTTTACACGATGAACATCTACTCTTTTTCTAATTCTTGACTATCACAAAAAGTGCTACGATAAGTATTTTGGTGTTTATTGGGAACTTTCTTTTTCTTAGTGGCTTCCTTGGAGTATAAGTCTATCGATGAAGTCTTCAGTTCAAAGGATATGGACATTTTAGTCACTTTATTTCCATAATTCTAATTGCTTTCCAAAATAGTTATACTATTTCACAGGTCCACTAATAATCTATTAGTGTGCCTATCCTTCACATTTCCTCTTACACTGAAAATAATGCCATTTTACCAATTCGCAGGGCATGAGGTGAATCCTCAGAGTTGTTTTCATTTGCATTTTTTTAATTAGTGACTTGGAGCATTCTTTCATGTGGTTATGAATACTTTGCATTCCTCTTTTGAGAACTGTTTGATTATATCCTTTGCCCATTTATCTATTGAGGAATGGCTGTTTAAAAAAAATATATTTATTAATTGTTTCTATGTCTTGGACAACAAACTCTTATCAGAGAAGTTTGCTACAGTGAATTTCCCCCCATTCAATTACTTTCTTTCTTATCCTCAGAATGTTAATTTTGTCTGTGTTGAAGCTGAAATTTCAAGTCATCAAAGTTACCTATTTTATCTTGTTTAGTTAATATTACATATCTTACCTGTATATTTGAGAGGTATATGATCAGTTTCTCTTTAAAAAATTTTATAGTATGATCTTTTAATATTAAGGTCATATATCCATTTAGAATGTACTGTTGAGTATGGCACATGGTGTTGATTTCTGCACACTGCTTTATTTTTTTTCCTCAACTACACATAAAAACATAATTTTAACATTTGTTTATAAAAGTTTTCAGTTCCAAATTTTCTCCCTCCCTTCCTTCCCCCTCCTTTGAGAAGGCAAGCAATTTGATATAGTTATACATGTGTGGTCATGCAAAATGTATTTCCATATTAGCCATGTTTCCAATGAAAATGCAGATTAAGCTCACTTTCTAACTGTCCTCTCTGATGATGATTTCCTTGGATTGGATCTAATAGCAGCTCAGCCTTCTTTCACATTGGGCAGTTAATGGTTCCCTATCCTAGCATGGCCCAGATGACTTTGTGGTAGACTGAACTTATTCCAGGCAATTTTTGATCTCTTTCCCATGGGCTTAATGAATTGCAATGCAAATGCCTTTCCCTGAAGCATCATGACTGGGGGTGGGGGGGAACCTATTTCTCTTGCTCCTCCCCTCCCCCCATTGTCACAATGTACTTATTCAGAACCCTGAAGGAAAAGGAAATAGGAAGACCCTGATTCTCTTGAGGGAATAGGGAAAGTGTCTTTGACTCTGAGATGTAGTTCCTACCTTTTCCATAAAGAAGAGTTAACATACTATACACCATTCATCGATGAGGATGGAAAAGCTCTGGGTCAAACCCAAAAGGACTATTGCAGCTCCAAAGAGAACAAAGGGATGTTATAGGTAAAGGAAAGGGCAAGTAAACCCTCAATCTTGGCAATTTTGTATATAATTTGGCTTGGGGAGAATAAATACGTTATTTCACCTAGTGTTGCTATTTATTTAGATTCTGTGTTCTAGGGAAGACTATTTTAACAAAATGATTTTTTTTGGTAGTACAAAAAGTGCTTTGTAAACAGTATCGTACATATGTGAGTTGGTATTATTAATAGTGACAAATAGGTAGTTATCTCAATAATTATTAAGAATTTGAGGCATCTACATGTAGTCGACAGTTTTAGACTTAGTATCTGGAAGATGTGAATTTAAATCCTTCAGTTGCTATTGTGTATTAGCATTTTCAGAAGTGTCAAACAAGTGATGAGTCATGTAGCTTACATTATTTCTAAATATAGCCCAAACCAGATTAAAGTGTAATTGGGAAATATTTAACAAAATGAAGAAAAATAAGGTAAAACATATAAAACATTACTAAAACCAAGCGAATGCCCCCCCCCCATATATCTTTTAGTCATCCATTTCTATCCGAATTCAGCACTATTGAGCTATGTGGCCCCAAACAAGTTATTAACCTGACTGTGTCTTAATTTCCTCATCTGTAAAAAAAGTTTGGAAATGATCACCTTTAAGTCTTCTTTTATAGATCTAAGGCAGGGAAAAATAGCAAATGCTTATTAAGGGCATACTATATGCCACTATGTTGGAGATAGATATGCAAACAAATAGAGAGCCTATGACCAGTCTAATCGGGGAAATAATACACAAAATGGAGCTGTGGGGAGGTAGGTAGGTACCTGGGCAGAGGCAGAACAGAGAATATGGAGAGTCAGAAGCATATCTGGGAAGAGAATGAAGGTTAGCCAGGCGTGGGCCACTTCACAAAATGGGAGCCCTAGGGGGAATTCATCAGTAGGAGAAGGTGTTTGGCTTTGCAGAGCAATGTTCTAATATAAGAAGTACACATAGGTTGATACATGTTTAACATTTAAAACTATGGCCCCATAATTTATTTAAAATTGCTTATCACATCATTTTGAATTCATATGAAAATAATATGACAGTTATTTAGTTAAAAAGATCTAATATGTTGTTATTCTTCCCCCATTTTTGATAGAAATGAAGATCTGAAGCAAATGTTGGAAAGCAACAAAGATTCTGCCAAACTGGATGCTATGAAACGAATAGTTGGGGTAGGTACAATCATGGATAAGAGTTTTGGTAAATATACCACTAGTAATTTCATTATGTATATTGTCTTTTGAATCCTCAAATGTTCAAGTGTTCAGTTTTCTTGATATATGCTCTTTAAGATGAACTAGAGTAGTTATAATAGAGAAAGAATCAGCCTTAGAGTTGGAGAAGATATATATATATATATATATATATATATATATATATATATATGTTCAAGTTCTGCCTCTGACACATACTAACTGTGTGATCTTAGGCAAGTAACTTAACTGTTCAGTGTTTCTGGCAGGCAACTCTTTATAATTATGTATCTCTGGGATATGTGGAGAAAGTTTTCTATATAAATGAAATCACTCCCAGCACCTCCCCCAAAAGCAAGGCTTCAAACTCTTTTTTATTTCTTATTAATGTTAGTTGTTTCATTTTTTTAATGTGTCATTTTTCAATTTGGGAGTGTTCTTTAGGATATTTAACATCAATGGTTTCAAACTCAAATAGAAACTGGCCTCTGCTGCCATATATTGACCTAGAAAAACCATAAGTTAATATAATCTTTGTTGTCTTTCATTTTTATTTATCATTTTCTAGGTATATTTTAATCTGATTTTGCCCACAGCATTTCAATTTTGACACCTCTTTTTTACATGTTATCTTTTTTTCCAATCAATGTGACTTCTAGTATTTTAGATGGGTCAGTCACTTTAGAATTAAAAAAACAAAACAAAACTATCAGCATCCCTTGCTTTCATTTGTATTTTGATAGATTTTAAGTTTCCTTTCCTCCCCTCCTTTCTCCTCCCTTCTCCCTCAGTCTCTGTCTCTCCTCTTCAGGATGCTCTCCTGTTAGGAACAAAATAAAACACTTTTAAGACATTCAGTAATTACCAAGAGATTTGCTTTACCACAATATAGAAAGGTTATTCAATTATGGAATGCTTTCTTTGGGATAAGCAAGGCCTTTCTTTTCTCCAGGTGAAATCATATCTGAGACATTGTGGTAGCCTTAAGACATCTACCAAGTCTGAATGGTTTCATTTTCATGTGGGTGGGCCTTTTTCTGAAATTAAGTGATCAGGAAATCACATCTATTTGGCCAGAGTTTATCAGGAAGTTGCTTCATTTTGAGTCACAGTGTGAGGGTCAATAAAATATCCGAATAGCTTTGAAGCCTCTCAAAAACAACAATAAAAACTAGCCTACTGAGAAGAGAAGGAATCCTGATCAAAAGTTACCCTTTTAGAGATGGGGAATGACTTTTGTTCTTTCTTACTCTGCTATCATGCCTGGAAAACCTTTGCCTATAATCTGATAATGCATATGACGATTTTTTTTATTGAGTTCTTAATAACTTTTACTTAAATTAAATAGGGTGTTTTCTGAAATAAGGTCATATTTTGATAAAAATCACACAAACTCAAAGCAAAAATGTACTCAGGAACTATAGGAGACCTAAGCACCATCACATTCAAAAACCCCTTAGTTCCCTTCCAACACCACTTGAACTTGGCCAAAAGTTTTCCTTCTACAAAACTGGAAATAATGTTTCTGTGACATAGTAATATGGAATTAGTATAAGACAAACTAAAATGAGAAAAAAAGTATTTTAAATCTTTTGGAAGAAAGATGCCATTTAATTTGAAGTTTTTTGTTTTGTTAGGTGTCCTTTTCCCTAATTGTTAGTATTTTGCATCTGCTACAGAGGAAAGCGTTTTTACTTAAACAGTCAAAAAGTCTTAGTAAAAATATTAACCTCAGTGTTGATATGTATTTGTGGGTTAGATAAGGAATCTGTATAATTATTGGACTTGCTATGAAAGTCATATCAATCTAAAATGTAGATGTGATTAATGGGTGCTTTTTAGAGCTTTTGTATGATTAGTGGTATCTGTGGTTGATAGGAATGATAGAAATATACTGAATGGAAATAAATTTGTTACAAATTGTCTGAGTCCCTCTAAAAATTCTAAATTAAATCTTAGGGAAATACTTCTTAGGGAAATACTAAGTTTTAAATACAGTTGGGAAAAACATGATGCTAATGTAGCTTTAAAGAAGTTTTAAAATGTTGTTGTGGTGGTAGGAGTTGTGTTGTAAGGAAAGTGGTGACATTTGCAGAAAAGTGGCATGAGACCAGCAGGAAGATTCTAGAACTTTGGAAGGGGTTTAGGCTGAGTCCAAGACAGTTATTGGGTTCTCTTGAATCTCTGGAGGTGTCAGCTGCAAATTTCTTGGTGGCTATCCTTTCCTGATTCCTGTTTGCTATTAGCCATCGAGGAGGTATACAGAGACCATGAGATCGAGTCTGTATTCTTTTGGATCGAAGACCTTCCCTGGCCTTAGCAAAGCCTTACATAGACCCTTTCCTTAATTCCAACAAAGGGGGGAAGTATAGTTGAGAGTTTTAGTTAAGATTAGAGACTTTAGATCTAGGTTAGGGAGAAGTAGAGTAGGAAGTTCTATAAGAAGGAATTCTTGTGAAGGGATTATTAGATCTGGTGGGGATAGATAGATTAAAATTAGTTTAGATAATCCTAAATCCCCTTTTCACCTTTTCCTTATTTATTAAACCCAAACTGTCCTGTGATTATATATTGTCTGTGTTTATTAGCTCAAGGTCTGACTCTACCTGCCCTAGGCTTCTCTACTCTTCCCAAACTAGATTGATGAGAATTATTTTTCGTTAATATTAAATTAGAAATCTCTTTCTAATCTAGTAAATCTTGTGTAGAAATTATGAAAATATATTTCCTTCTTCCTGCAACCTGAGTAAGTGTCATTGGCTTGTTTTCCCCATTAATTCTACTGGCCAACTTTCAAAATGAAATCTGAAGAACACTAGGGGGTAATGGTGGGACTACTTGCTGAAGTTCTAAAGTCAATAAAATTACCTTTCTACATATCTCCCATAATAATCATTGGTTTTCAGCTTGTACAGAAAAGTACCGTTTCTCATCATGATTATAAGACAGCTTTTGCTCAGTATGACTTGTGTAGTCTCTACATATAACAAGTAGAACTCTTTGTTTTCAATGATTAGTAGTATTGATAGAAGCATGTACTTCTATAATTGTGTTTCCATAGACTCCCAAGAGCAGTTTTTGAAAATTGTAGTTTTTTTTTCTTTAACTAAAGCTTGATGCCAACCTAATTAACATTCGTTTTTGTTAACCTTCTGAAGTATATAGGGACTTTGTTAATCCCAAGTTTCATTTTTTTCCTGTTGTATCAGCATATTATTTGAGTTAGAATATTTTCCTGAGGGGATTGTTAGATATATTTTTAATATTAACTTTCAACTTCCCTTAATTCTTTTAATTTTATTGGAATTCAATATATATTTTGATCCCGTTTTAAATTGGTCCTGGAGAGGCGTTGTCAGTGGTCATCATATAGCAAGGTCTTAACCTTTGCTCAATATTTGCTCAGATAGTTGATAATATTCAAAGTTAGTAATGATAAGATGATTTTGTGAAGCAAGTAAATACCAAATGAAGATTTTTAGTGATGCTATCTATCAGCTTGTATATGACAAAGTATGTTTTTTAAAATCACATGCCATTCCAAAGATATTTTGATGTTTTGGAAGTATTCATTGACATTGGATATCTCCTGGCTACCATAGATAAATTATTTTCAAAACAATTTACTACTCACAACAGCAACAACTACCAGCAAATAAGTCATCCGCCAACTAACAAACCAACAAAACATCACCAAATGAACCAGAAGTCACCACCTATCCACTCAATATATCCACCCAGGCAAACCAGCAACAAACAAACAACCTACCTTGTCTTGTATTAAGTTCCCTATTTCTGTTGGTAGTATTGCCATCTCCCCTTGGCTGGCTGACTTTTTCCACAAAATCTTTTTTCATGTTGTTGTTTTTTTTCACTCCTATTGTATTCTAGTTTAGTTCTTCATTAACTCTCAGATGAACTTTTGTAATAGCTTCCAAACTTGTCTGTCTTTACCTCTCATAGCTACTCAAATTTATCTAATTTTCATGTCTGTATTTGCCACTTCCCTTTTTAAATTCTGTTAGTGGCTCTATAGTATCTTTTAAGATAAAATAGAAATTCCATATCTTGGTATTTTAGTTCCAACTTATCTATTCATAATTATTTCCCACTTCATTCTGTGTACCATAAAGTTCCAGTCATTTAACTGTGGCTTCATCTCACACTTTCTGCCCTCTCCCATGTCTTACCTATTTGTACAATTTGCTCTTTTATTCCTTCCATGAGTCTGATTATTGAAATCCTTCCCTTCTTCAAGGTCCAGCTTTGGTGATCTACCTTTTTCATGGTACCCAGCTGAAAGTGTTAAATTAATGAATTCCTTCTTATTCTAGTTGGTCTGGATTTTTCCTTTCTTCCTATCATCATTGTCTTCATGTCATATTTATCTCCATATGGGTTTTATATTCTGCTGTGAGAATGTAATCTCTGTGAGGAAGGGACTATTTTTTTTCCATTGTTTTTTACTCATCTCTTAGTACAGTGCTTTTTGTATAGTGGTTTCTTAATATAATTTGGTGAGTAAAATCTGAAAATACTTTGTTCTTCATTCTGAATATAATTTCTAATTGTGAGGTACCATTGATGAAGCTTTTGAATTTATTGATATTGACAGCATTTGCTTTGTATTGGAAAATCTATAGATATAATCACCAATGTAGTTAAAAGTCTGAGCCATACCACTTTATTTTTATTATTTAAGAAACACACATAGACTTTTATTAGTTCATTTTCTTTTCTAATTTTTAAAATTTCAGAGTAAATGAATATATCCTGGGAATTTAGCTAATTTTCATATCTAAAGATATGTTATTTTATAAATAACTCATTTTTAAATAATTAAGATACTGTAATTGTACTTCAGAAACTTTCATTTAGGCCAGGGATGCGGTCAAAGTGTACTTAAGTGTTATTTGTAAAAGACACAATTAAATGAATGTTTAACAAGTATGTGAGTTAGATAAAGTAAAAAAGATGACAAATTAATGATGCATTTAACTCTCTACTGAATAGTTCTTTTAAGTTGCTTCTAGCATCAATGTCATAACTGACCTATTTTTATCAGTATTTGTCAAAGCACTGTACCAAATCTCTTTGTTTTTTCTCACTTATTACTTTCTTCATTAAAATCTTAGTAATGTCTTAATAATTCCAAGTCTACAGGAGAAAACTTAAATGATCCTTTTCTCTTTTCTCAAGTTTGGTCCACTCCACAGTTGTTGGGTGAGCAGAATCTTATTTTTTCTACTGCAGTGACTATTTCTAGCCAACTAAAGGAAAGACTGGATCTTGCGTTCACCACCCCCCCCCCCCCCACACACACACACACACTTTCTGTTCCCCTTTAACTGTCTTGAATGTTCTTCTCTGAAATGGCAAGTTTGAAGGTTTCCTCTAATAACTAACTCCCACAATTAAATCTTTCAACTAAGAGGTCTTTTATTTCTTTTAAATAGACGAGGTAAGGTGAGGGGAAAGGGTGAGAGGAAAATAGGTCTCCCTAATTTTATAAGTTATCCCTGTTGATTGATGATTCTAAGATGTATTCAAATTCAGGAAATGACATTATCTTTCCCTAAGGGGAGATGTTGACAGCAAAGGCTGATGGGTTTCTTCTGAGCTATACCCAAAATTCTTCTCAGCACTCAGTCATATAGATAATCAATGACTAAAGAGAGTTTGTCTTCCACCTTCTCTTCTAACAGCCAGAGAAGGAAGTGAAGTTCAAGCAGATGGGCTTCCTAACTGCTCCCTTCAAGATTCCATTGGAAATCTGTCTCCCGCTCATTTGATTGGCACTTTATCAAGTTCTAAGCTTCTTACTTTTTCTGCAGATCCATTTTGTCACTTTTAGAAATCTTTGTTTACAAATCCTCATTTTACTTGTGAATCCATCTGGCGCTTGTGATTTATTCTTAGGGAGTTCTCTGATGGCTTGTTTCTTTTTCTGATATGGGGTTATTTAAGTATTCTATTTCCTCTTCTGTTAATCTAGGCAATTTACATTTTTATTCATCCATTTCTACCAAATTGCCATATTTATTGCTAGGTAATTGGGAATAATAGTTCTTAATAATTACCTTAATTTCCTCTTCATTAGAGGTGAGATCATCTTTTAAATTCATGATACTGTTAATTTCATTCTCTTCTTTCTTTTTCTTAATTAGATTAACCAATACTTTATTTGTTTTTTCAAAATACCAGTTTTATTTATTAGTTCAATAGTTCTTTTACTTTAAATTTTGTTAATTTCTACTTTGATTTTTTGGATTTCCAATTTGGTCTTTATATGAGCATTTTCAATTTGTTCTTTTTCTAATTTTTTTAGTTGCACGCCCAATTTATTAATCTTCTCTGTACTGCTTTTGCTGTATCCCAAAAATGTTGATATTTTGTTTCCTCATTGTCATTCTTTTCATTGAAATCCGTAATTGTTTCTATGATTTGTTCTTTAACCAACCAGTTTTGGAGAATCATATTATTTAATTTACAAATAATTTTTAATTTGCCTCTCCATGTGCCCTTACTACTAATAATTTTTATTATTGCATTGTGATCTGAAAAAGCTTTATTTATTGTTCCTGCTTTTCTGCATTTGTCTGCAATGTTTTTATGCTTTAGTATATGGTCAATCTTTGTAAATGTACAATGTAAATGTACCACTCTTTCACACGTGGGTCACAGACCTCCCACTCAATGTATGAAATGGGTGTTCACACCTTTTTGTGATTAAAATCCAAAATGGGTAGATCTCTATATTCAATATTAAGTTCTGTGTTTACACTTTGGGGATTAAAATCTAAAAATAGACAGGGGATTATAATTTAATCTTCACAATCAAGGAAGAGCTAAGTACTTATATTGTTAAAATGAAGGGAGAGCCAAATCCAATCTTCACATAATGAAAACAATTTTTAAGAGTTACAGATATCATTTTTCCATATGGGAATATAATTAATTTGACCTTATTGAAGGCCTCTTAAAATATTTTCCCCCTCTTGTTTTACCTTTTTATGGTTCTCTTGAATTTTGTATTTGGACATTAAATTTTCTATTTAGTTCTGGACTTTTCTTTAGAAAAGCTTGGAAATCTTCTCTTTTGTTAACAAGCCCATACTTTCCCCTGAAAGTATATAGTCAGTTGTGATGGGTAGGTGATTCTTGGTTGTAGACCCAATTTTCTTGCCTTCCTGAATTTTCCACACATTGTGGTCCTTTAGTGTGGAGGCTGCCAGATGCTGTGTAATCGTGACTGGGGCTCCTTGATATCTGAATTGTCTCTTTCTGGTCATTTGCAGCATTTTCTCCTTTGCCTGGAAGCTTTTGAATTTGGCTATAACATTACTGGGAGTTTTCTTTTGGGGATTTAATATAGGAGGCAATCTATGGATTCTTTCAATGCTTTTGTATAGCCCTTTTGTTCAGGAATATTCGGGCAGTTTTCTTGGATAATTTATTGTAATATGATATTAAGGCTTTTAAAATTTCGTTTATTTGTTTATTTTATTATTATTATTATTATTATTTTTGTTCCAGGCTTTTTCAGGTAGACGAATAATTCTCAAATTTTCTCTCCTGGATGTGTTTTCCATGTTATTTGTCTTTTCAATGAGATGTTTCATGTCTCCTTTTATTTTTTCATTTTTTAAATTTATTCTTGCTGTCTCGTGAAATCATTAGTTTTTACTTGCTCAATTCTATTCTTTAAAGACTGATTTTAAGCTATGATCTTTTGATTTTCCTTTTCATTTTGTTCTAACCTGCTTTTCATGGCTTCCAGCAGGTCAATTCTGGTCTCCAATTTGCTTATTATTTCATTTGATTTCTGTACCTCTTTTTTCATATGGGCAATTAAACTGTTATTTTCTTTTTGTATTACTTTCATTTCTTTTCCCCACTTTTCTTCCCATTTTTCTTCTATCTTTCTCATATGTTTTTTTTTAACTCCCTTTTAAGTTCCTTGAGAGCTTGTGACCAATTTACCTTTTTTTTTTGAAAGTTTGGACGTCTTTGTTTGCTTTTCATTCTTTGCTGTTGCTTCTGTATTTTGTCCTTTTTCTCCATAGAAATTATCCGATGTCAGGAACTATTTTTTCAATTGCTTATTTCTTTTGCCACTAGTGGAATGTTGGTGGTCATTGCTTTTTTAGCTTTTGCTTTTCGTGACTTTGTCATGGTAGTATCTTCCCTTCCCTATTAGAAACCTGAGTAAAGCAGGTAGATCTGTGATGTTCTTAGTATAACACATGCATTAAAACATTTGACCCTGAGGCTATCTTTTCAGCCCCGGCTAGTGTTTCTGTATCAGCTCTACTCTCTACTGCCCAAGCTTCCTGCTCTTTAGCCTCTAGTCTTCCTGCCAAATCCTTGCACTGCCCTCAGGGGTAAGTTTGTGGTGCTTTCAGCCAGGCCCCTAGAATTTGGAGATTGTCCAGGACTGTTCTCAAACTCTGGAGTAATAGGGTTGTGGGGGAGGAGTGATCAGCTTACACTTTGATTAGTGTAGTTTTTCCCCTTGTAGCATGGGAATTTCTACTCACTGCCTACCTCTAACACTGCGTCTAGTGGAAGAGTCCCTTTAGTTGTTTGGTTTGGATTTCTGTTCTTTTGAGATGCTTTGTAATGATTCATTGGAAGAATATTCAGAAGTCTTCTGCTACTACTCCGTCATCTTGGCTCTGCTCCCTGAATGCATTTTTCTTGATTTCTCTCTATTGCTCTTGTTTTCCCAGAAAATTGATGGTGACAGTGTAGAGTTAAAAGTCTTATATTCTTCTAGATTTCTTAATTCTGGCACAAAGAGCATTTGCCCCTCTAACCGTGTCTTGAAGAACTTATGGCATGTGTGTTGGAGTGAGATGCTCCCCTCCTCTTCTCCACACACCTAAGCACATTTCTCACAGGCCCTTCCCCTCTTCCCAGCAGCCCAGTGGGAGAGCTTCTTTCTTCTCCTGTCTGGATAATCAGAGGTGGGGCATATGAGGTTTGCAATTTGGGAACTTGGTCTCTAAAAGGTTCACCATCACTGTTCTGACTGATGTCAAAGTACAATCCCTTACCTAATATTTAGAATTATATCAGGTAAAGTCAGGATATATATTTTTTAATTTACCACACAGTCTGTTGGAAAAGTTTGTCATGGTACTACAGTCCCAAGAATTCTTGAGTTTATAAACATGATCAAACAGTTTTTATGGACAGGGATTCTTGGGTTCTATGAATTAAAAAATTTTTTATAACTGTATTTTGATGTAAGTGATGTTCTTTATAATTCTATGAATTCAGATTATATAAGCTCCCTTTCAACTCTTAAGACAAACTAGGCAAAACAGAAGTCCAGAATTTATTACAAAACCTTTTTAAAAAAAACTTCTTAATCTCTGTGTATTTAAATGTTTGTATTTATTAATGATTCAGCCTTAAAAAATATGTAAAAAAAAGCCCTTTTGCATTCATAAGAAATTTTATGATGTTGAAGTAAAATATCTTGAACATAATTAAATGCTTAATCAAAATGTTTGACAAGAGTAGGCTTAATAGGTATATATTAAAAAGTGATAAATAGAAACATTTTATCATGAGATTTATTTGATAATTTAAGTATTCACAGAATTATGAAAATTTTGTATATTCGGATATAAATTAAATTTTTCTTAAATTATTTGTTAATTTAATATTTCATATGTTTTGTTCATTAGACATTAAAACACTAATAATATACTTGTATTTCAGATGATTGCAAAGGGGAAAAATGCCTCTGAACTGTTTCCTGCTGTTGTGAAGAATGTGGCCAGTAAGAATATTGAGGTATATTGTGATGCATTATTTTCATGATTTCTTTTGTTATTAAAGAGTTTTTGGTTATTCTTGAAATGCTCAAAAAAACTTCTTAGGTTGCACAGACTTGATTGTAGTTTATTTTTATGAGAAACTTTATCATTTAGAAAGTATAACAAACAAGATGACATAGTTTAGGGTATTGCAAAAGGTGAAATCTGATCCTGAGAAGATCTTACCTGGAAGAATGATTACTGTCATACTTTCCTATTATCCTCTTTCCAGATTCCTGTTAATTTCTGGTCTAGGGAGAAGTAAAGGTCCAATGAGACAGCTTTGCTAAAAAATTCTTGGAAAGCTAGCACAATTTTAGATCAAGAAGACTGTGGTATATAAAGACAACCCTAATTTTCTATATGTGAGTCATTGACATTGTTAAGAACCTTTCGTAAAACACATTTATTAGTATCCCTTATTGTGAAGAAAGCTGTTACTGATGATGTAAAACTAGACATTCCTCTGGACTCTGGTCAAGATTCTGGTTGTTGTTGTTTTCTTAATTGCTAACTGTGACAGTCCTATCTAAGCTAATCTTCTTATGCAGTGCCATCCCAATTAAATTACCAAAAAATTATTTTATTGGTGTAGAGAAAATAATAATAAAATTTATTGGTGTAGAGAAAATAATAATAAAATTAATTTGGAAGAACAAACGTTTAAGAATATTCAAGCCATTAATGAAAACAATGTAAAGAAAGGAGTCTAGCAATAACAGATATTAAACTCTTATTATAAAGTAGTAATTACCAAAACTATTTGGCACTGACTTAGAAAGGCAGATCAGTGGAACAGAATAGACATCAAACAAACATCATAAAAAATTAAAGCAGCCTTGTAGTTAACAAAAGTATAGATTGAAGTTTTGAGAATAAGAATTCATTATTTGGTAAATATTGTTAGCAGTTTGACAAGAAACTAGGTATAGCCCAATATGTTTCATCATTTAATAAGAGAAGGTCAAAATGGATACATAACTTAGACTTAAAGGGAAAATATCATAAGAGAATCAGTAGAATAGGGAACATCAGATTTTGGGCTAGGAGAGGAATTTATGTATAAACAAGAAAAGGCATTGTGAGATGTAACATGAATAATTTTAATTACATAAAATTGAAAAGTTTTTCTACAAATGAAACCAATGTAGCCAAGAATAGAAGGAAAACAGAAAAATTAAAAAAAAATTTATAGACAGTTTCTTGGATAGAGAGCTCATATTTAAAACAGAGAGAACTTTGTTGAATTTATAAGAATCTCAGCCATTCCCCAATTGATAAGTGGTCAAAAGATAGGAACAGACAAGTTTTTGGATGAAGGTTTTAAAGCAATATATATAGATAAAGGAAAACAACACTCTCAATCACTGCTGACAAGAGAAATGAAAATCAAAACAGCTCTTGAGATTTCATCTCACATTTATCAAATTGGCTAAAATAATGAAAGAGTAAAATGATAAGTGTCGGAGGGAATGTGGAAAAATGGGAACATGAATATCCTATTGGTGGAACTGTGAAGTGATCTAACCATTTTAGAGAGAAAATCTAGAAGTATGCCTAAAATATTAGGAATCTGTGTGTACCCTTAGACCCAGCAATACCACTGTTGTGTCTCTTTCCCAAGGAGATCAGGAAAAAAGGAAAATAACTCAAATTTTATAAAATATTTATAGTAGCTCTCTTTGAGGTATCAAAAAACTGGAAAATGAAGTTACATCCATTAATTGGGGAATGGCTGAACAAGTAGTGGTATATGATTATGAAGGAATACTGCTGTGCCATAAGAAATGATTAGAATAATTTCAAAAAAATAGGGAAAGATCTATGTGAAATTATGAAAAATCTTTATCAGTAGAATAACTTCAATGAATGCCCACCTCCAGAGAAAGAACTGATAAGTAAAAACACAAGAGACATTGTTTATATACACATATATTTTTTGTGGGAATTCTTATTTTTTGGGAACTTTCTATTGTGTAGAGGTAAGATAAAGGAGGTATCTGGCAATTTTGATTTTAGGTAATGCTTTAGTAGTAAATGCTTGAGATAGCCAAAATGATTATTATTGTTCAGATTCATTTGATTTTTAATTTGAGTAACATTATTTGTTGTCTAGAGAGAGAGCTATGATTTCTAAATTAGGATACAACCTATTTCTCATCTATCTTCCCAATTCAATAGACTCCTCTTCCCCTTCCATATTTAAGTACAAATTCAGAGTCACTCTGTGATAAAAAAAAAAGGAATCTATATTTCATAGAGGGTAGAGTTTTTCTCTTTATAAAATGTCTAGAAGAAAACAATCAATATGACTTGACTTAGTGATTGATTGCTGATGAAATTGAGTTGCTTCCCTATCAGGAAGTAACTGATTTAAAATGTAATCCATAAAAAATAGTTTGTTTTAAAAATTCTAACAGGTTATATATGAAAGTTTGTTGAAGTGAGGATGATATGATGACAATAAATGTTGTACATAGATATTATGTTACTTCGATGCAAGATTGTGCATAAGAGTATAAACACCAACAGGTCCTAACAGCCTAGAATGGCTGCCTGTATGAAAAACCATGGCAACTATAGCAACTTTCTGAGAGGACTGACCAGTCAGCAGACCTGACCACTTTGTAGTAAGTTAGTTTTCCATTGCTGTGCATCACTCTCCCCTGTACACAATACAAAATGACTCTCAGTTCTCTAGGCTCCTTTTCATTTTTTTTTAAACCCCTACCTTCTGTTTTGGAGCCAATACTGTGTATATACACAGGTACATCGATGTATGTATATTCATAGACATTATTTCTTAACCTTCCTATCCTAGCTCTTGTTACCATCCTCTTGACTTCCTTGTTCAAAAATCACCAAAAAGGATATGGGAAATGTTGGGTATCAGGATTCACCATGATTTTTTTTATATGTACCAACATATAGAGCTGAAACAGTTTGGAAAGAGTGCTTTAGAATGTGTTGTTTTCATAAAAAAGAGGCCATTTTAGAATCAAGTGATTTTTTTATTCTTCAAACCTTTTAAAAAACCCAAACTTTAATTTTTAAAAAACTGTCCAATCATTAATTAAAATTATTTCTTCTACTTTCTGCATATAGTTCTCCTGATCACCTATTATATATTTAGAGATTCATTCATTCATACTTTTCCATTTTTTTTTCACTCTCAACCCACAGGCCCTGGGGAGCTGAAAAAAAAATTTCAATAGCTAAATAAATAGAGATGAACAAAATATCACTAGGCAATTTTATAGTCAGTGTTTAAGTAATTTCTATTTTCTAAAAAAAGAAGATGAATTGTAATGAAGAGACAACATAAATATATGGTGTATTGAGTCTGTAAAATAACCATGAAGTAAGTATGACAGTTGAATTTTTGATATAAGTAAATGAATCAGAACAGTTAGATATTAGTTGTTTATATAATATATACTGCTAGGATTACAATGACAAGACTAAACTAAACATTCTAGCTTGTTAAAATTATTGAGACAGAAATCATCACTACAGTAATAGTCTTCACATATATAGAGAAAATTTATTTTTCAAGGAATCTTGAATTGAGATGGTCAGAACCCAATAAAGTATTTTAAAAATAAATTTAAAAAGAATTTTTAGAAAAAGAAAAATTTCTTTGCATGAACTCTTTTCCCTTATATATCAACTTGATTATAATAATTTGCAGTGGAGGACTTTTTTTATGTTTATACTTTAGATACTGCTTTTTGATATAATACTTAAGTGAACCTAATTTACTTTAATCTAAGACAATAAATAAATTATATAACTTAGAGTGAATATTACCATCACAAGGAATAGTAAGTGTTATTGTAAATCATTTTTAAAGTTGACTAACATTGATAAAACAAGACCAAAAATCTATTTTTAACCATTGATGCCAATTGAAGAAGTAGATTAAATTAACTGGTTTTGAGATTTGACTTCTTCTTTCTGGTTCATATGGATGGGAAAACAGATTAATACTTGTTTTGAGTACTGGTAAAGAATATTTTCTCCCTAACATAAATATATTGGGCTCCCATGTCACACAATCTTATTGATTTCTCTTTCTTTTACACAACATACTCATAGCAGTCATGTACTTTGTACCTGTAAGTTTATAGGCCTGAGGCCCTTGTATTAGGGAATTTTGGTGAAAATCTTTGAAACACTAACCTATGTATAATATTCTGATCCTTCTAATGTTGGTCTATCATTCAAATTGTTGAGTGCTTACTGTGTATGTAGTACAATTCTGAGTACTATGGGTGATAAAAAGAACATAAAGCCCCAAACTTAATACTCTTTTAAGTATGAAAAGCTTAATTGAAATTGCGCAGTATCATATATTATATATATATATATATATATATATATATATAACATATAATTAATAAATAAATGCTGAAGTAATGTAATTACTAAAGTAAGTAATGTGAAGAAAGGAGAAATTACTGTGCCTTGGTTCATTGGCAATTGGGCTTAAGATGGACCTTGAAGAAGTATGGTATTTAGATAGATCGACTCATTTATTCGTACATGTATTTATTCATTCTTAACTTCTTTTAGGTAGAGAAGCAGGGTATTGCTTGTCCAGAGTTTGCTAGACAAGACCACAGTATATGGTGTGTTTGCTTAACTGTTTTTCTCACCTATCAGACAGGGTTCAAGTTCTAGGTAGGAGGGGTTATTTTCAGAAATGATAATGATATATTTTTTAAAAGTATCAATAAAAACAAACAGATTGACTGTGAGAAACGGAACAGAGGCTGAAGTGGGGAGTGAAGGCATTTTGGGAGATAGTTAATAGACTGAATGGAATTTGAATAGAGGATGCCTGTACAGCATTAGCAGGAAGTAAGGTTGGAAATGTTAAGTTGAGGCCAAAGTATTGAGCCTTTAGTGATGCCCTGAGGAGTTATATTTATCCTATAATATTTGAGATTTTCAAGCAAAGTTGTAATCTGATGATAGTAATGATAGAAGTTAGAGAGTATCATTTAAAAGGATGTGGAAATAATGATGTAGATTAAGCATATTGAGAATGGAAAGGAAGGATAAATATAAGACAAAGAAAGAATCAAGATAATGGTTCTTAAATATGACGTTCTTAATTGAGGGCCTATGAATTTCAAAGAATATTTTGATGTTTGTTATTTCATACAATTGTATTCCTTTTATTTGATTTATTTAAAATATTTTCAAAAAGGGTTACATGGATTTCACTAGAGTAATGCTAAAGGGATGACAAAAAAAAGGTTAAGAACTGACATGTAAGGAAGAGTCAGAGAAGAACTTGAAGTTTTGAGTCTGGATTGTTTATAACATAGAGACCAGTGTAGGTATAATTGAACTACCTCTATAAGAAGCTCTAAGCCTATTGTTACATTGCTAGGATACCATGTCACTTAGCAGATTTTATTCTTCTATGATAATTTAGCTTTACCTCTGATTTTACTTGAATTAATAAAAGAGGGAAGGGAAAACATTTTAAATAGATGAAAATTATTGTCGTTGCCTTTTTTGGTTATTACTTTCCTTTCTGAATCTATCCTTTTACTAAAGCATTCCATAAAAGTTATCTTTGGGATGAATGAAGGATAAAAAGAAGAAAGATAAAAAGATGATCTAGCAAAACGAATGAACATATTAACCCAGTTTAACATTGTATGCGGTATTTTTTTGGAAAATTTTATTTAGTCAATTTAGAACATTATTCCTTGGTTACAAGAATCATGTTCTTTCCCTCCCTCCCCCCCCTCCCCCTTCCCATAGCCAACGCACAATTCCACTGGATATTACTTGTGTCCTTGATCAGAACCTATTTCCATGTTGTTGATGTTTGCACTAGGATGTTCATTTACAATCTCTATCCCAAATCATATCCCCCTCGACCCATGCAATCAAGAAGTTGTTTTCTTCAGTGTTTTTACTGCCACAGTTTTTCCTCTGAATGTGGATAGTATTCTTTTTCATGATCCCTCTGAGTTGTTCAGGATCACTGCATTACCATTAATGGAGAAGTCCATTAAATTTGATTGTACCACAGTGTATCAGTCTCTGTGTACAATGTTTTCCTGGTTCTGCTCCTTTCGCTCTGCATCAATTCCTGGAGGTCATTCCAGTCCCCATGGAATTCCTCTAATTTATTATTCCTTTGAGTACAATAGTATTCCATCACCAACATATCCACAATTTGTTCAGCCATTCCCCAGTTGAAGAGCATCCCCTCATTTTTCCATTTTTTTTCCACCACAAAGAACACAGCTATGAATATTCTTGTACATGTCTTTCTCCTTATTATCTCTTTGGGGTACAAACCCAGCAGGACTATGGCTGGGTCAAAGGGGAGATATATCGTCTTTTATTGTCCTTTGGGCATAGTTCCAAATTTCCCTCCAGAATGATTGGATCAATTCACAACTCCACCAGCAATGAATTAATGTCCCAACTTTGCCACATGCCCTCCAACATTCAGTACTTTCCATTGCTGTCATGTTAGCCAGTCTTCTAGTGTGAGGTGATGAGGTTTTGATTTGCATTTCTCTGATTATCAGAGATTTAGAACACTTTTTCATTTGCTTATTAATAGTTTTGATTTCATTAACTGAAAATTGACAATTCATGTCCCATACCCATTTATCAATTGGAGAATGGCTTGTTTTTTGTACAATTGATGTAGCTCTTCATAAATTTTGAGTAATTAGACCTTTGTCAGAGGTTTTCCTTATGAAGATTGTTTCCTAATTTGTTGCTTCCCTTCTAATTTTGGTTGCATTGGTTTTGTTTGTACAAAAACTTTGATGTAATCAAAATGATTTATTTTACATTTTGTGATTTTTTTCTTTTCATTTATTCATCTATCTATCTATCTATCTATCTATCTATCTATCTATCTATCTATCTATCTATCTATTCATTTATTTTTAGAGCCCTTACCTTCCATCTTGTAGTCAATACTGTGTATTGGCTCCAAGGTAGAAGAGTGGTAAGGGCTAAGCAATCGAGGTCAAGTGACTTGCCCAGGATCACACAGCTGGTAATCGTCTGACGCCATATTTGAACCTAGCACCTCCCATCTCGAAGCCTGACTCTCAATCCACTGAGCTACCCAGCTGACCCATTTTGTGATTTTTTTCCTAACTCTTGCCATGTATACTATTCCATGTTCCTTTGATTTACTTATAGTTTCCTTCTCAAGTCATTCACACATTCTGAGTTTATCTTGGTATAGGGTGTGAGATGTTGATCCAAACATAATCTCTCCCATACTGTCTTCCAATTTTCCCAGCAGTTTTTATCAAATAGTGGATTTTGTTCCCCAAAGCTAGGATCTTTGGGCTTATCATAGACTGTCTTGCTGAGGTCACTTTCGGCAAGTCTATTCCACTGATCCTCCTTTCTGTCTCTTAGCCAGTACCAAATTGTTTTGATGACCTCTGCTTTGTAGTATAGTTTGAGATCTGGGACTGCAAGGCCACCATCCTTCGCATTTTATTTTTCATGATTTCCCTGGATATCCTTGATCTTTTGTTTTTTCCAAGTTAACTTTGTTATGTTTTTTCTAATTCAAGTAAAAAAAGATTTTTGGTCGTTCAATGGGTGTGGCACTAAATAAGTAAATTAATTTGGGTAGGATTGTCATTTTTATTATGTTAGCTCGACCTTCCCATGAGTAATCGGTGTTTTTCGATTTGTTTAGATCTTGTTTTAATTGTGTGGAGAGTGTTTTGTAGTGGTGTCCATATAGTTGCTGTGTTTGTCTTGCAGATAGATTCCTAAGTATCTTATATTGTCCAGGGTGATTTTACTTTATTTTATTTATTTTTTTACATTTGAATAAGTTTATTTAGTCAATTTAGAATATTATTACTTGGTTACAATAATCACATTATTTTCCTCCTTCCCCTTCACCAACTCTTCTTGCAACCAACACGCAATTTCATTGGGTATTACATGTGTCCTTGATCAGAACCCATTTCCATGTTGTTGTTTACACTAGGATGTTCATTTAGAGTCTACATCCCCAACAATATGCCTTCAACCCATGTATTCAGGCAGTTGTATTTCTTTGGTGTTTTTACTCCCACAGTGTTTCCTCTGAATGTGGATAGTGATTTTTCTCATAGGTTCCTCCGAGTTGTTCAGGGTCATTGCATTGCCACTAATGGAGAAGTAAGGCGAAAGTAATAGGATGGAGCCAAATCTATTGGGCATCAACTGATAAAAAGAAGGTAGGAGTCACAATCATGGTATCTGACAAACCAAAGTAAAAATAGATCTAGTTAAAAGAGGGAAGGTAATTATATCCTGGTAAAAGGCAGTATAGACAATGAGGAAATATCTGTACTCAACATGTATGCAGCAAATGGCATAGCATCCAAGTTTCTAAAGGTGAAACTAGAGGAGCTCAAGGATGAAATAGATAGAAAACCTATACTAGTGGGAGACCTGAACTTTCCTCTATCCGATCTAGATAAATCAAACCAAAAAATAAATAAAAAACAGGTAAGAGAAGTGAATGAAAGCTTAGAGAAATTAGAGTTAGTAGATATGTGGAGAAAAATAAATTGGGACAAAAAAGGAATATACCCTCTTTTCAGCAGCACATGGTACATTCACAATAATTGACCATGTATTAGAGCATAAAAACATTGCAAATGGGTGCAAAAGGGCAGAAATAATAAATTCAATCTTCTCAGATCATAATGCAATGAAAATAATAATTATTAAGGGTACATGGAGAGATAAATAAAAAATTAATTGGAAATTAAACAATATGATCCTCCAAAACCAGCTAGTTAAAGAACAAATCATAGAAACAATAACTTCATTGAAGAAAATGACAATGATGAGACATCCTTTCAAAACCTATCGGATGCAGCCAAAGCAGTACTCAGGGGGAAATTTATATCCTTGAGTTCATATATTAACAAATTAAGAAGGGAAGAGGTAAATGAATTGGGCATGCAAATTAAAAAACTAGAAAGCGAACAAATTAAAATCCTCAGATAAAGACTAAATTAGAGATCCTAAAAATCAAAGGAGAAATTAATAAAATTGAAAGTCAAAGAATTATTGATTTAATAAATAAGACTGGTAAATAAAAATAAATAATAAAAAAATAATAAATAAAAAGCTGGTACTTTGAAAAAATAAAATAGATAGTACTAAAGTAAAATAGTAATAGTCTAATTAAAAAAAAGGAAAGAAAAAACCAAATTGACAGTATCCAAGATGAAAAGGGAGACCTCACCTTTAATGAAGAGGAAATTAACCAATCATGAAAAACTACTATGCCCAATTATATGGCAACAAATATGGCAATCTAGGTGAAATGGATGAATACTTACAAAAATATAAATTGCCTAGACTAACAGAGGAATAAATAAATAATCTAAATAGCCCCATATCTGAAAAAGAAATTGAACAAGCCATCAAAGAACTCCCCAGGGTGATTTTAAATGGAATTTCTCTTTCTAATTCTTGCTGCTGAGATGTGTTGGAGATATATAGAAATGCTGATGACTCATGTGGGTTTATTTTGTATCCTGCAAGTTTGCTAAAGTTTTTGATTATTTCCACTAGCTTTTTAGTTGATTCTCTAGGATCCTTTAAGTAGACCATCATAGCATCTTCAAAGAGTGATAGCTTGGTCTCCTCATTGACTATTTTAATACCTTCAATTTCTTTTAATTCATTAATTTTTACTGCTATTGTTTCTAGTACAATGTTAAATAATAGAGGTGATAATGGGCATCTTTGTTTCTCTCTTGATCTTATTGGGAAAACTTCTAGTTTCTCCCCATTGCAGATGATGTTTGTTGATGAATTTGGGTATATACTGTTTATTATTTTTAGTATAGGCCCTTCTATTCCTATGCTTTCTAGTGTTTTAAATAGGAATGAGTGTTGTATTTTGTCAAAGGCTTTTTCTGCATCTATTGAGACAAACGTGATTTTTGCCAGTTGGCTGGTTAATATTGTCAATTATGTGGATGGTTTTCCTATTATTGAATCATCCTTGCATTCCTGGTATACATCCTACATGATTATAATGAATAATCCCCATAATTACGTGCTAGAGTCTTTTTGGTAGACGATTATTGTATCTATGTTCATTAGGGAGATTAATCTATAGTTTTCTTTCTCTGTTTTTGAACTGCCTGGCTTTGGAATCAGTACTATATTTGTGTTATAAAAGGAATTTGGTAGAACTCCTTTGCTTATTCTGTCAAATAGTTTGTATAATATTGGGATAAGTTATTCTTTGAATGTTTGATAGAATTCACTTTTGAATCCATCTGGTCCTGGGGACTTTTTCTTAGGGATTTTTTTGATGGCTTGTTCATTAGCTTTGTTCATCATTCATTATTGTTCATCATTCATTAGCTGTTAGCATGTGGCAGAGGCCACACCCTGGGCAATGGCTTTTACAGGCCGGCTAAACCTTGTGAGGGTAGCCATCAGGTCGTAGACCCCTGGTGAACTAAGGCTTTGCTCACCCAGCATGTGAAGACTGCTTCGGATGAACAGAGGGAAGAAACAAGTAAGAAGGTTCAATGGCTGAGAGGGCAATGCAGCAAAGCACTGTGGAATGCTTAGGGCGTGTTGGAGCACAGACGACAACACGACCATTCAATGCAGCTGAGGAAGTCTCCAGGTGTAACGATTTTTCGTGCCACTGGACCCAGGCTTCCAACGCCGAGTGAGTGGGACTGTCTCTGTGCACGGACTTTTCCACTTAAATCTCCTTCACACACAAGTGTTTTTGATTACACTCAAATGCACAAAGACAATCGTCATTCTCGGTTACCGAGAGGCTACTACTAAATATTCATCCAATTCACCTAGATTGCCATATTTATTGCCCTATAATTGGGCATAATAATTTTTAATGATTGCCTTTATTTACCCTTCATTAGAGGTGAGGTCTCCCTTTTCATCTTGGATACTGTCAATTTGGTTTTCTTCTATCCTTTTTTAAATTAGATTGGCCAGGTCTCTCCTTTTATTTTCTTTACTTTATCTATTATATTTGTTTTTTCAAAGTACCAGTTTCGTCTTATTTATTTTTTATTAAATTTATTTATTTGGATTCATTATTATTTATTAAATCAATAGTTTTTTGACTTTCAAATTTATTAATTTCCCCCTTGATTTTAAGGATTTCTAATTTAGTTTTCAGCTGAAAAGTTTTAATTTGTTCACTTTCATTTTTTTTTTAATTTGCATGCCCAATTCATTGACCTCTGCCCACCCGAATTTGTTAATATATGAACTCAAGGATATAAATTCCTCCTGAATACTGCTTTGGCTGCATCCCATAGATTTTGAAAGGATGTCGCATCATTGTCACTTTCTTGAGTGAAATTATTAATTGTTTATATGGTTTGTTCTTTAACCTATTTTGGAGAATGATATTGTTTAATTCTCAATTAATTTTTTATTTGCCTCTCCATGTACCTATACTAATTATTATTTTCATTGCATTGTGTTCTGAGAAGGTTGTATTTATTATTTCTGCTCTTTTGCACTCGTTTGCAATGTTTTTATGCCCTGGTACATGGTCAATCCTTGTGAATGTACCATGTGCTGCTGAAAAGATGTATTCTTTTTTGTCTCTATTTTTTTCCACATATCTAATAATTATTTTTCCCAAGATTTTATTCACTTCTCTTACCTGTTTTTTATTTATTTTTTGGTTTGATTATCTAGTTCTGATAAAGGAAATTTTAGGTCTCTGACTATTATAGTTTTTCTATCTATTTCTTCCTTGAGCTCCATTCGTTTCTCCTTTAGAAATTTCGATGCAATGCCATTTTGGTGCATACACGTGGAGTACTGATATTTCCTCATTGTCTATACTGCCTTTTATCAGGATGTAATTTTCTTCCCTATTTCTTTTGAGTAGATTTATTTTTACTTTGGTTTTGTCAGATATCATGATTGCGACTGCTGCCGTCTTTTTATCAGTTGATGCCCAATAGGTTTGGCTCCATCCTCTTACTTTCACCCTATGGGTTGTAAAAAATAGACTCTAATACAGGACTACAATCCCCACGAGCCTTTGCTCCACTTCCCCAGAATGCCTTGTAATCTCACCTGGGCTGAGATCGAGAAGGTATTTAAGCTGATTCAAAGGCTTTTGGAGCTCTCTTGGCTCTTTTGGACTTCCGTTTTGGAGCAGGCGGGTCTCTTGCGTGATGTGAGGTTATTTTGTCTAGGCCTCTGGCCTAGGCACATGTTTCTTACTTGTATATTCTTTAATCTTTAACCTTTAATAAACCTCTAAAAAATATAATACTTCTTGCAGAGAGAAACTAATTTCTACCTGCCTCAGTCTCCCTATCTCCCCTAAATTTTAACTGTTACAGGGTATCTACCTTCCTCATGGGTGTTTCTTATAGACAGCATATGGTAGGGTTTTGAATTCTAATCCACTCTGCTATTCGCTTGCATTTTATGGGTGAGTTCATTCCATTCACATTTAGAGTTATGATTATTAGCTGTACATTTCCCAGCATTTTGATTTCTACTCCTGGTCCTGCCTTTTCTTCCTTCACTATTTTCTTCTACACCAATTTTTGTTTTTAATCAGTCCCCTTAGTTCCCACCCTTATTTTACTTCCCATTCCACACCCCATCCTTCTCATCTCCCCCCCCCATTTTTCCTGTAGTCTTTTTAAAATTACCCCCCCCCCCCTTGTACTGCTTCCCTCTCCACCAATCCGTTTGTTACCCTTCTACTCCCCTATAAGGCGCAAATCTATTCTCTGCCCCAATGGATTGGATTGTTCTTCCTCTTTTAGTCAATTTTAAAGCATGTAAGGGTTGAGTATTTTCTATCTACAACCTCTTTACCCTTTCAGTGTATTGATGCTCTCCCCCCCCCCCCCCACCATAAGTTTCTTTGTGACATATAAATTTATCCCCTTTTGTTTCTTTTCCCATTTCTTTTAGTATTACCCTCTTTTTTAGTTCTAGTTGTATATGTGTATACATATACACACACACACACACACACACACACACAGACATGTATATGTATTTATGCATGCATATATCTATATACATATTTATGTCTTTTCCTTTCATCCTATACAGTTTGTCATTGTTCCCGCTAAGTGTAATTCTTCTAGCTGCCCAGGTTATAACAAAAGTTTTTAAGAGTTACCAATGATCTCTTTTTATATAGGGATACATATAATTTTAAATTACTGAGTCTTTTAAAAAAATCTTTTTTCTTTGTTGTTTTGTTTTTCTTTTTCCCGTTTTGATGATTCTTTTGTTCTTTGCTTGGACATCAAATTTTTTGTTCAGACCTGATCTTTTCTTCAGAAATTCTTGGAATTCTTCTATTTTGTTGAATGACCATACTTTCCCATGTAAGAATATAGTCAGTTTTGCTGGGTGGTTGATTCTTGGTTGCAGACTTAGTTCCTTTGCTTTCCAAAATATCATATTCCATGCCTATCTGTCCTTCAGTGTGGATGCAGCCAGATCCTGCATTATCCTCACTGTGGTTCTGTGGTATCTGAATCAATTCTTCTTGGCAGCTTGTAATAGCTTTTCTTTGGTCTGATAGTTCTTGAATTTGGCTATAATATTCCTGAGTGTTTTCATTTGGGGATTAAGTACAGGAGGTGATCTGTGGATTCTTTCAAATCCACTTTTCCCTCTTGTTCTAGGATATCGGGTCATTTTTCTTGAATGATTTCCTGTATTATATTCAGGCTTTTTCTTTTGTCATAATCTTGTGGTAGAGCAATGATTCTTAAATTGTCTCTCCTCGAATGATTTTCTAAATCCTCTGTTTTATGATTGATATTCTTCATATTTTCCTCAATCTTTTCATTCTTTTGATTTTGTTTTATAGTGTCCTGCTGCCTTGTGAAGTCACTTGATTCCATTTGTTGTATTTTGGTTCTTAAAGACTGGATTTCATATCTGGGTTTTTTGTCATCCTTTTCATTTTGTTCTGATTTTCTTTGGAGGTCATCTTTCATCCTCTTTACCTCGTCTTTCATCTCTTTTGTATCATCTTTCATCTTCTTCACCTCTTCTTTCATCTCCTTTGCCTCATTTTTCAGCTGGTTGATTTTGGCTTTCAAGACATTATTTTCTGTTTCCGGATGCCTTATAGTAGTTTTTAAGTTCTTTTCCCAATTGTCTTCAGCCTCTTATAATTGTGTTTTGAATTGCATTTTGAGTTCTTCCACAGTCTGTATCCATTTCATTGGGATTTCAGATTTTTCATTTGCTGATCCCTCCTCCTCTGTTCTGTTCTATTTGTATTGTAATTTCTTTCCTCTTTTTCTGTTGTTTGCTCATATTTACTGTTCTTTGTTCCCGGCATTTGTACTCTTGCTCCTCTCAATTTTTTGGATATGGGGCTTTCTGTCAGTGTCCCCTCTTGGAGCTTTGTCAGATCTCTCAGTGCAGTGTTTGGGGGAAGAATGTTGGCTTTCCTGTCCTCTTGAGGCTTTTGATTGGATTAAAGTCCTGCAGTCAGTGAGGGATGGGTGTGTTGCAGCTTGGGCTTTGGTGAGCTCTGAAGACTTGATGGGATTCTGTTCAGCTTGGTTGGATTGTATGTGCTCTGAGGCCAAAACCTTCTCTAAGGCTGGAGCTAAATGGAAGGTCTCAGCTGTCAAGGCTCTCTCAAGTTCTCTCCAGCTGCTTCCCCACCAGCTTGCATTGGACACTCTGAGCCTGGCACAGCCCTGCCCTCAAGGTACACCCTCTAGATCAGTGCCTTTGCCCACCCAGAAATTCCTGTCCTTGCTATAGGCCCAGCACTCTAGGAGGGGACGGGTCCTGGCCTCCTTGAGCTCTGAGGACTGCTAATGGGATTAAGTTCAGCTGGTTTGGTCTGGATGTGCCCTGAGGTCAAAACCTCCAGTAAGGTTGGAGCCAATGGAAGGCCCCAGCTGCCCAAGCTGCCAGCTCTTTGTTCTCTCTTGGGTTGCTTCCCTGCTGTCTCTGTTGGTCGTTCTTAGTCTGGCAGAGCTCCGCCTACAAGGTACACCTTCTAGACCAGCACCTTTGCCCTCCCAGAGGTTCCTGCTGCCATGGGGGGCTCAGCGCTCTAGGTGAGGGGGGATTGGTCCTGGGACCTTCCTTCTGCCTTACCCTTATGCCTGAGTGTTCTCGGATTTCGGCTTTTGGGGGTATACCTTTTGAATTGAGTCAAGCAGTAGGGTTCCCCTGCTCGGTCTTGTTAGGTTTGATTTTCAGTCCCCTAGGACTGATCGGTAAAGAAGGGTTTTCAGAGGTTTGAACTAATGCTGCTCCTAAGCTGCCATCTTGACTCCACCTCAGAAGCAAAGATTTTAAAAATACTCATGAGAAAAGAGTGTTTAAATTGGAATTTTGACTAAATAAGTGTTATAAAAATGTGGTCGCCAATTTATTATACCCTAAGTCAGGAAAACTATTAGCAGCTTTTTACAATTTTGTTTAATTGGAATATTAGTAAAAAGTTGGAGATGTAGAAGGGAAAGAGTTAAGGAAACTGCCTATCCTATCCTAAATGCCACTGTTCCCTCCCCCCTTCAACTCCCCCTGCTAATTGAATGATTGTGATTGGTTCCCATAAAGTGGGGAAGGGATAGAAAGTGATGTGGGAAAAGGACTATAAAATGTAATGAATTTCTTTCCAAGGAATTTCTTGAATTTTCTCCTTTACAGTTCTTTGGAGTCACTGTTCCTTGAGATCTTCTCCTTTGGACATCTTCTTTGGAGGATGCCTTCTTGGGGCTTTTAGACTTCAACTTCAACTTGGAACTTTGGGCCTTTTGACTGTAGTTTTCACCTTCAAGACTTTGATTTTTGCCTTTAGAGTTTCTTGGAGTTGGGTTCCCTGCTGCCTCAGTGAGATTAGCTCATGTTGTTCTGCATTGGGACCTTGCCTGAATCCTGCTTGGCTTGCTGGTTAGGTACTAGGATTTTCATGTGGCCAGAATTTTTAACTGAGATCCTCTGATTTCCACATTTAAGACTTTTACCTTTGTAATATGCTTCCTTCCAACAAATGTGAATAATGTAAATTGTTTCACATGTATGTGAAACACTTGGAACTTAGTCCATGTCATTCTTTCAGAGTAGATGTTGGCAAACTATGCCTTGCTGCTTATTTTTGTATGACCCACAAGTTAAGAATGGATTTTACATTTTTAAAATAAAATTTCAGAAATAGGCAGTGGGGGGCGACAGCTGTGTGGCTTAGTGGATTGAGAGTCAGGCCTACAGATGGGAGATTGTAGGTTCAAATCTGGCCTCAGACACGTCCCAGTTGTTTGACCCTGGGCAATTTACCTAACCCCCATTGCCTAGTCCTTACCACTCATCTGTCTTGGAACCAATAGACAGTATTGCCTCCAAGACAGAAGATAAGGGTTTAAAAAAAAAGAAAAGAAATAGGTAGTGGATAGCTATGACCCAGGATTTCCTAACTCGTGTTCAGATATTTAACTTCTTAGCCACTGTAATAAGAAGTCTTGTTCAGTCGAAAAATGATGCTATTTCTCACATATGTTACTTCCCTATCTCTGTGCATGGAATGTACTTCTTACCTGCATAATTCAAAATCCCCAGTTTTTTCAGAGTTCTACCCCATAAGGTCTTTTCTGCAACCCTAATTACTTTTACTTCACTTGTAAATGACTTTGTATTTATTTATATGTCTTTATAGTTCCCCATATTTAAGTTGCTTCTAGCACAAGTACTTTTGTTTTTGTCTTTATATCTCTAGGCCTAGCACAATTTCTGACACATGGTAGGCATATTATGCATCTGTGGTAGGTGGTAGGGAACATTTGTTCTTTTTAATCATATTAAATGCCCTTCATTAAGTCAGTCCTGCCTATAGACAGCATATTGTTTTATTTCTTGATAAGAGGTATAAAAATGACTGTCTTCCCCTTATTCAAGTAGTAAAGTATGTTCACATAGGGATGAATCAAAAAGAATCTTTTGATATTTGTACAGTTAATATTCACAATGCTTTAAAATGTCTTTTAAAAGAACTGCATCCTTTAGAAATGTCAGAAATAGTGTTCATATGCATTTGAAAAAGAAATTAATTCTGATTTATTGCCTGCTTCCCCTGAGAGAAGAAAATAAGAAAAGTAACAACTATGTGACCAAACTTATATTTTGACAGGATCTTCTTTCATAACATTGTTGTCAACTGTTACTATCTTTCTATTATTCATCTCTAAATTGTATTCTGAAGATTTCACTCTGAAGTGTTTTCTTTTTCTCTTTCATTTTATTTAAAACTTAATTTCTAAACCTTAGTCATAATGTGGGAATATGTAGCTTGCTAAAAGGAAACTGTTGCCTAAGTTTTGTGTTTCCCATCTTCAAAACATTGTCATGAATTTTAGTATTAAAATCTCATCAGATCGTGAGGTACCAAAATTTATGTTCACCATTATCAAAATTAATATTTAATTTTTTAATGTTTATAACTTCTATACTCTTTATATTTGATTCCCTCCTGTTTGTAATCAATAAAATGTTTTAAGATGGTGCTTTTTAATTGTATTCAAAAGTGTCCTGATGAGATACTATAATAACCTATTATTTACTAGGGGCTACTATTTCTAGAAGAAGTTTGGGAAGGGGGGAAAGCAGAGTGTGCATACCCAGAGTCTTTTAGGTGGTTGATGTTTGTTAGATTGTGGAAGTACCTACCCTTAGGAATATTATCCACTACTCATTCAGGTTTGAAATAAATATTCTTTTGATCTCTTCACATATTGCTACTGTAGGTTTCTGTGGAGAACCAGTTGAAGAATCCCAAGTGTGAATAGAGATGTCACATGTGAGTCAAATGAGCAGATCAGTGGAGGACAAACTCTCACTGTTTATCCCCTATTGAAGCCTTCTTCCTGGGCATCTTGACTCCATGCCTCATATCTCTGGCAATTTGATTGGTTCTATTTCACCAATATATCAGTCTCATGCTTTACCCCACTGCCAACTTCCTTTTTTCACAAAATTTGAGAGTTGGTAGGGACCAGAGCAACCATCTAATGCAACCTATACGTAAAAGGAGTCCTTACGGTAACTTTCCACAAGTGATTTTTCAGCTACTTTGTGCCAGCCACTGTGGAGATAACAAAGGCCAGAACAGTTAGTTCTTGCTCTTTAGAAACTTATAATCTAAGGGAGGAGACAATATGCAGCATTCACCTGATATAAATGTGTTATAAATTAGAGAGAATGTCAAAGAGAGAACACTAGCATTGAACAGAAAAAGAATGCATGCCCAGAACAAATCTTATCCCTCTTCCATATACTTTCATATCCCTTTTCACATATTTGAAGGTCTAATATATAACACCTCCCCCCATCCCCTTTACTTCACTTCTCCAATCTTAGTTCCTTTTCAGTTTTATATGATGTAGACCCAGTGCCCTTCATCATCCTGCCTGTCCTCTTGGACACTCTAGCTTTTCTGTGCGACCTACAGCTAAACACTGGACATCAGTATAGTCTCACCAGGGCAGAGAACAAGGTGGCTTTCACCTCCCTGGTCTGTCTACCCACAGCTTTTCCTTAAATCTCCTTAGCCTGTGCCATGAGTTTGCCCATGACATGTCCCCATCAGTTGAATCTGCTAGAGTCAAAATAACAAGCTTTGAGCAATTTGGGGGACTATTAGTGATACTAGCAGAGTATAGGGTCTCGGTATTTTGGGAATGGTAGACTTTTCTCACATTGTCATCTGTAGCTGGACTTGTCCACAATCCCGAGGGGTATGGCCATGTTAGAGGATAAAGACTCTAGTTATAATTGTAATAAACATGAAAGTATCTTATCCGACACCAATTTAATCTTAGGGAGAAAATGCTACAATATAATTAGACTTTTTTGAGAAGTTAATTGATATTGATTTGAGGAATTCTTGACATAGATGATCAAAGTTTGAAAGTGTGGTAAATCTTTTCTTGAGTGAATATAGGAACCCTAAATTAATAAAGTGGCCTGTCATGGTGGGTAATGAATTCTCTCTCAGTGGAGAGACTGAGGCTGGATGACTTGTCAGTTATGGATATAGAGGGGATTCATTCAGATAGATTAGCTCTGTAGTTTCTTCCTAAGCCAAGATGCATAATTAGGTCAGAAACAAAAGTAAATGTTGCCTTTTAAAAATTTTACTCAAGATTCATGAGACCATTTCCTCTTTACTGGAGAAGCATCTTTTGCTCAGTTCTTTAATTGTGTATTTGGAGAGCTTTTATTATTGTTACATATACATTTTTATATTCATTAAAACAATTGTCCTCTCCATAGAATTCAGTTTGTTCCTTAGAAGTAATAGATATACTTAAGAAATGCCATATCTAATGGCTGGGAATGTAGACTCTAAATGAACATCCTAATGTAAACACCAACAACATGGAAATAGGTTCTGATCAAGGACACATGTAATACCCAATGAAATTGCTCATGGGCTGTGGAAATGGTGAAGGGAGAGGAGGGAGCGAAATAACATAATGCTTGTAACCAAGGAATTATGTTCTAAATTGACTAAATAAATTATTAAAAAACACTCACACACACACACAAACAGAAACAAAAAAAAATGCCATATCTAATCAGACTTATAGTGGCTCATGTAGTAAGCCTCAGAATGTTTTGTGTGAGAGAATTGCTCTTGATTATGTCAACATTAAAAGATCAATTGATAATCCTCCCCAAATACATATGTTTCTTAATATAAGGCTTTGAATTTAATGTTTATGTAGTTTTTTTCTTGTGATTCTTGTGATAATGTGTAAAAACTAAAATTAATGTCAATAATAAAATATATTTTAAGTGATTTATTAATGATCATTAGAAATCAAAGAATAAAGAAAATACAAAATAAAGACCATGTGCCCATGGCTGATTAGCCATTTCAAAATCCCTGCACCTAGCTTACCACAGCCACCATGCTGGCTGAGCCCAAGAAAGAGACCCAAGAGGACTGCCTCTATCTATAGGAATTCAGTGGGGTCCTGAGAAATGTAGTTCTTTTTTTGGGTAACAGATTTTCATTTATACAACCCCCTGCCCCCCCCAAGATCCTAGTCTCTCCAATGGATCTTGTAACCATAACCAACTTTGAAATTACAGTCATTTGGAGATAAAAGGAAAAGAGAACAAAACCAATGATTCCTAGGCTCATTGACAAAAAGCCAATTGGGGGCAGTCCCCTTCTGCATAAAAGTATACATACAAAACAAATGCATTCAACCCCACACAGTTCAAATCACCACATCCCAAAGTTCACTCTGAATCTTCTGGTGCAGCATGTAGTCTGTGGACAGTTCACTTTCTGAATTTGGAGAGATAGCGTGTTTGTTATCCCCAAATTACTCTCAAGATGAATTTAAACTTTGCATTTTAGAATTGCATTCCCCCCTGAAGAGGGTGTTGAAAAATATAGGGATCATTTAGGGATGCATGGCTGAGTTATGTGGTATATGAATCAATTATCAAAAGAAAAAAACCCTAAAAACATGAAAGAAAAACAAATGGAAGAAAAAGTAAACTTTTTGGGAGAAAGAAAAAATTCAAACCCAGAATCCAAAAAATCTATGTACATAAAATTTTGAGTAAATAAGAATAAATTCATAATAGACCTTTGTATTTTGGGTTCAATTTAATAAATTTCTAGCAGGCCCTTATATTAGGTTCCAATTAAAGTAATTTCTATCCCACAAGTCTGTATGACAAAATGCAGTAATATTTCACTTACCCATTTGCAGCCAAAACTACAGGAAGTTTCCATACTATAAGAGAAAAGGGACTAGATTATGGGAGCCAGGATGGAGCCAGTATAATCAATGTCAAATATTTGATGTAGAGTGTGTGGTTCAAGTAAGTCCTGCATTTAACACATTTAACTGCCAGAACCTTGAGTCTCACACATGATCAAGTTCTTGCACTCTTTGCGCAGAATGTCATCAATCCACATAGGATTGGTTTGGTCTCTTTGACTTTGTGCTCGATTGGCACTATGGAAGTAGCTTTGTGCTTCTTTGGCACTGTGCACGATGGCGCTTTTTGTATTTCCTTCTCTTGGAATCTGATAGAATCATTTAGCAAAGTCCCATGATTCTTTTTAAATGATCAATGGCATCATTTTTATAGACTAAAACTTTCTGGGTATGTATTAATATTATAGCAAACACATATTTTAACTTATATTACTGCATAATCAAAAAAGTTAAAGAAAATCTTAATACTGATGACATGTGCTTAAAATACAAAAAAAGAGAAAAAAATGCTGAAATAGTATATTTGCACATGCAAAGAAAAACAATAATAAAAGAATTAAAAATAAAAAATATATAGCTTACTATCATTGACACACTGTGCCAACTAAGGAAAAATAGAATACAAAGGTTTCTCACCCAAAAATGAGATCCATTTCCATTTCAAATTTGGCCATGATCCACTAATAGTTTTTTTATAAAGAACAGTGATACAACAAGTAATGCACATCCAAAAAGTATCAAAATCCCCAAAGGTATAACAATAGCCCATTTGATGACAATAGCAAATAAACCCACCATCATATTTTACATGAGTCTGCTGTATGAAATTCAAAGCTAATGGATACTTGTCACAGGTTTTTCAGGTGTAGTAAATCTTTCAACCTTGGCTGAGATATTTTTAAACAAAGTAAAACTTATTTGTGTCTAGACCATTACTAAGAAATACAGATTGTTCTGGTGGAAGTAAATTAAACTGAAGAGTTACAAATGAGAGATATTCTCTCTTGGGAGCCTTCCAGCAGTACCATGCCCTGGGATCAACTTCTCAGCTCCTTTGATATGAGACTGTTATGTCCCATTGTAATTTGTGACATTGCAACACAAAAGAAATCTGCAAGAAAAATCAAGAAGCTTGGAATTTGGTGAAATGTCAGTCAACTGAGATAGAGACAGAGTTCCAATAGAATCTCTAAGGGAGCAGTTAGGAAGCCCAGCTGCTTGAACTTCAATTCTCTTCTGACTGTTGGGAAGAAGGTAGAAGCCGAACTCCCTCTCTCTGTGAATGATTATTTATATGATTGAGTACTGAAAAAACTTTGGAGCTTAGCTCAGAAGAAACTCTGTCTTCCTTTGCTATCAGCATCTCCCCTTAGAGAAAAATAACTTTATTTCCTGAGTAGAAGTCATTGAGAAATCTTCAATCAACAGGGAAATATAGGAAGTTAGGCAAACCAATTTTCCTCTTCCCCCCACCCCCCTGAAAGATTTGAGGGTGAGAATTAGTTATTAAAAGAAACCTTCAGCCTTACCATTCTGAGTAGAGCATTTGAATCAGTTGAGAAGAGAACAGGAAGTGGTGTGTGAGGAGGAGGCAAGATCCAGTCTTTCCTCCAGCTTGCTTCCTGGTGTCCCTGTCCTATTACCATAAGTGCAGGAGGTGGAGGTTATAATTGTACTTCACTTCAGCTACTAAAATGGACCCTTTACCTCATGTTACAAATAACTCAGCTGGGCAAAATGATCAGCCAGAATTCTTGAAAAAAATTTTTTTTAATCATGTCTAAAGACTCCTTAAAATCAATTTGAGATATTTAGCTCATTACATTTACCAGAGGTTGTTAACCAGGTTGACGGAGTCCATCCATCATCTGTGTGACAATTTACAAAGCCAAAAATGGAAGAAAAAGCCATTTTTATATGGGTGTATTCAATATTTGTTCAGTATAGTTATAGGGGAAAAGTAACAGAATATATCCGTAGTTAAAACACAGTAGATTAAACTGATTTAGTGTAACAGAACAGTATCGAATATATTAATATATGAACTTAAAACAACAAAATTAAATCTTAAAGCAGACAATCAGCAAAATACGATACAATACAGAGACTTTCATAAAACTATGTAGTCTGAAAAGGCTTAACATTTTCCCCTCTAGTCTCCTTAAAGTTCCTTCCCTGGGATCTCCTATAGTGATGGAGAAGCATGGGTTTGGGGAATCTCAAAACTGGATGAATCTTAGAGAGTAGGTAGGCTCAAGTGGCAAAGGGTTGTAGGGAGATGAATTTCTCCCCTGAATCTCAGGCAAGATAAGTGAAAAAGATCAGTGCATTCATGAATGGTAGAAGCTATTTGAAATAGGCAAGGTATTGCTCTTTCAAAGAGTACACTATGCTCGTAATTTACTTCCTTTTTAGAAGAGTAACTTCCTTCCCTTCCCCCTTGAGGTAAAATGCTTGGAAACAGTTTGTTTTCTCAGCCTCCTAGAGAGGGAGATAGGAGGCTAGTTGTTGCCTAAGGAAAACACACCCTTGTTTTACCCTTTGCCTTGGGAGTGGCTCCAAGTTTGTGAGTTCTGAAGATACAGTGGCAGCTACCAGCAAGAACAAAGTCCAGGCTGGAACTGAAGCCTGAGCAGGAGCAGGAGCAGGAGCAGGACTAGGAGCAAGCAGGATAGGCAGCAGTGAGGAATGAGGAACATGAACATGAGCTCAAGCAGATGGGCAAGGGCCCTTAAACTAGTAGTAGCCAGTAGAGAGGGCAGCTGGCAAAAAATAGGGAAAGAAAACAAACAAACAAAAACAAAAACCCAACAAAGAAACTGGCAGGAGCAGGGCAGCAGCTCAGGTAGAGAGTTATGAGTTCTCTCAGGGTTCAAGAGGGGGTTGGGGGTGGTGTGACCCAAAAAGCCTTGGCAGGAGAAATGTGACTTAAAAAAAATTATCTAGGCTCTCTTAAAAAAGAATTAAAAGTTTTTCTCATCCGTTCTGGTTGCCAAAACTGTACAAATTAAAATTAATGTCAATAATAAAATATATTTTAAGGCATTTATTAATAATCATTAGATATCAAGGAATAATGAAGATACAAAATAAAGACCACGTACCCATGACTGATCAGCCAGTTCAGAATCCCCACACCTAGTTTACCACTGCTACCATGCTGGCTGAGCCCAAGAAAGAGGCCCAAGAGGACTGTCCACTTGCTAATCTCTTTTGTCTACAGGAAATATGTAATGACAAGAAGTTAGTGGGCTCCTGGGAAATGTGGTTCTTTTTCAGGATAACAGATTTTTAATTATACAAATGCTAACTATTTAAAAATAATAGTGTTTATTTATCTTAAACCTATCTTTCAAGTTCGTAATTTTTCCTTAGTAGTATTCCAGATGTTCATGAAAAAGGCCATGTTCAACTTAGCCATCCATATCTTAGTAATTTTATAGGCTTTGTCCATGATCTGCCTCACCCCTCTCCCTTGGATTTCATCTTTTCAGATTACAGTGTCTTAATTTTTTAAATTTGGCATATGTATTCAGGGAACAATCTCCAGTGATTTCTACATCTTCTTGAATGTAATTGATAACTCAGATTCTAGCTAGTGTGTATCATTTGGTTTATTTTTCTCTTAATATATTTCCTTATAGTTGACCATTTTGAAGGCCATCTGTTCCCTTTTCTACCCACTTAAGAATTCATTATTAAGTTTATCTCTTTCAACTTGGCCTAAAGGTTTTAAACTTGTAGTTTGAAAGTAGCTTCTTCTTTTGATGAACAGACATAGTTTGTGTAAACTAAAGAATATTCTTAAATTTTTGTGTTCATGAGTCTTCACTCCTGGGAAGGGGGTGCTAATAGGGGTAGTAAATTGATTACATATAATAAACTCCTGGTTTAATTGTTCCAGTTAAGAAGTGCTATAAGCTGATGTTGCTACTGAATAATTGAAACCTGGTGCTCCTGATTACTCAAAACCTATTGACATTAAAAAGAGTATAAATATCATCAACTAATATTATTTTAAGAGCAGAAGTCATAACTTTATAAAGATTGTCAGAGTTGAAAAAAATCAATAACACTTTTCCCTTGCAGTGAGAATTTTGTTATATAATTTAGGGTTCTATACTTAAAGTCATCATAGCAAGCATAATTACTGGTGTTCTTGTAGCATTTTCTTTTACATCTCAGCTGTCTTGTCCAAAAATACTCTATAATTTTTATTCCTTGAACCATGTTTAATCTTCTGACATTGAGAGAAAACTGATAGAGACTTTTTATTTATCTTCAGAAAATTGAAAGATGTTTCATTGTTACCAAATGTGTTCTATAAATTTCATTTTTAAAGTGCATGCTGCCTTAGTCTCAGTTGGGCTGTTCGTCATATGTCATTAGATGTCAAAATATACCAAAAGTGACCTAGTTAGAAATCAGTCGTTATAGCACAAAAATAATCAAAGGTTTTAGTCAATAACTCATGAAGTTTGATGTACTCGTATTGATAAACTAATTAAACAGATCTGCCTGTGTTCCTCCAGCCTAATGTGGCCTTGCTATGATTAGTTTTACAGCAAGGAGTGTAGTAACATTGAATGAAGATAACTGATCAGAGAATGGTGTAGTCACGAAGCCCTAAGTACTCCCATTTCTGGTCACAGAGTGGTTTCAGGGAAAGAAAGCTTTTTCTGAACACCTGCAGCCATTCAATGCATCGGCCTCTTGTGGTCAATATTGATTGGTTCTTATAGCAAAACAAGAACAAATTTAGTGTTTTGCAACCTTCTGTGATTTAATACTGTTATGCTTTTTGCCATAACTGTAGCAAAAATCTTTCTCCAATAGTGAGTAATTATAGTAGTAGCTTCTTGCACAGCTGTAGTTCTGAATCTTCTAGTGTAGTCATTATAAAACCTGATTTTTTCTGTAGTTTATAATTTAGCCATAAAAGTTGTCTCTGCAACTATTTTGTAAAGAGAGAGTTGGTTTACAAATGGATTCTATAAAGGTCTTTAAAAAAGAAAGCAAAGCACTAAAACTTTTCCCCTTGACTGGTCAACAGCCTTTATGACTCTCCTCTCCCCAAATTTTCAAGGAAATATAGAATGGGATTTGATTTAAGTAGAAAAAAAGAAAAATATTTAAATGTTTTTTTTTTTTAATCACATTGGTTTAAGACTCTGGGGGCCTATTTCTCAGAACTAAATAATTTTCAGATGTACTAGGTATTCTTTTGAATCACTAAGATGCCATTGTCCCAGCTGGGTTTAATTGAGCTTTAAGTTAAATAGTTGTTTGCAAGGATATCTTAACATTTTGAGTATAGTGGTTAGATGTAATGATCTCGCTAATGGTGAAAATTTATCACTTAAATATTTCAGTATTTTATATGCTTTTGGGGACAACTAGATGGCTCATTGGGTTGAGAGTAAGGCCTTGGGAATGGAAGCTCCTGGGTTCAAATTTGGCCATAGACATTTCTTAGCTGTGTAACCCAGAAAAAGTCACTTAATTCCCATTGTGTAGTTCTTACTACTCTTCTCTGCCTTGGAATTAATATACAATATTGATTCCAAGATGGAAAGTAAGATTTAAAAAAAATAAAGAGCATATATGCTTTTGTTAATTTGGTACTTCCTATGTACAATAGTTTTAGTGGATGGTACTCATGAATTGCAGTGGCTAAAAAAATTCATCATTCTTTGGCCAACTTGTTGATCTGCATTTAAGTTGAATAATCTAGCACAAATTACTCTGCCTATGTTTAAAATCTTTCTAGCTTTGATAGGACTTATGTTGGAAAAAAGACATGGTAATAAAAACTTAGATTTACATAGTGCTTTTTAGTCTATAAAATACTATAATATACAGTGGAAGAAAGAATTAAATTATATTAAAATGTGAATCATGGTACAGAAAATAGAAATTAGAGAAGGAAAAGATCAGTGTTGCAGGAATTTCAGAAATGACAAAAAGGTTGGGTTTTAATTGGGCATTAAATGAATAAAGCTTTAATAGCTTATTACTTTGAGAAAAACTGCATGTGTTTTGGAAAGGGTAGGGGATAGCATTCTAGATCATTGGAATCAAGATTATAGAGGTAGAAATTAGTAAGGCTTTTGAGATGATAAAACTAGATATGAGGAGAATAGCCTACTAGAAAGTTTTAGGTTTTTAGCAGTGGGAAGATAATGAATGACAAAATGGTAAAAATTAAAATGGAGGCAGAATGTGCGGCTTTTTAATTGTTAATATTGAAGAGTTGAAGTTAGACATTGTAGAGAATGGAAAACTATGTCAAGTTTTTTGAATAGAGAAATATTTTTTAAAGGAAGAATAATCTGACAACAAAGTGTAATCAGTTTTATAAACAAGTTTCTCGAACCCACAAAATTGGAATCTTGGGCCATAATTATTCCTCAGACTTAGATTCTATTGGCCTGTGGGGGCATTGGAACACAGCTAAAACACAAATATATGTCTATGTATCTCTATGCATGTGTCAGTATGTGTGTTGCACATGTACACACACCTAAATATAATCTAAGGTAGTTTGAGAACTGAGAGAGTACTAAGAAAGGAGAATGGGGAATTAGGCAAACTAGTAATTTAGCTTAACTGGATTTGAGTCTTTAAAAAGGTTCGTGTATGCTGGGTTTGTACCCCAAAGAAATAATAGGGAAAAATAAGTGTATAAAAATATTCCTAGCTGCGCTCTTTGTGGTGGCAAAAAATTAGAAAATATGGGGATGCCCTTCAATTGGGGAATGGCTGGACAAATTGTGGTATCTGATGGTGATGGAATACTATTGTGCTCAAAGGAATAATAAAGTGGAAGAATTCCATGGGAACTAGGAGAACCTCAATGAACTGAAGCAGAGTGAAAGGAGCAGAACCAGGAGAACATTGTACACAGAAAATAAAACATTATGGAAAATCCAATGTAATGGAGTTTGCTGCTAGTAGCAATGTTAAAAGCCAGAACACTCATGAAGGACTTAGATAAAAGAATGCTATACACTACGAGAGAAAGAACTATGGGAATAGAAATATAAAAGCAAAACATATGAAATCACTTTTATCACATTTATATATTGGGGTTTAGGACTTAAAAAAAACCTCTCCAAATTAATAATATGGAAATAGGTATCAAATGACAACATTTGTACAACCCATTGGAATTGCTTGTCATTTCTGGTAGTGGGGAGGAAAAAGGGGAGACAAAGAAAATGAATTTTGTAAACATGGAAAAATAAAATAAATAAAGTGGAAAAAATTTTTTAAAAAGGTTAGTGTAATGAGAAGAGAGGTAGTTTGGAGCCAGATTGTGGAGGATCTTAGATTCTGGAATGCTGAGATTAAATTTTTCCTAGAGGCAGTGGCAATGGGATCCTGCTGAAAGGATCAGGGATAGAGGAGTGCATATCAGGTAGCTGGGTGGCATAATGGATACAACTCCAGACCTGAATTCAAATATAACCTGAGCCACATCCTTGTTGTGTGACCTGAGCAAGTCATTTAACTTCGGTTTGCCTTAGTTTTCTCAGCTATAAAATGGGGATAATAATAGCATCTACCTCTCAGGTTATTGTGAGGAACATGTGAAATAATAATTGTAAAATGCTTAGCATAGTGCCTGGCCCATAATAAATGCTATATAAATGTTAAGTTTTATTATACTAATAATTCATAGGAGAAAAGACTTGGAAATAGTGAGATCAAAATTTTTTTTAAAAATTGTTTTCTGCCAGAATTGTTTCATTTCCATTCTTAGGCTATTTGAATGTGACTTTTTTAAATTGTAATTTTACATAAATAGAGGTTATCTGTTGTAATAGAGATTGAGCCAACTTAAAACCTGGAAAGATCTAGATTCAAGATTCTTAGTGGTTATGTGATCCTTGCCAAGAGTCTTTAAGTTACAGAAAAGTGTAGACCTGCATTGGAAGAGAAAATGTCACTTCAGAGTTTAGTTTCCTTTACCACTGAAATCACAGGATGAAGTTCTCTCCCTAATTTTATGTATAATCATTGTTTAATATACTTAAAATAATTTTGATTTGGAGACATGTTATGGGAGACATTTCAACACATTAAATATTCATCTAATTTGCCCAATTCCCACATTTTAAATCTTTAAGGATGAAAAATATGACCTATAGAACAGAATATTCCTGCTCTGTACATAATTTTAAAAGTCATATAATCATCTCTTTCTTGCAGTACCTTTATTAGGTTTTCTGGATAATTAGCAAATTAATGAATCTGTACCTTAAATATAATTGACTTGTTATTCCTTTATCCAGTAAAGTAATATCTTCATGACTAGATGAGCAAACAACTAGATGGAACAAGTTATGTGATTTACCAAAGGAAAATCGAGTGTTAATTTGAAACCAAAACTTCTTTAACAAAACTATTTTGTTTGATTACATATAAACAAAATTGATAATTTAAATGAAATGGTGGAATATTTACAAAATAAAACAACCAGATTAAAAGAACAATGGAGAATTTAAATATCAGAAAATGGAATCAAGTAAATTATAAATGAATTAAAAAAGAAAATAAAACAATCTAGCACCAGATGAGTATATAAATTAATTTTAGCAAATATTCAGAATACTTTTAATTCTAGTATTACATGTAGTTTGCAGAAAATCCTAAAGTGATTCAAATGTGATCACAGTTACTAAACCAGAAACTGACCGATAAAGAAAAACATAGACTGTTATTCCTAGTCAATTAGTGCAGAAAATTTAAATAAAATATTAGCCAAAAAAAAAAAAAGAAAAGAAAATATCAGAAAGGTTGTACACTCTAATATTTTTAAAGCAATGCAAGATTGTTTCAGTGTTAAAAAAGACTATAAGCTGTGAATCTTAAACCTTCTCAGACTCTACCTTGGAACATTTGGTTAAGGGTATTCCCCATTCTAAACAATGAAGTACTTGGTCAGGAATGTATTGAGAACTTCACATTACACCACCCATACTTAGGCATACTTTAGGGGAAGATAAAGTTGTAAACTCCTGATGAAACAATGAGGAAAAGTCCCTAATCCATACTTATAGTGAGGCAAAAGCCCTTAAGCTAGGTCTATTTTTAGATCTAATACAAAGGGGTGCTAAGTACCTATGAAGGTCAAATTAGTCACTAAAAGGTCAAGCAACTTACAAAGGGCAAGCTTAGCAAAGAGATGTGAAGTACTCAGAAGATATAATCTACCCAGAGAAGGTGAGAACTAAAGAGTGGTGAAAACTAAGAATGGGCAGTCCTAGGAAAAGCATCTACTGTGATTGGTAGACATGAAAATTTAGAGGAGGTGACACAAGAGAAAATTTTCTTTAAAAATAAGGAGGTTGAGGCCTCAAGGTAGTTCAGCTTTGGAAGCTGAATTGGAGGTCAGGAGTCAGAGGAGGCTACCTGATGGAGTTGAAGCTCGGACTAGTTGGAGTAGCTGGGTCTCTGAACACTAGAGTTTTGCTTAGAATGACCTTGTAGTGAGTGATTAAAGACTGACTTAGTTTCTCTCTTAAGACTAAGGCCTAGGCCTAGGCCTTTTCCTACTATTTCCTCTTACTCTGTCTCTCTCCCTTCCCTTAATTCCTTTATTTGTATTAATTAAAATCTCTGTAAAACCCAGCTGACTTGGGTATTTCATATTTGGGAATTTTTCCCATGGCGACCACTTATTTTTGATTTGACTCAAGACACTAAAAATTATCTTTACAGTTTTGGCAATTCAAAGTCTTGAAACCCACATTTTCACAGTCACAAATCCCAGTGGTTCATACCAACAAAAACAGTCAAATTCACTAGAATATAGCAATAGACACTCTAAAGTCTTTTGACAAAGTCCTAAACTTGCTTTTGTTTAAATATTAGGAAGAATAGGAACAAATGATGTTTTCCTTACCATAAACAAAAGCTTTTGGGATGGGACAAGTTCTTAGTAATTTTTAGTATCAAATAGTCTAGCTACTAAAACATGTACACTTATACATATAGAAAAAGATCTGAACAAGTGGAAAGATATTTGTTGCTTATAGGAAGGCCAAACCAGTGTAAAAAAAATTAGACTTTTATCTAAAATAATTTATTTAGTACTATTATCAATCATACTAATAGATTCCTTCAGTGAATTAAAAACATAATTAAAAATAGAATTGTTAAAAGGTCTAGGAATATTATCTCTAGGTCTAGGAATAGTCTCAAACTATTCAATAATATAATCACCAAAACTATTTGATATTGGTTAAAAATAGAAAAAAAATTGATAAATAAAACAGATTTTACAAAATACTGAAGCAGATGAACATAAAAGACTGCAAGTACTAGAGTAGTACTCAGTAGATGGCAAAATTTAGAAAATAGTCTGATAGAAATTAGGTTTAGGTTATGATCTCACAACATATAGCTCAATAATCTCCAAATGAATTAATGATCTAGATATTAAAGGCCACTTAAAAGCAAATAAAGAGAATAAGGAAGAAAATGTCATTGATATTCACATCATAGACATGGGCAGGAGATCTTAAAAGGTAAAATGAATAGTTGATGTAAAATTGAAACTTGCACAAAATAAAATCAAGGCAGTAAAAATTAGAAGGGAAACAACTGATTAGAAAAAAAGCTTTTCAGCAATATTATTTGATTAAATGAGGATATGTAAGATGTATAAGGACGTAATTTAAGTATATAGGAATTATAATCATTTCCCAGTGGATAAAAATATGATCAAAGGATATGAATAAGCAGGTTTTAAAGGGAGAAATCTTAAGTTCCCAACAACTATCTCAAAAAAATGCTACCAGTCACTAATAATTCAAAGATGTAAATCAAAGCAGAGCTTCAGTTTTATCCAATATCTATCAGATTGGCAAAGATGGGGTAAAAAATAACAAATGTTAGAGAAAGCTATAGAAAGACAAGGACACTGCTGTAGTGTTGCTGGAGCTGTGAAATGATTCAGCTTTTTTTGTGAGCAATTAGGAATGATGCCCCAAACTAAACTATACAAACCATCTTGACCTAGAGGATCCATTACTATGCTTTTACTGCCAAAAGAACAAAGGAAGCGGAATGGGATCCACAAGTATGTAAATATTTATAGCAACTCTTGTAGTGGCAAAGAACTAGAAAGGAAGGGGAGTACCCATCTATTAGAGGATGGCTTAACAAATACTGGTATAGGAATGCAATGGAATGTTATCATGCTATAAGAAAGGACTTATGGAGTGGGTTCAGAGAAACTTGGGTAGACTTGTATAAACTGAAATAGAGTGTGATAAGGTGAACCAGGGAGGTAATTTGTATGGTAATTATTTTAAGACAAATAATACAGAAAGACTTTAGACCTTTACACATTGTAATGAGTAGTCAGGACTTCAGAACACTCATGATAAAGCACACTTCTTAAATCTTTTGGAAGGGAAATTATAGCATCAAGATATAAAATGATAAAAATGATATATTTTTTGACCTGGAAAATGCCTGTCTTTCATTCTGCTTAGTTTTTTAAAACAAAGTTAGTGTTTTATTTATTTTCTTTTCAGAGAGGGGAGAAATAGGAACTACCAATAATGTTAACAAAAAAATTAAGAAAAGAAGGCCATTGATGTACTTTTAAAAATGCACAAGGAAAACAGATCAAGATTCAAAGGGAAATACAGACAAGTAGGATAGATTTGAAAGTAACTTTTGAATTTATATATTAAAAAAACAAGCTGTATGTAACAGACTCAGTTTCACAATCATACTTCTTTCTCTGTTTTACTTTGCTTTTGTTTTATTGTTTTATCTTTTATTGATATAGATGATAAGAATTTTTCTTAAAAAGCACAGTCTCTAGAGTAGAATATTATGTTTGGGTTGTAAATACATACTTTTTAATATATAACATATAGTTAGTAAATACATACAAATGCCTATATTTTAATTTAGTAGTTTATTTCATGCCTTTTCTTGAAATGCTTTTTAAGAAATATTATGGGGATAATTAAAAATCCTGTACTTTAAAATCTCTTTGAAATGTTGTTTTCTTAACCCAGAGTACTAACCTTATTATATAGCTAAGGAAACTCAGATATAGGGAGATGATGTGTGATGTCCCTGAAGGATGTTTAGAATGACTGAGACTTAAAAGATCTTCAGCTTCAGAAACATGTATTGAGCACTTAGGCAGTGAGCTCCTTGTGTTTCTGTTTGTTATGATCAAACGTGGTTTTTATCTTTTCCTACCCTGCTTCTCCCCCACTTTCCCTCCACCAGATCAAAAAGCTGGTCTACGTTTACCTAGTACGATATGCAGAGGAACAACAGGATCTGGCTCTCTTGTCCATCAGCACTTTTCAACGAGCTCTAAAAGTAAGTAATAAAACACATGATTCTAGACTAAAGAGGTATCTGTACAGTTAAAAAAGATGATTCTTTAAAACAGTGGTTCTGTGATTTACTAAATATCAGAGTAGTGTCTTAGAAGAATTAAAACCTTCTCATCATGATACCTGAAATATATTCCCAAGTAGTTTATGGTCCCTTAGAATCTTTTCTATTGTTTGGGAACCTGTATTCCGTATCTTCATGTCACATTTAATATGTGAAAAAAAAAAAAAACCCAATAGATTCTTATGGCTATGTTAGTTGGTGAAGAAGGAAGAAAATGAGACAGAATTCTTGCTTTCTTGGGTTTTATACTTTTTGTACAGTATAACTGTTAATAGACATCCAAGAAAGACAAATAAAACATTTTACCAAATAGTTAAATTCCAAGAAACAAGGTAATAGAAACTTTTAAGGTAAAAAATATGGAAAATGTAGAAAAAAGCTGTATTATAGAAATAGGAAGGCTATATTATTAGAATCAATTATCTGACAAAATAAATTAGTGGAATCTTGAGAATTTTTAAATTTTTGTCCAGTCATGTGATTTCATTGGTGGAGGGCATCTATGAGCCAACCTTCTTTTACAAATGTTGATCAACAGCTGTTCTGATCCTAATTGCCTGCAAGTATTGAAAAAATTAAGTTAGTTCATTTGTCCTATATATACAGAATGCATACAAACACAAAGAGGTTTGGCCTCCGAAAGTAGTAGACAGTATTTTTAATCTTCAGTTTAAAGTTAGTATTTTTTAAATAGCTTGAATAAAATTGTTAGTAAGTAGTCATTTAATGTACCAAAAGAAGTCTAAATATTAGGATTCTTTTTTTAAAGTTTGATTTTGATCTTAGATATATATTGATAACAATGACTAATTCATATTGTCACAGAATATCACTTTGCTGTACAGATACTTCTATTAATACCTTACACTTTATGTGGTACTCTAGATTTCTATTCTCTTGTAATAGCAGATATCTGATTTTTAAAATACCTGTCTTTTTTATGTTTTGTAATATCCAAGCCTTAAATGATTATAAATGAGGAAATAAAGCTAATTTTATAACTTGGGGGAAAAAAGTATTTCCATCTAGGTCATTTAGATTTTGAGGCTGTCTTATTATCCCTATCTTAGTAGCTGAAACTAAATTATAGTTATGTATGTTAAGCAATTATTTTGTTTTTAGTTAGTTACCACCTTTTTGCTATCAGTTTTCAACTGTAAAAATTGACTAGAATCCAGGACTTCAATCCCCAGAAGTCTTTGCTCCACTTCCCCAAAATTCTTTGTAATATCACTGAATTCTCACCTGGGCCGAGAGCGAGATGGGGTATTTAACCTGGTTGTGAATACGCTCTGCCCTTTTTTTAACTTCCACTTCGGAGCACAGGCGGCTCTCCACCTAGCAGGCAAGATGGGAGTGGTCGTGAATAGGCTCTCTGGTCCTAGACATGTGCTTTTCTTACTTGTGTTTTCTTTATATTTTAATCTTTAATAAACCTCATAAAAATAATACTCCTTGCAGAGAGAAACTAATTTCTACCTGCCTCAGCTTCCCCAAAATTTTAATCTTTACACAACCCTCAGACAAAATTTCTTTTTTACTAATGTTTTACTGTGCTTTTGGCATAATGAATGTATTAATTTGGCAAGACTACTTTGCAACTTTATGAATCAAATTTTGGTGAGCACTTTTCCATATTTGAAACTGAAAGACAGATATTATACTTTCACAAGCCGTCCTGTCAGATATCAACATTGCACACAATTTTGAAAACATAATTTTTGATGGTATTAATTAATACTTTTTGTATTCTTTTTAGGATCCTAATCAACTAATTCGTGCAAGTGCTTTGAGAGTCCTTTCCAGTATCCGGGTTCCAATTATTGTTCCTATCATGATGCTTGCTATTAAAGAAGCTTCTGCTGACTTATCACCATATGTTAGAAAAAATGCTGCCCATGCTATACAAAAATTATACAGGTAAGAGTCCAAGATATGTGGTAAATACCAAAGAGAATGTTGTATGGCACAGTTGCTAGAAGACTGGATTTGAAGTCAAGAAGTTCTCATTTTATATAATGCCTCATTCACTTATTAGTTATGTGGCCATGCCTCCATTTCTTCATTTGTAAGATGGGATTAATAGAACCTATATTATTTATCTCTAAGGACTATTCTAAGGATCAGTTGATAAAAAATATATAAGACACTTTGGGCTTTAAAATGTTATATAAATGTTTGTTATTAATTTCTAACAAAATGATAAAACAAGTTTTGAGGCCTGCTTAATTAGCATGTATTTAACATTTCTTCTACTTTAGTAAGATTACAGTTTTTTTCAGACTGTTCCTAAGTTCTGTCAATTCTATTTATATTAAAAAGTCATCTGATCATATAAATTGTTAGTTTCCTTATACACTGTAGGAATTATGCCTTTTTTGGTCACTTAAACAATTAGATCTTACATGTTCTTTTTCTTTTGCATCCTGATAATTGTTGTAGGATAGAAACTTGGTATTTTTTTTTCTTTCTGTAACAAACTAGGATTTCTACTTCCTCCTTCAGTTTTTGGCTTGGTACCGGTCCTCTGTGTTAATGAGTCAACATCAAATTGTTCTTAAACTGTTATGCCATTGTTTGGGCATATTATTTGCTTTTTGTTTTTTGAATTTTTATTTTTAATTTCAAACATTGTTCCTTGGTTACAAAAATCATTTTATTTCCCTCCCTCCCCTTTCTCCACCCCTCCCATAGCTGATGCACAGTTTGACTGGGTATCGCCTGTGTTCTTAATCAGAACCTCTTTCCATGTTGTTGGTACTTGCAATAGGATGTTGATTTGGAGTCTTATTTCCCCATTCATATCCCCTTTGACCCATGTCATTAAGCAGTAGTTTTTCTTTAGTGTTTTTATCCCACAGTTTTTCCTGTGGATGTGGGTAGTGTTATTTTCTACTATAACCCTCTGAATTGTTCAGGATCAATGCATTGACACTAATGGAGAAGTCCATTACATTCGATTGTACCACGATGTATCAGTCTCTGTGTACAATGTTTTCCTGGTTCTGCTCCTTTCGCTCTGCATCACTTCCTGGAGGTCGTTCCAGTCTCCATGGAATTCCTCTACTTTATTATTCCTTTGAGCACAATAGTATTACATCACCAACATATACCACAGTTTGTTCAGCCATTCCCCAGTTGAAGGGCATCCCCTCATTTTCCAATTTTTGGCCACCACAAAGAGCGTAGCTATGAATATTCTTGTTCATGTCTTTTTCCTTATGATCTCTTTGGGGTACAAACCCAGCAGTGCTATGACTGGATCAAAGTGCAGACAGTCTTTTATCGCCCGTTGGGCATAGTTGCAAATTGCCCTCCAGAATGGTTGGATCAATTCACAACTCCACCAGCAGTGAATTAGTGTCCCTACTTTGCCACATCCCCTCCAGCATTCATTACTTACCTTTGCTGTCACGTTAGCCAATCTGCTAGGTGTGAGGTGATACCTCAGAATTGTTTTGATTTGCATCTCTCTGATTATCAGAGATTTAGAGCATTTTTTCATGTGCTTTTCAATGGTTTTGATTGCTTTGACTGAAAATTGCCTATTCATGTCCCTTGCTCATTTATCAATTGGGGAATGGCTTGATTTTTTTTTTCCTTTTAAACATTATTTTATTTGGTCATTTTCAAACATTATTCATTAGAAACAAAGATAATTTTCTTTTTCTCCCCCCAAACCCCCACCACCCCTCCCATAGCCTATGCATGGTTCCTCTGGGTATCATATGTGTCCTTGATCTGAACTCATTTTCATGTTGTTGGTATTTGCATTGGGGTGTTTATTTAAAGTCTCTCCTCAGTCATTCATATGCCCTCAACCCCTGTAGTCAAGCAGTTGCCTTTCCTTGTTTTTACTCCCACTGTTTGTCCTCTGCTTGAGGGTAGTGTTTTTTTCTCCTAGATCCCTGCAGATTGTTCAGGGAAATTGCATCGACACTAATGGAGAAGTCCATTACGTTCAATTGTACCACAATGTATCAGTCTCTGTGAGCAGTGTTCTCCTGGTTCTGCTCCTTTCACTCTGCATCACTTCCTGGAGTTTGTTCTAGTCTCAATGGAATTCCTCCACTTTATTATTCCTTTTAGCACAATAGTTTTCCATCACCAACATATACCACAATTTGTTCCTCCATTCCCCAATTGAAGGACATCCCCATAATTTCCAATTTTTGGTCACCACAAAGAGAGCAGCTTTGAATATTCTTGTACATGTCTTTTTCCTTATTATCTCTTTAGGATATAGACCCAGCAATGCTATGGCTGGATGATAGGGCAGACTTTCTTTTATCACCCTTTGGGCATAGTTCCAGATTGCCCTCCAGAATGGTTGAATCAATTCACAATCCCACCAGCAATGAATTAATGTCCCTACTTTGCCATATCCCCTCCAGCATTCATTACTTTCCATAGTTGTCATGTTAGCGAATCTGCTAGGTGTGAGGTGATACTCAGAGTTGTTTTGATTTGCATCTCTCTGATTATAAGAGATTTGGAACACTTTTTCATGTGTTTAATAATAGTTTTGATTTCTTTAACAGAAAACTGCCTATTCACTTCCCTAGTCCATTTATCAATTGGAGAATCGCTTGATTATTTTGTACAATTGATTTAGCTCTTTGTAAATTTGAGTAATTAAACCTTTATCTGAGGTTTTTGTTATGAAGATTGTTTCCCAATTTGTTGTTTCCCTTCTGATTTTAGTTACATTGGTTTTGTTTGTACAAAACCTTTTTAATTTGATGTAGTCAAAATTATTTATTTTACATTTTGTGATTCTTTCTAAGTCTTGCTTGGCTTTAATATCTTTCCCTTCCCAAAGGTCTGATGTGTATACTATTCTGGGTTCACCTAATTTACTTATAATTTCCTTCTTTATGTTCAAGTCATTCACCCATTCTGAGTTTATCTTGGTGTAGGGTGTGAGGTGTTGATCCAATCTGAATCTCTCCCACACTGTCCTTCAATTTTCCCAGCAGTTTTTGTGAAATAGTGGATTTTTGTCCCAAAAGCCTCGGGTCTTTGGGTTTTTCATAGACTGTCTTACTGAGGTCATTTACCACAGGTCTATTCCACTGATCCTCCTTTCTGTCTCTTATCCAGTACCAAATTGTTTTTATGACCACTGCTTTATAGCATAGTTTGAGATCTGGTACTGCAAGGCTGCCTTCCTTTGCATTTTTTTTTGCATTATTTCCCTGGATATCCTTGATCTTTTGTTCTTCCAAATAAACTTTGTCATGGTTTTTTCTAATTCCGTAAAAAAGTTTTTTGGAAGTTCAATGGTATGTCATTAAATAAATATTTAAGTTGGGTAGGATGGTCATTTTTATTATGTTAGCTCGTCCTACCCATGAGCAGTTAATGTTTTTCCGGTTGCTCAGATCTAGTTTTAGTTGTGTGGAAAGTGTTTTGTGGATGTGTTCATATAGTTCCTGTGTTTGTCCCAGAAGATAGATTACTCTGTATTTTAAATTGTCTAACGTGATTTTGAATGGAATTTCTCTCTCTAATTCCTGCTGCTGTGCTGTGTTGGAGATGTATAGAAATGCTGATGACTTTTGTGGGTTTATTTTGTATACTGCTACTTTGCTAAAGTTGTTGATTATTTCGACTAGCTCTTTAGTTGATTCTCTAGGATCCTTTAAGTAGACCATCATATCATCCACAAAGAGTGATAGCTTGGTCTCCTCATTGCCAATTTTAATACCTTCAATTTCTTTTTCTTTTCTAATTGCTACTTCTAGTGTTTCTAGTACAATGTTGAATAATAAAGGTGATAAGGGGCATCCTTGTTTCACTCCTGATCTTATTGGGAATGCATCTAATTTATCCCCATTGCATATGATGTTCGCTGATGGTTTTAGATATATACTGTTTATTATTTTTAGGAAAGACCCTTCTATTCCTATGCTTTCTAGTGTTTTTAATGGGAGTGGGCATTGTATTTCATCAAAGGCTTTTTCTGCTTTTATTGAGATAATCATGTAATTTTTGTTGGTTTGGATGTTGATATGGTCAATCATGTGGATAGTTTTCCTAATATTGAACCATCCCTGTATTCCTGGTATAAATCCTACTTGATCATAGTGAATGATCCTCCTGATCACTTGCTGGAGTCTTTTTGCTAGTATGTTGTTTAAGATTTCTGAATCTATGTTCATTACATAGATTGGTCTGTAGTTTTCTTTCTCGGTTTTTCACCTGCTTGGCTTTGGAATCAGTACCATATTTGTGTCATGAAAGGAATTTGGTAGAATTCCCTCTTTGCTTATTATGTCAAATAGTTTGTATAGTATTGGCATTAGCTGTTCTTGAATGCTTGATAGAATTCACTTGTGAATCTATCAGGCCCTGGGGATTTTTTCTTAGACAGTTCTTTGATGGCCTGTTGGATTTTTTTTTTCTGATATGTGATTATTTGAGAATTCTATTTCTTCTTCTGTTAGTCTAGGCAATTTATATTTTTGTAAATATTCATCCATATTATATATGTGTATTTATATATATATATATATATATACCTAGATTGGCATATTTATTGCCATATAATTGGGCAAAGTCGTTTTTAATGATTGCCTTAATTTCCTCTTCATTGGAGGTGAGGTTCCCCCTTTTTATCTATGATACTGTTAATTTGCTTTTCTTCTTTCCTTTTTTTAATTAGATTGACCAGTACTTTGTCTATTTTGTTTTTTTTTTTCAAAGTACCACCTTCTAGTCTTACTTATTAGTTCAATAGTTCTATCACTTTCGATTTTATTCATTTCTCCCTTAATTTTTAGGATCTCTAAATTGGTTTTCTTCTGGTCGGGTTTTAATTTGTTCGCTTTTAAGTTTTTTGATTTGCATGTCCAATTCATTGATCTCTGCCCTCCCTAATTTATTAATATATGCAGTCAAGGATATGAATTTTCCTCTGAGTACTGCTTTGGCTACATCACATAAGGTTTGAACGGATGTCTCACTATTGTTATTTTCTTCAATAAAATTATTGTTTCTATGATTTGTTCTCTAACCGATTTTGGATTATCATTTTATTCAATTTCCCATTGATTTTTAATTTGGGTCTCCATGTACCCTTACTGATCATTATTTTTATTGTCTTATCATCTGATAAGGTTGCATTTATTATTTCTGCTTTTCTGCATTTTTACGCTATATTTTCATAACCTCGTGTGTCGTTAATCTTTGTGAATGTGCCACGTGCTGCTGAAAATAAGGTGTATTCCTTTTTGTCCCTATTCATTTTTCTCCATATATCTATTAACCCTAATTTTTCTGAGATTTCATTCACATCTTTTACCTCTTTCTTATTTATGTTTTGATTTGATTTATCTAAATTTGATAGTGGTTGGTTCAGGTGCACTAGTATAGTTTTACTATCTATTTCCTCCTTTAATTCTCCTAGTGTCTCCATTAGAAATTTGTATACTATACCATTTGGTGCATACATGTTGATTAGTCATATTTCCTCATTGTCTATACTCCCTTTTTTTAATACTTCCCTATCCCTTTCAATCAGGTCAATTTTTGCTTTGGCTTTGTCAGGTATCATGATTGCAACTCCTGCCTTTTTTCTGTCAGTTAAGGCGTAATAGGTCTTGCTCCAACACCAAAGGAATAGCTCATTATGCCCAAGACCAACCCTCCAAGAGTGCTCCAACTGACTTTATGTGAAGTGTGTTTCTTGAAGATAACACATGTTAGTGTTTTTGATTCTAATACACTCTGCTATTCATCTATGTTTTATGGGTGAGTTCATCCCATTCACATATAATAATATTGTTATTTGTTGTAGTTGTAACAAATGACAGTTTAAGATTTACAAAATATGAAATGTCTCATTTTATCCTCAAAACTTTCCTGAGGTTGGTGCTTTTATTATGTTTATTTTACAGGTGAGGAAACTGAGGTATACAGACATTAAATGACTTGCCAAGGATCACACTGCTAGGAAGTGTCTGAGGCAGGATTTGAACTTAGATCTTACTGATTCCATATCTAGTCTAGCTAGTTCTACCCACTGTACCACTTAGTGAAATACAAATGTTACAGATGAGAGCTCATCTTGATTGGGAAAAACTACATCAGTCGTACTTCTTAAACTAAGTAGATGTGGGATGATATAACATGGGTGAGGGAATCTCCTGGTGTTTTTTTCAACCACAAAATTCTTAAATCTCTTTAGGGAACTTGTTGCCTAATAAAAAGAGAATCTGCCTCAGGCTCACTAACTGGGAGTTTATAGGAACACCAAAGAAGTATGAAGTTTTCCTAGATTGTCCTCTATGTCCTCTGCTGGTGTCCCCTCTTCTCTAAAGCCCAGTCTGCCCCCAGTACTGCTGTGAGACCTGGAGCCTCAGGCCTATCCCTTGCTTCTTTGTACTGACCTAGGAACTGGTCAGAGCAGCAGCTCTGTCTGCTGTCATATGCAGCACAAAAAGGATAGAAAACTTGCATCAATTCCACAGCAAAATGAACTCAGAAAATGCCTGGCAACCCCCAAGAGGCCCATGTCTCATTGCCACAGAGAGTCCTGAGGAGGAGGGAGAGCTTGTCCAGCAAGGTCTTTGATATATATAGCCTGCATGAAGGTCCTCCTTATTGGCCAGAAGTTGTAACCTCATATAGTATAATAAATGTTGGTCTTCCAAAAAAAAAAATGGAACTTGAAACTTCCAGTGTGAGCTTGAGATGTTCAAGGGCCTGATGGTCTTGAGTTGAATAAGATCAGTTTAGTGACTAGCAGAGCCCTTTAATGATTAAATGTGTTTTTTTACATATGTAGCTTCCTGAAATAGACTTATCTTAAAATTCTACTAATCTTTTTGTGGGCAAGGAGTGTCTTAATTAATGTAAAGTATAGTATGTATTTTTACTTAATAAGTATTTGAATTAGTTTTTGAACTAATTCACTAATTAATTCAATAACTTATTGAATTAATGAGACCCTTATATGGATATTAAGATAACCAAGGTGGCATGTGATTATCTAATTTTTGGAGGTGAAAGTGCAATCTTTGAATTTTTGCATATTTTAGGGGCTATTTTAATTTTTCTTAGATAAAATTCAGTAAACATATCATATTCCAGTTACTATAGTAGACTTTGTGGAAAATATGAAGATTAAACACAAGATTCATGCCCTCTTGGATTTTGTAATCTAATTGGTAATTTCATGAATAAATATGAAAGTCTTAGCTAATTTTATTAATATTGTTATTTTTTTAGTAACTTTGAAGGAATATATTAGAATACACTTGACTAAGGAATGTTTCATTATATTCATTTGAATTTATTTCCTTTACTGTTCATTTCTGGCTTACTTGATAGTTGTATTTTGGTTACTGAAATTTAACAGCAGGAAATAATGTCAAAGAAAATGTAGACTAAAATGTGAAATTAACTATTTAATGTGTTTTTATTTCATATTTATTTTATTTATTATATATTTATTTTATCTCTTTATGTTTAGCCTTGATCCTGAGCAAAAAGAAATGTTAATTGAAGTAATTGAAAAACTTCTGAAAGATAAAAGCACAGTAAGTAATGCTTTCTTTTTTATTTTATTTTTATTTTAAAACCCTTACCTTCTGTCTTAGGTTTTGGTTCTAAGGCAGAAGAGTGGTAAGGGCTAGGCAATGGGGGTCAAGTGACTTGCCCAGGGTCACACAGCTGGGAAGTATCTGAGGCCACCTTTGAACCTAGGATCTCCCATGTCTATGCCTGACTCACACCCAGCTGCCCCCTAATGCTTTCTTTAATAACAGTATCTTTATAATACTAATAACAAATAATTATTCTCTGAGGTCTCAGAAAAGATTTTAATGTTAATCTTTAGTTTTTCTATTTTTAAACCTTTTAAAAACTTCATGGAAAGAAAAAAGATCTACAGTTTTTTATTTATGCTTTATTTGTGTTTATTTGTATTCTTTCTGTTTTAACACAGAAAAAGTTCCAACAAACACTTAATAAACCTCCCACAAAGTAGGTCCCCCAAAAGTTAAGTCTAAAAGAACCTAATTGTGTCATTTGTATCTGAAAAGATAGATTGCTTTTTACTTTAATAGTTTAAGTTTATTTTAAAAGTCAAATTAATAACTTGCTTTTTGTACTAAGAAGTACAGTTATTTCCCAATATACCTGTGACTCCATTTGGGTTTTCCCTTGTAATAGAACAATAGGCACAGCTACTTGATAGATCATCATATCTAAGAGTTTGTTTGCCATTCTGTACTTCTAGTCCTTTACCTCTCTACCGAGAGGAGGTCAGGATGTTCTATTATATATGATTTCTAGGACCAAGTCTGATCACTGCAACTAATCAAAATTCAGATAATTTTCATCTTCAGTATGATTCATCATCAGTATGATTTTTATTTGAATGATAGTTACTAGTTTGTTCTCCTTATTTGGTTGACTTTACTCAACATCATTTCATCTAGGTCATCCAGGGCTTTTCTGAAGTCCTCAAGGATCGTAAGAAATGATAAAAGCACAATCATATTCCACTGTATTTGTGTGTGTTTCTTTAGCCATTCCTCATGCATTGGGTATCCACTTTGTTTCCATCTTTGATTGTACAGGACAGGAATGCAGTTAATACATATATCTGTGGGGCTTTTCTTTTTGAAAGCCTTAGGGTTATACCCATGAGTGGGAATGCTCAGTCTCAAAGGGTAGGATAGTAACTATTTTTGCATGATTCCAAATTGTTTTCCAGACTGGTTAAAACAATTCAAAATTCCATTAGTATAACTTTTTTGTTGCCACTCCAACATTGACTATTGATTGTCTTTCATCATTTTTGCCAATTTGTTGGGTCTGAAGTACAACCACGAAATTATTTTCGTTAGTCTTTTTCTTATTAATCAATAAGCATATATTAAGTGCTTACCATGTCTTAAATACTGATCTTATTTGGGGAATACAAGGAAAGGAAAAAAAAACATTTAGTCTCTGCTCTAAAAGAACACACATTCTAATGGGAGACCTTAAAAAAGCTAAGTAACAAGGAAAATCAAATGAAAGTAACCTGAATGGGGAACTGGAGGAACTGGAAAAGTGCTCCTGTGGAACGTGCGATTTGTGCTGAGTCTTGATGGAATTCAGAGAAATTAAGAAACCAAAGAGAAGGAGCAGTGCATTCTAGACATGAAGTTTAGCCAGTACAAAGATGGAAGATAATCTTGATGTCATAGAAACTGTGAGTAGGCCAGAATGCATGGAGACAGTGGAGGCATGAGGCTAAAAATAGGAGGTAATCATGTTACAAGAAATTAAAATGTAAAGCTGAGAAGTTTAAATTTGAAACTGGAGTCGACAGGGAGGCACTCAAGTTTCATGAGGAGGGTGGTGACATAAACCTGCATTTTAGAAAAAATATTTCTGGTAGCTGAGTGGAGGATGAATTGTTATGGGGACTTGAGTCAGATACCAGTTATTACAGTGTAGTCCAGGAGAGAGTTGATGAGGCCTTGATCTAGGATTGGGGCAGCTGTATGAATGGTGAAAAGGGGATATGGGACATATATAAGAAATGTAGTGAATATAGAAATCACAAAAATTGACGATTAACTGAATGTATGGGTTGAATGAAAGTGAAGAACTGAGGATGAACCTGAGGTTGTGGGGAGGATGATGTTGCCCTCAACAGTAATAAATCAGTTCAGAATTACAGAAAGCATTGAAGGGAAGCTAATGAGTTCTTTTTAGTTATATTGAATTTGAGATGTTCATAGGACATCTAATTTGAAATGTCTTAAGAGACAAAAGTAAATATGTGACTCTAATTCAGAAGAGAGATTAGAAGTAGAATTTTTGGTTTATGAATTGTCTATGTATAGATTCAATATAGATATTGAAACCATGAAAAGAGAAAGGGCCATAGGATAGAGCTTCTAATCCTAGATAACAAAGAATAACATGGATAAAAATTCTTCAGTGGAGAAGGAGGGGAATTTGGTTATAAAGTAGAAGAATCCAGTAAGAGTAGTGTTATGAAAACTTTAATGGTAAGAGTATTGAAAAAATTATTGTATCCTCTGGGGGAAAATTGCAAGACCTATTGTGGATGGTTGAAACTGGATATAAGTGAATACCTGCTGAGCCCATTGATTTTCTTGTACATACCTATAATAAAGTTTAATGGATAAATTAAACACAGTAAGACATTATCAACATTAAATGCTGTAATAATAAATGTAGTGTACATTATTTTTCAGTACTATTTAGTCTATATAGTAGTTTCCCCTTACCCAAGACCCCCAACCCTACATAGATACCTGAAACTGTATCCACCCTATACAAATAGTTTTCCCTTTTCTGTCTCTCTCTCCCCTTCTCCCTATCCTGTCCCTCAGCTTAGAACTCTGTGACGCCCCTCTCCCCGCAAAAGCAGAACTAATGTGTGTTGCTGTGGGTGGACCTCTAGTGTGAGGGGTTAACTTTTGCCCTACTCTACCCACTTGGACATTAGGCAACTAAGTGAAGTCAAGGAAAGCAAAACCTTGGATTAGGGGAAACTACTATAGTTTCAGATTTTGCAAAGAGGCTAGGAAAGATCCGGATAGAGAAAAAGTCATTCGGTTAGCAATTTAGAGTTCATTCTTAGCTGGAGGTGACCATGTTTTGAATATAGTTTTTTTTTTGAATATTTGAATATAGAGAATATAAAATATAGTGAGAGAAGTAGTGTTACTAATTGTAGATGACTTTTTCTTTTTTTTTTTTAAAATATATTTTATTTGATCGTTTCCAAGCATTATTCGTTAAAGACATAGATCATTTTCTTTTCCTCCCCCCCACCCCCCATAGCCGACGCGTAAGTCCACTGGGCATTAGATGTTTTCTTGATTTGAACCCATTGCTTTGTTGATAGTATTTGCATTAGAGTGTTCATTTAAAGTCTATCCTCTGTCATGTCCCCTCAACCTCTGTATTCAGGCAGTTGCTTTTTCTCGGTGTTTCCACTCCCACAGTTTATCCTTTGCTTATGAATGGTGTTTTTTTTTCTCCTGGATCCCTGAAAGTTGTTCAGGGACATTACACCGCCCCTAATGGAGAAGTCCATTACGTTCGATTATACCACAGTGTATTAGTCTCTGTGTACAATGTTCTCCTGGTTCTGCTCCTCTCGCTCTGCATCACTTCCTGGAGGTTGTTCCAGTCTCCATGGAACTTCTCCACTTTATTATTCCTTTGAGCACAATAGTATTCCATCACCAACATATACCACAGTTTGTTCAGCCATTCCCCAATTGATGGGCATCCCCTCGTTTTCCAGTTTTGGGCCACCACAAAGAGCGCAGCTATGAATATTTTTGTACAAGTCTTTGTGTCCATTATCTCTTTGGGGTACAGACCCAGCAGTGCTATGGCTGGGTCAAAGGGTAGATATTCTTTTGTCGCCCTTTGGGCATAATTCCAAATTGCCCTCCAGAATGGTTGGATCAGTTCACAACTCCACCAGCAATGAATTAATGTCCCTACTTTGCCACATCCCCTCCAGCATTCATTACTTTCCTTTGCTGTTATGTTAGCCAATCTGCTAGGTGTGAGGTGATACCTCAGAGTTGTTTTGATTTGCATCTCTCTGATTATAAGAGATGTAGAACACTTCTTCATGTGCTTGTTAATAGTTTTGATTTCTTTATCTGAGAACTGCCTATCCATTTCCCTTGCCCATTTATCAATTGGAGAATGGCTTGATTTTTTGTACAATTGATTTAGCTCATTATAAATATGAGTAATTAAACCTTTGTCAGAGGTTTCTATGAAGATTTTTTCCCAATTTGTTGTTTCCCTTCTGATTTTAGTTATATTGGTTTTGTTTGTACAAAAGCTTTTTAGTTTGATGTAGTCAAAATTATTTATTTTACATTTTGTGATTCTTTCTATATCTTGCTTGGTTTTAAAGCCTTTCCCCTCCCAAAGGTCTGACATATATACTATTCTGTGTTTACCCAATTTACTTATGGTTTCCTTCTTTATGTTTAAGTCACTCACCCATTTTGAATTTATCTTGGTGTAGGGTGTGAGGTGTTGATCTATTCCTAGTCTCTCCCACACTGTCTTCCAATTTTCCCAGTAGTTTTTATCGAATAGTGGATTTTTGTCCCAAAAGCTGGGATCTTTGGGTTTATCGTAGACTGTCTTGCTGAGGTCGTTTTCCCCCAGTCTATTCCACTGATCTTCCTTTCTGTTTCTTAGCCAGTACCAAATTGTTTTGATGACTGCTGCTTTGTAATATAGTTTGAGGTCTGGGACTGCAAGGCCCCCATCATATGTGTTTTTTTTCATTATTTCCCTGGATATCCTTGATCTTTTGTTCTTCCAAATGAACTTTGTTATGGTTTTTTCTAAATCAGTGAAGAAGTATTTTGGTAGTTCAATGGGTATGGCACTAAATAGATAAATAAGTTTGGGTAGGATGGTCATTTTTATTATATTGGCTCGTCCTATCCATGAGCAGTTAATGTTTTTCCAATTGTTCAAGTCTAGTTTTAGTTGTGTGGCGAGTGTTTTGTAGTTGTGTTCATATAGTTCCTGTGTTTGTCTTGGGAGATAGATTCCTAGGTATTTTATTTTGTCTAAGGTGATTTTGAATGGGATTTCTCTTTCTAGTTCTTGCTGCTGAGCTGTGTTGGAGATATATAGAAAAGCTGATGATTTATGTGGGTTTATTTTGTATCCTGCAACTTTGCTAAAGTTGTTGATTATTTCAATTAGCTTTTTGGTTGAATCTCTAGGATTCTTTAAGTAGACCATCATGTCATCCGCAAAGAGTGATAACTTGGTCTCCTCCTTGCCTATTCTGATGCCTTCAATTTCTTTATCTTCTCTAATTGCTACTGCTAGTGTTTCTAGTACAATGTCAAATAGTAGAGGTGATAATGGGCATCCTTGTTTCACTCCTGATCTTATTGGGAATGCATCTAGTTTATCCCCATTGCAGATGATATTAGCTGTTGGTTTTAGATATATACTGTTTGTTATTTTTAGGAATGACCCTTCTATTCCTATGCTTTCTAGTGTTTTTAATAGGAATGGGTGTTGTATTTTATCAAAGGCTTTTTCTGCATCTATTGAGATAATCATGTGGTTCTTGCTAGTTTGCTTGTTGATGTGGTCAATTATGTGGATGGTTTTCCTAATGTTGAACCAGCCCTGCATCCCTGGTATGAATCCTACTTGATCATGGTGAATGATCCTTCTGATCACTTGCTGGAGTCTTTTTGCTAGTATCCTATTTAAAATTTTTGCATCTATATTCATTAGGGAGATTGGTCTATAGTTTTCTTTCTCTGTTTTTGACCTGCCTGGTTTTGGAATCAGTACCATGTTTGTGTCGTAAAAGGAGTTTGGTAGAACTCCCTCTTTGCTTATTATGTCAAATAGTTTGTATAGTATTGGGGTTAACTGTTCTCTGAATGTTTGATAGAATTCACAGGTGAATCCATCAGGCCCTGGGGATTTTTTCTTAGGAAGTTCTTTGATGGCTTGATGGATTTCAATTTCTGATATGGGATTATTTAAGAATTCTATTTCCTCTTCTGTTAGTCTAGGCAGTTTGTATTTTTGTATATATTCATCCATTTCTCCTAAATTGGTGTATTTATTGCCATATAATTGGGCAAAGTAATTTCTAATGATTGCCTTAATTTCCTCCTCATTGGAGGTGCTGTCCCCCTTTTCATCTTTAATGCTGTGAATTTGCTTTTCTTCCTTCCTTTTTTTAATTAGATTGACCAGTACTTTGTCTATTTTGTTTGTTTTTTCAAAGTACCAGCTTCTTGTCTTATTTATTAAATCAATAGTTCTATCACTTTCGATTTTATTAATTTCTCCCTTAATTTTTAGGATTTCTAATTTGGTTTTCTGCTGGGGGTTTTTAATTTGATCGCTTTCGAGTTTTTTCAATTGCATTTCCAATTGATTGATCTCTGCTCTCCCTTGTTTGTTAATATGAGCTTTCAGGGATATGAATTTGCCTCTGATTACCGCTTTGGCTGCATCCCAAAAGGTTTGAAAGGATGTTTCGCCATTGTCATTTTCCTTGATGAAATTATTAATTGTTTCTATGATTTCTTCTTTAGCTAAACGGTTTTGGAGTATCATATTGTTTAATTTCCAATTGGTTTTAGATTTGGTTTTCCATGTACCATTACTAATCATTATTTTTATTGCCTTGTGATCTGAGAAGGCTGCATTCATTATTTCTGCTTTTTTGCATTTGTGTGCTATGTTTCTGTGACCTAATGTATGGTCAATTTTTGTGAATGTGCCATGTGGTGCTGAGAAGAAGGTGTATTCCTTTTTATCCCTATTTATTTTTCTCCATATGTCTATTAATTCTAATTTTTCTAAGATTTCATTCACTTCTTTTACCTCTTTCTTATTTATTTTTTGATTTGATTTATCTAAATTTGATAATGGTTGGTTTAAGTCTCCCACTAGTATGGTTTTATTGTCTATTTCTTCCTTCAATTCTCCTAGTTTCTCCATTAGAAATTTGGGTGCTATATTATTTGGTGCATACATGTTGATTAATGATATTTCCTCATTGTCTAGAGTCCCTTTTAACAAAATATAATTACCTTCCCTATCCCTTTTGATCAGGTCTATTTTTGCATTGGCTTTATCAGATATCATGATTACCACTCCTGCCTTCTTTCTATCAGTTGAGGCCCAGAAGGTCTTACTCCATCCTTTAATTCTGACCTTGTGGGTGTCAACCCGCCTCATGTGTGTTTCTTGAAGACAACATATGGTAGGGTTTTGGATTCTAATCCATTCTGCTATTCGTCTACGTTTTATGGGTGAGTTCATCCCATTCACGTTCAAAGTTATGATTGTCATTTGTGGACTCCCTGGCATTTTGATTGCCTTCCCTAATTCTAACCTGTTCTTCTTCGGCTCTACCTTTTAGTCCAGTGATTTACTTTGAAACAGTCCCCCTTGTCCCCTCCCTTGATGTTTCCCTTTTTAGTCCCTCCCTTTTTGTTCCCTCCCCTTCCCCCCTCTCTTTCCCTCCCTTTTTGTTCTCCCTCTCCCCCTCCCCCCCTTGGTTTTCCCTTCTCCTTACCCTTGTTGGGTAAGATAGAATTCAAGATCCCAATGGATCTGGATGTTTTTCCCTCTCAGAGTTGATTTCCCTGAGATTGAGGTTTAAGTAAATCCCCCTCCCCTCTCTTCCTCTCCTTCTTATAGGAGTTTTCTTCCCCTCCCCTTCCCATATGAATCTTTGTGTGAGAATGATTATTCTATTTGGTCTTTCTTTACCCCCTATTTATACATTACATTTTCCCCACATATTAGTATACATAGGTTGATATAAATGTAGTCCTTATAGAAGAGAGTTTGAGTAAAAGAAGAAGATAACATTTTCCCCTTTCCTTAATATTTACCTTTTCAGGTATTCCTTGCTCTTTGATTTTCGGTATCAAACTTTCCACAGAGCTCTGGTCTTTTCTTTGCAAAAAGTTGGAAGTCTTCTATTTTGTTGAATGCCCATACTTTCCCTTGGAAGTATATAGTCAGTTTTGCTGGGTAGCTGATTCTTGGTTGGAGACCCAGCTCTCTTGCCTTTCTGAAGATCATGTTCCATGCCTTACGATCATTCAGAGTAGAACTTGCAAGGTCTTGGGTGACCCTGATTGGCATTCCTTTATATCTAAATTGTCTTTTTCTGGCTTCCTGTAGGATTTTTTCTTTTGTTTGATAGCTTTGGAATTTGGCAATTACATTCCTGGGAGTTGTCTTTTGGGGGTTTAGTGTAGAAGGTGTTCTGTGAGCTCTGTCAGTGGCTGTATTGCCCCCTTGTTCTAGAATCTCTGGGCAATTTTCTTTGATTATATCTTGTATCACCAAGTCCAGTTTGGTGTTTATTTCTGGCTTTTCTGGGAGTCCAATTATTCTTAAATTATCCCTTCTCCCCCTATTTTCCAGATCTATCACCTTGTCGGTGAGATATTTTATGTTCTCTTCTAATTTCTTGGTATTTTGGCTTTGCTTTATTGATTCTTGCTCTTTTACACGATCGTTGTCTTCCAGCTGCCTGATTCTGGCCTTTAAAGCCTGGTTTTCTTTTACAGTTTGGTCAAACTGGTTTTGTAGATGCGTGAATTTCTTTTGCATTATTTCCAACTTTTCCTCCCAGAAGGCTTCCATCTTTTTGGTCATTTCTGATTCAAATTCTTCATAGGTTTGTGGAGAGTTTCCATTTCCTTTGGAAGGTTTTGGAGCATTTTCTTTTATATTATCTTCTGTCTGCTCTGTATTTTGTATTTTGGCTCCATAGAATGTGTCCAAAGTCGCCCCTTTCTTCTTATTTTTCTTGGTATTGTGGGGCTTCTGTGGTTCTGTGGAGTTTGCCATTTCTGAATGTGGAGGATTAGTTTTTCTTGTCTCTGTCTGGTGTTCAGAGGCAGTCCTGGGCAGATGGTTCTATGAGCTTTCCCTGGGTTAAACTGAATATGCCTCACTGGAACTGGAATGGAAGGGTCGGACCACGAGGCCACACTCTCCCCCTGGCTCGATTTCCGGAAGTTGCCTTCAGAATCCCTGGCCGTGAGGCTGTTTCGTTGGCCTGCGGGGGGATGGGCTGCCGCTTCCCCAAGCTCCGAGAGCAAGGACTTTCACTGAGACTTGGATAGCAGGATCCAGCCCGTGAGGCTGTCTTGCCCGCCCTGAGGGTTGCTGTTGTTTTGACCAGCTCTCTGCAGCGGAGGCCCCAGGCAGTAACTTTCACCTGGACCGACCAGCTCTCTGCAGCGGAAGCCCCAGGCAGTAACTTTCACCTGGACTGGGACTTGGGTAGAAGACCCTGAGGGTTGTTGTTCCTCAGACCCTGCTCTCTGAGCCTGGCGCGGCTGCCGCTTCCGGGAGCCTTGGACTCTGCGCTCCTACCCCTGAGGTCCGAGGGATCTCGGGTTCTGGCTTTTAAGGGGAGCCGTACCTTTTGAACCGGGTCCAGGTCCAGGAGGAGGGTTCCCAGGGTCTGTGCTGTTGATCGTTTTGAATTTCGGCGCCTTAGGAGCTTCTAGTTTGAGATCGGTCGGGAAGGGTTTTCCGGAGATCTGAACTTCAGCTTTCTCTAAGCCGCCATCTTAACCGGAAGTCTCTGTAGATGACTTTTTCAAAGAGTTTAGCATTGAAGAAGAGGAGAAATTTAGGACAATAGCTAGCACGGATGGTTAGATCAAGCAATGACTTTTTAAAAATGGAGAGAGAAGTGGACATGTTTGTAAATAGCCAGGAAGGAGTCTGTAGATAGGGAGAGCTTGGAGATAAGAAAATGAGAATGATAGTGGGGACAATTTACAGAAGTATAAAGGCAATGAGCTCATGAAGGTTGCTTTAGCAAGGAGAAGGACCACTTTATTTAATACTGGAGTGAAGAATGAAATAGTGGAAGAAGAGTTCTGAGATAGGGAGAACGCATTTAATGTCTCTGTTCTTTTCAGGGAAGCATGAGTCAAGGTCCTTGGCTGAGGGGGAAGCAGGAGTAGGGGAGTGCTCCATGGGAGTTTGAGGAAAGATGAGAAGGTTTGGAATAACCAATAGAGAGAGATTAACAATTAATTAGAGAGGAATGGAATGTTTATTTTGTTGCAGTGTGGGCTCCATTGAGATTAAATAAAATAAACTTACTTGTAGTTTACCAGACAGCATGCATTCATGGTTTCTTTCAGTTCCATTCTGCAGCACATAAAAAAAGAGAAAAGGAGGTAGGTCCTAGAATTAATTTTAGGGTTTGGGACTTGATTGGTTAAGGGTAAAATGATTGAAGAATAGATGATAATGTACAGTTGAGTTGATTTACTCAAAGTTTAGTATTGAGAAGGGAAATTAGCATAGACAATAAGGAAGTGAAGGCCAAAGAAGGAATTAAGAAGTACAGGGAATGAAGAGAAGTCATGATGATAATCAGGAATAGGGTCATTGGTTGTAATTCATATAAAGGTTGGATTATTAAAGATTTTGATCAAATAAAGTAACTTGCAGAGTTCATGTCTGTGGAAGTGGAACCTGTGGGCAATGGCAAGTTCAAGGGCATAACTGTTTATATAATTGAGATGCAATGGAGCAGTAGGTTATGGGAATTTAGTAGATGGAAGAACTTGGAAGGTATAGTATTGGATAGAGCATCAATATGTATGTTGAAGTTCCCCAGTTTGAGGACAGGAAGGCAAGACTATGTGAATCAGTAATGCAGGTACTTCCTAAAGAAGGAAGAAGAATGTTCTAGGGATCCTTAAAAAACAGACAATTACATTTGAATTGGCTAATAAGTTTGGTTATAATAACGTTTAAAAGAGAAGTGGCTTATTGTAGTTGATCAGAGTACATACAGCCTGGCAGTAGGCTCTCATGACATGAGCATTGAGTCAGTGCTGCAGAGTGACAAGGACAACTGCATTGTCAGAAAGGCACCACATTTCGGTTAGGGCTAGAAGATAGGAGAAATGAGTCGTAAAGAGGTTCAAGATAAAAGGAGGTTCATAACTTTGGGAACAGGAATTATAGATGCCATAGTGGTTGGAGTGGACAGTATGGTTGAAATGAATAGACCTGAGGGAGTGCCAAGACAAGGCTTTGAAATGTGGCTTCTATAGTACTCCCTTGGGATTTAGGGTGACCAGGGTGAATTGAATATAAGGGTACGGGAGTATGCTAAACACTAAAAACTGTGTCAAAACAAAGTATAAGTGGTTGCACAAAAATATTTAATGGTATGAGATCCTGGCTAATGTTCTAGGGCTGTATTGGTGAACCCTATGGCATGTGTGCTGGATGGGATTGCTCCCCTCCCTCCTTTCCACCCACTCCTCAGGACACTTCTCCCATCACCCACCCCTCTGCCCATCAGCCCAATGGGAGCTCTTCCTTCCTCTTCTGTCTGGGGTAAGTTGGGGTGAGGTGTTGGGGGCACACATGCACTTTGATGATTGCAGTTTGGGCACTGTTTCTAAAGGGTTTACCATCACTGGTCCAGTGTGTCTTGCTTATCTTGGATAAGGCCCTGGGAGGCAGAAGATGTAGTAAATCTTATCCCAGGGATAATCTGGAGAATGTCCTAAAGTTTGGCCCCATTGGGTTGGGAAGGAGGTGACCTTTCCTAATCATTAGAGGCCTGGAATAGTCTATGTTAAATTATTTCCATTTTCTCTTTTTAAAACTTCCCCTTAATCTGTGGTCTATTAGTTTTTTGGACGTTATTCCTATTCTTTTATACTTGTCTCAATTCCCTATTTTTTGGGTTTTTTTTTTTGTTATTTCACTTTTATTTTAGATACTGGCAGCAAAGACTTTTCTCACATTAGGTATAATGTCACGTGCTCTATTTTCATTGTTGTTCATTCAAAAAGTTCAAATGTTTTTATTTTTCCAGACCTGAGGTTTTAGTGATGTTTGGAAGAAAACTTCAACTTAAAAAACAAACAAACTACAACTTAAATGCTTGAGGGATTAAGGAGTTAAGTGGCATGGTCAGAGTTCTATGGGTGTCAGAGTTGAGACTTGATACAAGTCATCCTGACTTTGAGGCTACATCTTCATTCCCTATACCTCTTTAATAGGATTAAATTTTTTAAAATTTTATTAACTTTTTTATTCTTTATTGTTTTATGAATTATTCACCTAGCCATAGTGAAAGCTCTTTTTGTTTACATCTAATTTTTTTGGTGTTGTGCCTTTTTTAATACTAGTACTGCATGAATTGCTTATAAAAACATGTGTAAAAATACCATACTCTTTCAGAGAGGCAAATGGCATCTTATATCTTAACCTAGGAAAGATAAAGCTGAAAAAGAAAACCCTAGAACCATATTTATAATAACCATGGATACCAAGCTATAGAGTTAATTGATGTTACAACAGCATATTAAAATGATTATACTCTGTCACTTGATTAGATTTAAACTAGAAATCATAGAATTGGTTCAGTACAAGAAAAATTGCAAGCAAAGAATCTACTACAATATATTAAAAATATTACATGCAATGGAAAGACTGTAGTTGGTAGAAAATTGGCTTTAAAAACAGGGAGTCATAGTTTTAGGTACTGCTTTTGATTATATAACCTTGGACAAAATCTTAGATTTGGCTCTTATCTCTAAGTATGATGAAGAAGATAGCTTTATACTAAGAATTCAAGGTTTGTTCAATACATGTAAAGTATAAACATATTAATAATAATAATAAAAAGCAGACTATTAAAACAATAAATGTAGGGGGAAATGCTACATTTTTTTAAAGAACAAAATGCTTTTGAAATATGTGAATAGTATCATTTATAAAAATGGTAAGTTGTAAATTCAGGTTTCTCATCTGGATCAGGGTGACAGGCCAAGGTGGCAGGCCAAAGACCTGGATCTCTGAATTATACAGTCTGACTGAGATAGTTATATAACAAAAAGGGTTTAATATCATAATTTAAACAAGGAAAGGGGTAGGGGCAGGAGGGCCAAGGGAATTCCTTGTTCTAATCATATATTTCTCCACCTTCCAAACTAAAGATTCTCATGAGTCTTTCTTCTGGACTTGCTGCTATGTATCACTCTTACCTCTCTGTCTGTAAACCCAAATTTCCTAATCTAGGACTATGGCTACTCCCAAAAAACAGTCTTTGATAAAGTATAGTTCAGTTTTGCTAGATAAGCGGATGACCATATGTCAGAGTCACCCAAGGCCTACAGTCAGAGGGTGTAGGTTTCCTTGATAATCGACAGGAATAGACTTTCTTCAGGTTGACTGTTTTCTCAGGAACTCAGATGTATCTTAAATTGCAGATCAGGAACAAAAGAGATATTAGATCTGGAAGCTGGGAAACTGGTCAGAGGGCCTCAACTGTCAGGTCAAAACTGCTTCTCTCAGGGAAGTCAGTTAACTCCTCACAGGAAGTGCTCCCTCCACGTTCCAAAGGTAAAAAAGAACTTGACTCCCAGCTTCATCTTCAAGTCCTCCTTTTATTTTTTTCTGCCATTCCTTTTGGAATTCTTTTCCTTGAGTTCCATCCATGAGCCACTTGATTTGCAACCTGTATCTTTTGCACCTTACTCTCTTATTTCTCTGTTCTAATACTTTTTAATCTATTGCATCACTTTCCATCTGTGATGGATGGGGAGAAGAACAGAGGATCAAAAATACACTCCTGCTTAAGTGGACAATAAAGCTTTTGTGTTTCTTCCAGTTGGGGGAAGTGAGGCAGCTATTGGAGAGCATAGTGAGTGTTTTGCTTAGAGGCAGGAAAAATCATGGGCCATGTCAGTCCTTACCTACTTACCTCTCTGCTTCTTTTGGCTGGAGGAAAAATCAGAGAAAAGAGAGGAGAGTTAAGTCCCACTGCAGCTGTTTATTTTGTTAATATATATCATTCATTGCCGAATGAGGATAGAAAGGACGGAAATTGGAGGAACTGCCTGCATTGCCTGGAAGAAAACATCAGAAAGATGACCCCAAACCTTCAATGTTCTTTTCCCCTCCTGCCCCCACCCCAATTTTATTTTTAAAATGATGAAATGAATTTTTATATGATCCCCAGCCTTGCTACCCAACAGAAGTAAGGGAAGTGCTGAGATTGTCCATAACCCTGAAGTTGTAGGTTCAGCCTCCATATTTTGAAGGGGAGAAGGAATGGAAATGCATAGGAATAAATGGACCTTTTTTGGGTAATAACGATATATAGTTTCCATCTAAATCTCAACATCAGATTGGTTATAAGGGGTGGGAGATAATGAAGAGTTGAGGATGACATGTATGTTGTGAGCCTTAGGGATGTGGAAGACAATGATAGAACTCATCTAGTTTATTAAATGTTATTTTCTTTTATTGACTAATCTAGTTCAAATTATGAGTCTTGGTTATCTTCAAGGCTTATTTTTGGCTACCACTATAACTTGTGATTGAACCCCTTTGATACAGCTTCAAAATTTATGAGGGGTAAGAAAGGGTATTATATAGAAGTGACACCTTTTACCTAAAAGCTCACCATATAGTTCTTTTTTTTTTTTTGTTCTGGTTCAGTTCATGCAAGTTTCCCCATGTTTCTCCTAATTCCCTATCTTCATCATATGATACAAGAATATTACATTATATTCATGTTTCATAATTTGTTTAGGCATTCCAAAATTGTTTTCACTTACTCCCATCATTTTACGAGGTGATACTATTCACAATCATCCATCATTCTTCTTCTTAATATTTACAAATGAATTTATATTTTAAACTTTTTTTTTTTTTTGCTGTCGACTGCCATCTCTCTCCCTTTGGGGAGTCATTTTTTCTGACCACGCTGCTTTTTATGCTTTTGTTCTCCTTATTATATCAGTTGATTTATTCATCATTTTACATTTTGTACAAAATTTACTGATGTCATTGTTCTTTGTGCTGCCCATTGCCCATTTTTCTTTATCAGTTATTTGTTTAATGTCCTGGCCAGCAAACTACAGTTTGCTCCCTCTTTTCACATAGCCCATAAGCTTAGGATGTATTTCATATTCTAAAATATAATAATTATTTAAAAATGTAAATTATAGGTAAACTCCTGCCTAGGGACAAAAATCTAACTCACTGCCTGGCTTTGTACATACCCATGATTTAAGAATAGCTATTACCTGATTTGTTAATCCTGCTGACCTCTGCCTAAATGGGGCAGATAAGCATTAAAAATATGAAAAAAATTATTGAACCTTCATATGGAAAAATACAACTAAGAAAATATCAACTTAGTAGTTAACTTATTAACTTATATACCTAATTTTTTAATATATAAAATATTTGAACCTCATCTAGATAGATATCAACACCAGCCTCCGTGAAGAAAAAAATCTGCACTATTGATGTTCAGTAGTGTACTAGATCTTTACTGTCACACCATTAAATGGCATGTAGAGAAAACAAGATACCACTACTTATTATTTGTTCATTTGTGAAAAAAAGCAAAAACATTGTCTCTTTGAGAGCTCTTTTTGAATATGTTTCTAAGCCAAATATATTAAATGACAGAAACAATCATGTTTTGAAATCATCTGATTATAAACATCAGATGAAAGACGCATGAAACAAGGAAATTTACATTTGCCAAGATGTTTGCTACTGTGATACAGGAAATGTAGGTCCAAGTTGAGAATATAGTCTTCCACAGGCTTGCTTTTACTAATGAAATTTTGCTGATTTTATCAAACTCTGGAATGTTAGAGAGCCTTAGGGAAGAAACTGATTACTCAAAATAATATGCATTGAATAGCATCCACAGAAGATGACAATTGCTCTTACCTAGATTCTGACGTGCGGTGAAATGGACATTTTTTTTTATGTATTTATGTATGAGATATTTCAGATGGTTGAATTGGATCCAGAATTTAGAAGAGGAAAGTGTGTTGGTTTTTCCTTCAAGAGATTGCCAAACTTCTTTAACAGTGTTGTGCTTCTTGTGGAGGAAAAGAAAATACTTAAAAATACCATTCTGTCAGTTCTCTCTCCACAGAACTGACAGAAAGAAATAAAGAGATGTATGATGCTTGTTATCAGCTTTCAACACATAATTAATGAAGAACTTCAGAGAGGAAAAAAGAGTAAAAGATATCTTTGGGAAATATATCATAGGAAGAGAAGATTGATATGTCATGGATGAGGTTCAATAAGTCTCAGTGCAAGGACTCCAATGATTCTGGTCATATCATGTGAAAGAGAAGTTGTCATCCTTGTTTAGTGGACTTCCTTTGTTGAAGTTGCTGGGAGGAATAATAAAATGGGCAAAAAGTATCACTAGATAGTCCAGCACAGATAGATTGTCATCTGCATTGTTCAAAAGAACTTCAAAATTGATGAGGTCACATATCCTTTTGAGTATTTTGAGTTTTAACTATGCTATATGTGTTTTGAGTATAGAACTTTTATCTAAGATGTTTAATATAAAAACATATCCTAAGCTGCAACATTTTATCAGTTACACTGATTTTTTGGTACAAAATTTTTTTCCTTTCTCTTTTCTTTGTTTAATTTAATTTATTAATTTGTTTGATATATTAAAATACCTAGTTAACTCCCTCCTGCCACTATTCAAGAAGGCATCATTTAGAGGGGAGCTAGGTAGCTCAGTGGATTGAGAGTCAGGACCAGAGATGGGAGGTTCTGGGTTCAAATTTGGCTTCAGACACCTCCTAGCTGGGTGACTCTGCAAGTCACTTAACCCTCATTGCCTAAACATATTTAGGGTTAGGGTTAGAAACGTATTTAGGGTTAGGGTTAGAAATGTATTTAGGGTTAGGATTAGAAATGAATTTGGGCTTAGAAACGTATTTAGTGTTAGAAATGTTTTTAGGGTTAGGGTTAGGGTCTTCTGCCTTAGAACCAATACATAGTATTGATTCCAAGATGGATAAGGGTTAAAAAAAAAAGACATCATTTGACAAAAAGGGGTGTGTGTGTGTGTGTGTGTGTGTGTGTGTGTGTGTGTGTGTGTAAAGTGTTGAATTGGGATTTTGACTAAGATAGTTATAAAATCAATGTTGTGGTTGCTGAATTAAAAATATTTTCCCTAAGCCAGAAAAAACAAAACAAAATGGTTAGCAGCTTTTATTTATACTGAGGAAGAGAAAGAGTTGAGGTATGAAATGTAGGAGGGAAAGAGGTAAGGAGTTGCCCAGCCTACCTTCAATGCTGATCTGATGAAATCCAGCTCACTCCCCAACAAAGTTCTCCACATGGAAGTCCAAGTCACCCAACAGAAAAGCAATGTAGAATCCAAGGAAAAGAGTCTCTCCACAGAACTGACTCTGAAGGGAATGTCCCACTGAAGCGCCAACAAGCAGAGAGGGTCTCCTCGAAGAGCTACTAAGGCCAGACTCTTTTCAAGCCAGAAGTCCAAAGGAGGAATCCCAAGGAGCCATTCTCCAAAGAAGAATCCAAAAGAGAAGTGACAAGGATAGGAAGTCATGGACTTTTTATAGTCCTTTTCCCTTGTCACATCCTGTCCCATTACCTCTTCACAGGGACCAATCACAGCTTCCAAATTGCCTTGCACTGCCCAGTGGGCAGTGTCTGTGGGATCCACTTCTCATCCTCTGAGAGTATCAACTCTTATCAAAGGTTTCATAAGTTTCTGACTAATTAAGTTAAAAGGATGAAGCTCTCTAAGTAAGTGACTTGTGAATTCTCTTACTTGATGGCTAACAAAATGTTCAGTAGGAATTTCTTGATTAATTAGCTCAAAATAGACAAAAAGAATAAAGATTTCCCTTTCACACAGTTCTATCCTTGGAGGTGGATATGCCTAAGTGATTCTTCAGACAATTTTTATCATGCTCTATATAATGTTTTCTAGGTTCTGCACATTTCACTCTTCATAATTTTATGGAGATCTTTCTATGTTTTCCAAATTTAACAAGCTCATCATTTCTTATGGTATAGTAATATTCCATCAGAAACATATGCTACATATAAGAATATAAACCATTCACCATTTGATAAATGGTCAAAAGATATGACCAGAGAATTTCTGGATGAAGAAATGCTCTCAGTCACTAAGAGAAATGCAAATTAAAACAACCTTCTAAATAATTTTTTTAAAGTATCAAAAAGGTCCCCCCCCCCCCCTCTGATTTTGCTGATCTCTCTCATCTTTTCCCTTTTTAACATGGGAAAAATAGTTTAGCACAGTGATTGCATCTGATATGTGAATCATTCTTTTAGCTTTTCACTCCTTTATCCCTCCTATCAAAAAGATGAAAAAAGAGTTAATCATCTGTTCTCTATGACTAAAATGCATTATTGCATTTAATTAGATTTTGGCTACTTTTCAGGGTCATTTTCATTAATTTTATTGTAGTCATTGTATATTTTGTTCTCCTTTTGCAACTTTCCTCATTAAGCATTAACTCATGCTACTTTTGTTATGCTCCAAATTTCTTATCTCCTTTGTTAAGGCAATTATATTTAATTAATTTGGGTGTATACTATGATTTGTTCAGGTATTCCCTAGTTGATAGGACTTTGATTTATTTCTTGGTTGTTTTTTGGGTTTTTTTTTTTGCTGTCACCAAAAAAAAGTTTTGATACTTTGGTGTAACTGAGGCCATTCTGTCTTTGATATCCCTTTTGGTATATGACTATTTGGGGTGTTGCTGGTATAGAATATTTGTACAACTTTGAGAATCTTTTCATAGTATTTCAAATTATTTTACAGAACTCATTCATAACTCTACCAACGGTAGGTATATGTGTGTGTTTTCACCATATCCACACCAATGTAATTTTTAAAAATTGTCATATCATATCTTTGTTAGTTTTTGGCATGAGATCAGATTTTTGAATTTTATTATTTTGCATTTTTTATTAATAACTTTGAGTAATTTTTCATAAAGTCATTGGATACTTTCATCTCTTTTGAAAAGTCAGTTTTTATCTTTTGAGTATTCATTTCCTGGCAAATGTTCTTGGTCATAGATTTGTCTCATTCCTTAAATGTAGTGTCTCTTGTATATCTAAGTAACGATACTTGATACAAAGCTTTTTCCTCTCAGTTTTTTCTTTTATTTTGTTCATGCAAAAGCTTTTATACTAACATAATAAATTTTTCTATAATTATGCTATTCTGTATTCTGAATTTTTGAATTCTTCTTCTAGCCATTATTTGTGAAAGTAAGCTTTCTGTCATGCTTTAATTTTTAATACTGTCATTTAAAAAGTATTCAGATCCTTTATTCCCATTTAATTCTTATTGTGTTTTATGTTATAATTTTAAATGATACTTTCCTTTCATGCTCTTTCTCCTGGTTTTTATTAGAAATATAAGAAATGCCAATAATTATTTTTATAACTTCCTGCTTAATAAAAGTATTAAACATCTAGATAATCTAGGGCTTTAAAAGTCAGCCATCATATCAAAAAACTGAGATAATTTAACCTCTTCTTTGCTGGTGGTTGTTTACTAATTTCTTTCTATTGTCTTTTACTGATATAGCCAACATTACTTAAAATAGGTTAAATAGTTGAGAGAGTGGACATCCTTTTTTCTTTCTTACCTTTAAAAGGAATGAGTCTAGTGTTTCTTCACTACAAGTAATCTTGCCTTTTGGTTTTAGATAAATTATTTTAATATAAACGAAAGTCCCTTTAATCCTTGTTCATTTTAACATTTTAATTATGAATCCGTTATTTTGTTATAGATTTGCGTCCCCCCTACACACACACACACACACACACACACACACACACACACACACACACACACACACACACAGCTATCATGTTCATTTTGTTTTTCTTGCTTTAAACTCTCCTTTGTGTTTCTGACATAAATCTACCTTGGGCATAATGAATAATTTGAGTGTTTGTCTATATTGCAGTAGAGTGGTTTCTTTTGCCAGTATTAGATATATTTTCCTTTTACTTTGATAATCATTTAAAATGTTCCTTTATTTGTTCCCTTTCTTTGTTTTAAATTTCCTTGGTTTGGCTATTAGTAACCCAAACCTTTTTTTCTCATATAAGACATTTAGTAAATACTTTCCCAATTTTTTTTTCTTTGTGGGAGGCTATGGAGAAAGGGAACATTGTATAGTATGGGACTCATCAGTATTTTAAATAATCCATAGCATTCACTTAAATGAATCTGGGTCAGGAGTTTTTTTTCCCATGTATGATGTATTCTATGGTTTGCTCACTTTCTCTTGTGAGATATGACAGTTTTCTCTTTAATGTTTATTTAAAAATTAAGTATTTTTCTTTACCCAAATTTTTATTATTCTTGACTTATAATTATGTCTTCATGGTTCTGATCACATCTTTTATTTCTTTAACGTTCCTTGTAATTGCTGTACCCCTTTCTCCTCTATAGTACTGTCAATTTGTTTTTTTTAATATCTTTAAAGAAGAAAGTCAAATATAATAATTGTTTTACAATTTTGCTCATTAAAAAAACTTTTTTAAAACATTTCTTTTTTTATTTTTTTGCTTTTCAAGTTAAGTTACTCCCTTTGGTTTTATATTTTCCTTTGGGATTATTAACTTTTAAATTTTCTGATTTTTAAATTATGATCTCAGTTCCTTGGTTCTTTTCTTTTTCTCATTTGTGTTTTTTTTAAGTGTTTCTTTAAGGACCATTTTAGCTGCAGAACAGGGGTTTTGGCGTGTTGTCTCAACGCTATCTTTTGCTTTAATAAGATTTGAAGTTATTCATGTAATTTATTTTGCCCACTTATTATTACATTGGATGTTATTTTTTCTCTTTCTAGTTTTGTACATTTTAATAATTTCCCTTATATATTTATGTTTTTGTTACATTTTAACTTATAACTGATACATTTTTTTGTCTTTATGTATTTGACATTTTGTAGTGCCCTTATCACATTGTAAGTTTTGTTAAAAGTCCTGTGCACCGAGTTGAAGAGAAGAATAGTGTGGGTTGTTTTTGTCATATCGCAGAGCTCTTTTACAGATTGCTCTTTCAACAAAGAAAATCAAAGGCCTATCTTTTTAATGTTAACATTTTCCTGGTATTCCGATGCATTAGTTATCTGTGGAATATATCAGCCTCCAAAGAACTAAAAATGTGTGTTACACAGAAAGTGATATATAGTGTAAGCAGATGGTTTAATCAGACTGTAACATATAATCAGCAGGGAACTCTAAAGAGTAGGAATAAAAGATGGTTTCATGGAATTTATGACAGGAGGGAGATATCGGTTGGTCACATAGCAAGAATAAAAGTAATCCGTTAGAATGCTCCATAGTTACCATTAGAGTGTTAGGAAAAATTTTGGAAGAGAGCTAGTATTTTTTTTTTTTAATAATAAACCCTTACCTTCCGTCTTGGAGTAAATACTGTGTATTGGCTCCAAGTCAGAAGAGTGGTAAGGGCTAGGCAATGGGGGTCAAGTGACTTGCCCAGGGTCACACAGCTGGGAAGTGTCTGAGGTCAGATTTGAACCTGGGACCTCCCGTCTCTAGGCCTGACTCTCAATCCACTGAGCTATCCAGCTGCCCCCGGAAGAGAGCTAGTATTGAGTGCACTGTGGGCCATCATGAGTGGGTTTTGATTTTCATAATTAGAGAACCTTCCTGAGTAAATGTGATAACATCAGTTTCAGTTGAATATGACTAACCAATGGATAATGAAGTAACAGTGTAAAGTGTAGACAATAACATATAGTTTAATTGGTTGACCATAGGATCAGGATTATTCTTGCAAGCCAGGGCAGACAAGGCCAGTCCTAATATATTTTAGGTTCAGTATTGGAACAAAACCAGAGTTTTGAAATCAATCTAAGTTTTAAAAAATTGATTTACATAGCCTTATTAGGGCAAGGATATTCAATATGAATACTCAGAAAGGATTCCTTGTGGATTCAGTTTCAGAGGATTTAGAGTCCTCTTACCTCAGGATTACCTGTGGTCCTTAAAACAATCAGGAATCTGGGAGGAGCTGGAGCTCCTTATGGCTTTTTGTACTTATGTGACCAGAAGTAGTTTCAACAGCTTGAGCCTTTAATCCTCTAAACCAATTAGTCTGGAGGACCATGGCTGTACCTTCCCTGGAAAAGAATTAGCTCCAGGACTCCTGTATATTTCCCCTCTCCCAGCTACAAAGGGAGGAAAGTAGTGCTGTGACAGGAATGATAGGTTGGGGGAATTGGAGGGACTGGAAGATTGAAAAAGTGGATGGTGGAGGAGACTAGCAGAAGGGGAGAGGAATTTCAAAGTTTATGGAGGTAGAACAATAATAAGTTGGTACCAAGATCAACAATAAGATTTTACCTGTGTGTGGATGAGGTAGAGTGAAGAAAGTAATTGTGATGGTTGAAGAAGCCTATGAACTGGGAGATAGGGTGATTTGTGGAGGCTTTGATATATATTTTGGGGGGAAGTATCTGGTACAAGTGCTTGTTGGAGGACAGTTATTTAGTTTTCATCTAAAATGTTTACAGTTAATATTTAGTGCAAATGAACTATTTAATGTTGGTAACTTTGGTTATTGAATTGATTTAAAAATATACAGTTTCATTGGAATTGTTTGTTGACTACAGGAGAGGTGTGGGATGAGGGGCGGGAAAGAACATGAATCATGTAACCATGGTAGAAATTCTAAATTAATTAAATAAACAAAAAAACATGTTAAAAGAGACACTAGTCATAGTGGACTCTAATCATTTGTCATAGATAATATTGATTGAAATCTTATTTAACGAAAAAGAGTAGGGTTTTTTACAACATAAAATGAGCTATGATACTGTTCTATCTGTTCAGTAGGAATTCGTTTTTTTTGTGATCATTAAAAAATTCTACAAAAAGACTTGAAAACATTTTCAGATATTTCAAGTAAAGGTTGTGTATCTCTCAATGAATGCCTGGGATTTTGTGCAGTGGTTAAGAGATCATTGAGAGCATTAACAAGAATTCCATGAATGGTTTTACTTGTTTCAAAGGATGCCTTTTGGGTAGTAGAAAATAGTTCACTTGTTGCTTGGTAAGATCCTTTTAACTGTGGACCATAGTAGAGGAGGATCTCTGCATTCACATCTGGTGGAGCAAACTGTTTTTTCTCTACTCTAAATAGTCTAAATGGTGGGCTACAGTGGTTAGTCCCAGTTAAGAATAAGGAGCTGGCATGAGCTACTTTTGCCCTTTGTTGTTTGGAGTGACATGGTTAAAAAAAAGATGGTAAAGAATGATGAAAACAGAGGATGTATTCAGATAATTAAAAGTTTAGAGAATCATCCATTCTGTAGAGAAGTTCTTAATCTTAACCTCCTTTCCAGCCTTCCTTTTTAACAAGTAAATATAGTAAGCAAAGCAAATCAATGTATTGGCCACTTGTGACAATGAATTTTAATTTCTGGGCCTCTTATGCACTGCCTATCTGATGAGAAGATACATATCATTATTCTAAAGTCAATGTTTTGTCATCTTTCATTATTATTTTCCTTCATGTAATTTTCATCATTAAATTCTCTTTGTGCTGGATCAGTTCTTTTAAGTCTTTTCACATTTATTTTTTTTCATATTTATCATATAGTCTCATGTACTTTTAATGAGTTTGGAGTAGAAGGTTTTTGTTGTCTATAATTTTCTGTAGAAAATCTTGATTCTTACTCATCTGATTACTTTAAAGACTACTATCTGTTAGGGGTTGGGGTGAGATTTTGTTTCAAAGGGCCTACTTCATTTTAGCAATATTAGAGATATTTAATGAATGTGTTAAATTTTTAGCTAAAGTGTGTCAGTAGGACATGATTTTTGTTACAGATTTAATGTTGGTAAAAAGCTCCACTGTTGGGGTGGGGGTGGGGGGAAAACCAACGTTAGTTTGTACAGATGTTTTATTGTGATAGATCTATTATCCAGCTATTAGAAGATAAATGACTGATCCTTCTTATTTTCCATGCCTCCAGGAAATTGAAATAAGAAGGGGAATATCATTTGGGCTGTATGATTAGGGCAGGTAGGATGGCCATTAATTTAAAAGAAGGAAATCTTGGCAGCTTTGGACAACTTACACCATATTATCAATCAAAGCTTGATCCACTTCTTGTGATGACCCAGCACTCTCAGGTTTTTGCAGCGTTAATTAGAATTCATGACAAAATAGATGCAAGGAAACGTTTTGTACCCTTCATAATTTTATAGAAAATTTATTGTTATTAGAGGAACCATTTGCTTAGTGTGATTTTTTTCATTACCAGCTTGTCAACTAGCATAGATAATCTAGAGAAAAATATGAACTCCATAGATTGGGTGTCACTTTTGTTGATGGTTCATGTAGTTTACCTTGGAGCGCAGCTAATGGCTGAAGTTCATAGCAACAGCACAGAAAAACGTGGCAACCAGTGGAAGACAAATGAACCATGTTTATTGCTTTAATATAAAAAATACATAAATGGAAAGCTGCATTTGAATTTGATGAGCTCATTGCTAGTTTTGTTGCAGTGATTTATTTTCCCCTTATACAAAAAAGCTACTATTGACACAGTGAGATGGAAATTAAGTGACTGTATTTTGCAAACCAATATTTTTTGGTTTTAAAATCTGAGTGGATCATTTTGTTTTAATCCTAAGTGTTTTATGGAATATTGAACATTTAATAAACTTCAATTATCAACTGTTTTGTCAATATTTAGATATAGGCCCAAACCATTAAGACAAAAATGCAGCAAATTCTATAGAATGGTCAGTTATATCTTTTAAAATTATCTAATTTTCCATTTTTTCCTTTGTCAGCTTAAAGTTTAGCAGTGACAAAAAAACAAAACAAAACAAAACAGCCTTTTCCCCTTCTTCTTAGCTTTTGCTAATAGTGTTTTCTTAATTGATTTCCTTAAAGTTTTATGGACTATTTTCTTAGTTCAAATTTAATGTCACATGGTAGTCAAGTTTGCATGTTGTTTTACTTTTAATTGTTTTTTAATATAAAAGATCTATTAATTTTACTTGGAGCCTAAGTAAAAATTACTCATGGATTTGATTCATTCATTATTTACTTATTTAATTATTTTATATTTCATTTGGAATTTTAAGGATTGCTTTAAAGATAATTATTATATATATGTAAATTTACATTCCCAAATATGTTTGAACATATATATATTCTTATAAAGAATCTTACAGATAGTACAGACACATCTTATAGAAATATAGACAGTTTCAGAAGAGCTCAAATTTTCCTGTTAGTACATACTGTCAACAGTGTTTAGTGATTTTAAGAGATGTTTAAGACACTAATTTTTATCTATTGAAACATGATAGTTATCTAACTCTTAATTTCTGTTTTGAAGGAAGATTTAATGTAGTAGATATAAAAAAGAAATGTTTAAAATATAAACAACTTTCCACATCAACAGAAAATGGAAAATTATCATAAGCATAATACATTTTGATTTAGTTCTCACAAATAATCAATTCTTTGCTTTCTGGAATGAGTTGCATACATGCTGGGACCAGCAGGTACCAGTACATGGGCAGGGCTGGAGTCAATAAATGCGACTTCACGTTTATACTGATTGGTAATTCATAAAATCCCCACAGGACTTGAAACTTGTTTAGCATAATAGCAAGTCCATATTCTGAGCTGTTTTCTTTCGATTGTATTGTTGGGTGCATATTAATAAACCAAATGTCAGCCAGATACAGGAAAAAACATGAAAAATATGAATATCATTGTATTTAATATTTTCCAAAAAGTGCCATTTCAGTAAATTGTATTTCTATTTAATTGCTTACTTTAAGTCATTGGGGAAATTTTAGATGTTGAAATGAAGAATCCCCAGTGTTCAGAAAAAATATGGCATTAATTTGCTACTAGAAAGCTGTATCACATTGCTTGATAACTGCATACATACAAAGGTTCATATAGTTGTCTCATCATGTTAGATATTCTACATGACATATAACTTAACAGAAAAATATTAATTAAACCAATTAGGAAAGAAAGAAGAGTAATTTTAGAAATGTATTAAGAGTATTTCTTGTTTATTGATAATTCATTTTTTAAAAATAGCACTTTTTGGAGGCAGTATACTTTTTCAACTATTTACATTATTAATTTTTATGAAATGTTACTATCATATTAAGCAGATTTTTCTTTTTGAAGAAATTATATGCACACAACTTATTTAAATATTGGAGCAATTTTCTTTATAAGAATGTACCATATTTTTCTTAAGTTAACTGAATAACTGATTAACCTGTCGTTTTAAGTTTTAAAAAATTGTACCTTCTTAATATTTTGATTTATTTCATTTGTATATAATATTATATATTTATTATATATCTGAGACTATATTAGCTTTAAAAAATAGAAAAGTTGAGTTATATTTTATCCTGATATGAGCCAGATAGAAGAAAGAAGTTTAACTGAAACTCCACAACTCCAATGTAAATTTTTAAGTTTTATATCTTAGGAAAGGTATTATGTTGCCAGACATAAGTTAGATAATAAGGACATTCCTTATGACATTGAATCTTTTCTGATTAATGAGTTGTTTAAATAGTAAAACAGTAAAAACTGTAGTCAGTTTTTGTAAGATTGCCATAACATTAACATTTTGTTTTGAAAACCATTGAGCAGATGTGTATCTTACTATTTTAATACTTTTTCTTTTCTAGCTGGTAGCTGGGAGTGTTGTGATGGCTTTTGAAGAAGTGTGCCCAGATAGAATAGATCTGATTCACAGAAACTACCGCAAGCTGTGTAATTTGCTTGTTGATGTTGAAGAGTGGGGGCAGGTTGTCATAATCCACATGCTAACTCGATATGCACGTACACAGTTTGTGAGTCCTTGGAAAGAGGTAAGTGCTGAACATATCTGTCAGCTTGGAAAATATTTCAGGAAGTTTATGATGTCTTAGTTTGAAAAAGATTATCCAAAAATGAAGTCTACTAAAATATGTCTAAACAAGAAAACCCAGAAATCTTGTTGGTAGTTTAAAAAACTTATTTTTCATCCATTCATCAAAATAATAATGTTATAGTACCTACAGTTTTAGTTTGGTGCTTCATGAAATGTCACTGTTGGATAGCTTTATGCATTATCTCCAAAAATATTACCAAACAGTAAATTTTAAGGTAATCATAACTTTGTATTTCCAAGTCCCAACTGAGCCAAATTCTTGCACACGTTATTATTCTATTAAAATAACTTAAAGATACAAAATTAAAATTTAAAGATAGTTTTAGAGAATATTGTTGAATAATAACAGTTTTTATTTAGTCCTTTAGGGTTTATAAAACACTTTTCATTGGTTAACTAGTTTGAATGAAGCTTACTGGGTTTTCTGAAGTTTCTTGATGTGTTTATTCACTTTCAAAAAATTATAGGTTTTTAGCTGTTATGATTTACTAAAAATGGATGACTTAATATGCTTAAGAAGAGTAAAGTTAGTTTTACCTTGTTGATAATAGTGATTAGTTGAAAACCATTTGTTGGCTTTATTGTTAAATTAACCAGATATTTCTACTGTGTTAAGACATTTTGTGGTAGAAGTTGACCATATTTTATATATAACTATTTTAATTACTTTTTAAAAACTAAATTAAAAGTTACTAAAGAAATATGTTATTTTCTCAAGCTTTATTTAAAAAAGCATTAGTATGGCCTTAAAATAAAATGTATCATTTTTTATAAAGCACAAACCTGTGCATACAGCAGATACTCAATTGCTTTAATGGTATTAGGTATATTGGTCACCAAGCAATGAGTTGTTTCTTTTTTGCTATAGCAACTCAAGATCCTTTCCCTTGATGTTGAGTGGAATAATCATCATTGGTGGACAGGATATGTACACTATTGAAATCATGCATCTTGTGATGTATCAAAGTATAATTTATAATCTGAGGTGATATCTAGAATGTTATTCATTTAAAGCTATTTGTATGTCAAGGGTAATTTGAAGCAATTAAGACATCAATATTTTTCATAACCAATATCTCATTGCTCATCATCTCAAGAATAGAGGGGAGGGAGGGAGAGAGAGAATTTGAAGCTTAAAATGTTGAAAAGCAAATACCAAAAATTGTTGTATATGTAATTTGGGGGAAATAAAACATTATTGTAGAAAAAAAATTGTAAAGGCATTAATGGTCTTGATTTAGTGATGATTGATAAATGAAAATAACCAGTATTTATATAACATTTTAAGGGGCTCCAAAATATTGACATACATTGTGTCATTTGATATAATGAGATATTACATAAGAATATATATGTTTAAACATATACACATTTCATTAAGTTGTTCATTTCATATTGATGGAATTGGAATATTGATGGCATTTCTACTGGAGAATGAAATAAGACTATAAGCTCCTATACTAAAAATGTTTAACAGACCATTGATACACATGACAACTTTTAAAAAATTATTTTCTAAATGGTTAAAGAAAATATGTTTAGTGCTTGAGTACTAAGTATTTTTAATCTTGGGGTCAATGATTTACCATCAGTGGTAATTAGTGGTGGATATACATCTAATTTTGAAATTCTGTCTAGTTTCCAGTGTAAAACTGTCCTTAAACTCTCCTGAATTAATTCTACAATCATTGTCTCCATTAAATGATATTTATTAACTATCTTAATTGCATAGTGCTATGCAAAATACCTTTTTAGATATTATGTTTGAGAAATTATGTACCCAAGTAAATAAAACTTGTACATGACACAATTGTAGTAAGTTTTATTTACTTGTTTATTCATTTATTCATTCATCTAATAAAAGTCAAAATTGGAGGGGGCAAAAAAATCAAAGGAATTTCTGTTCTTGTTATTCAGTCTTCTAAAAAATACAAAAAAAGAAAACATTAAGCAGTTTTGTGGCATAGTATTAGGAAACCAAAATTTAAGTGTTGGGAAGTTATGATAATAGCTTGTATTTACATACATTTACATAGTTTTTTACATTTTTGTACATACAAATTTACATTTACAAACATTTACATAGTTTTTTCTATGATCTAATCACTGTGCAAAACACTTTACAATTATTATTTTATTTAATCCTTTCAACAATCCTGAGAGATAGGTGCTATCATTTTCCTGATTATGAACCTGAGACAAACATGTTAAGTGAGTTTCCCAGAGTTACACATTTAGTGTCTGAGGCTGGTTTTGAATTCAGGTCATCCTGATTCTAGGCACAGTGCTCTGTCCAAATATTGAGCATCCTTATTATAGTCTCATATAGTCAAAGTTTGTACTGTTTTAGGGATCTGACAGACCCTACACTACCAAACTTCTGTATTCATCTGCTAAGAACATCACTGCAGAATGTGTAAATGTATGCCTACAAACTATGAATGTGATCTGTTTTAAAGGCCTACATGGGCACAGATCATAAGAAAACCTTTAAGTGGGTTATCAACTGAGCACAGGGTTATTTTCCCCCTCCTGTCTCTGATCATTGCTCTTTCATATGCTCTGCCCCAGGCCTTAGCAGCTCATCATGTTTTCTCTTTTTTGATCACCTAAATACAGAAGGAGGCTGTTGAGTTGAGACATTGAGACCTTCTGGGGAGCTTCCTAGGGCAGATTGGCCTTGTTTCCTAGGGTTTGTTTATAGTCAATTTCAGGTGATTGAAATATTTTTACCCATCACTATCTTATAGTTAGAACTGCAGTAAGCCTGGAAGGAACTAGATAGCAGCTAGGATTCATCTTCATCTTTTAGGTTCTGCTTTTAATATTATATAAGGTGTTTCAGTGCTCTAGGTGGTAAGGCTAGCTTTATGCATGAGAGTGCATTACAATAAGTCATTGTCACTGGAGGAGCCCTGCAGAGTTTTGTTTTTCACAGGTGCAGAGTAATATCCATTTGTGACAACTCTGAAACCCAGGAATTTTCATAAAGTTAGAAAAGTGAAAGATCTCTTAAATCTTAAATCATATTTTCACATAGGCCATGCATACATACACAACACACACAAAAGATATGTATTTCATATATATTTCACACATATATACACATGCACCTATGTTTATATGTATATTTCAAGTATACACATAAATATTAAAGTCTGTTTTATGGACATTATGTAAATATGAATTTCAATACTCACTAAATTAAAAAAATAGTATAGCCCCCCCCCAAAGGCAAAATGCATTTAAAAATAAGTTGATGATGAATTTACATTTTAAATAGCCATTGACATTTTTTAAAATCAATAACACAATTTGCTTAAAAATAAAATATTGAGTATGAAATTGAGTTAAAGTAGAAACTGACAGTTTATAAACTGGGAATGAAACTGTGAAAAAAGTCGTTTCACTTTGTATCTGTACATTATTCAGTTCTGAGAGCTGTTCCTTATGCATTATTTCATGTTCCTCATACCCAGTTGCCATCAATGAAGTAGGAAGGTCTGCTGGTGATATATCATCATGGAAGGGGGAAATGGGACTCAAGGAACTTGTGACTTGCCCAACATCACAAAGCTAGTAAATGGTAGAACTAGAACAAGGGCTTACATCTTCTGACTTTTAGTCTAATGATCTTTCCATTGCCCCATTTGCAGTTTTTTTTTTTTTAGTCTGTTACTTATGGAATATGATCCCTCTTCCCTTTACTATCCTATTCAACCTTTGTGGCTAATTTTTTTTTTTTAATATATCAGCTGTTAACTTTTTGTTCTGCCTAAAATTAGATTGAATCTTTAGTCACAATAGTAATCTGCTTTACAAATATTTATAGTGAATTAGTTTAACATTGTTTGTTTATATTCTTGTAGGCAAGACTGATTACTTTGGGAATTGAAAATTAGTAGAAATACTTTTCAAGATGAGCTGATCTGTGTGCCTTTGTCAATAACTTCTTAAATGAACACATCATATACAACTAGGCATCTTTAGCAGCAGAAGAGATTTTTAATTTAGTTTATTTGCATCATTATAGATCAGTATTTAGGCTGTTTATATGTAAATGTATGATTTGAGGAACAATTAAGTGTTGACAAAGTAGATTGCAGTCATATCAATTGCAGTGCATTTTCCATAATTTTTCTAACTGACATCTTTGATGATAAATAGTGGATGCCAAGTCAAAGCCGATTATACAGTGCACTAGGAATTCATGGCACTGTCAGGGAGAAGACCGATTGACTTTAAATTTACATATTAATGAGAAGATTTGTTAAGAGGGTGCTTGACTATAGAAAATAACAGCATATTTATAGGGCACGACATTTTATAAATAAAGCTGATGCAGGAAAATGGAAATTAAACCTTTTAGGTTAATAAATTCAAGAGACTGCTAAAATGCACATTTGCATTTTTATTTTCTTAAATTTACCTTACTCTTTTTACAATATATGCAGGGTTTTTTTCTGGGTCAAGTTTGAATAATTCCCAAGGACTTAAAAATTGTTTAGTTAAATACCATTGCCTTTGTATAAATTTAAGAGGGGCAAAGAAAGGAATTTGGGACAGAAACTTAAACTGCTAAGATAAAACTTTTTTGTTGCTAAAATAAAGTAACCTAATAAATGAATATAATGAACATAAAGTAATTAAATTTTAGAACTCTTCTTTTTCTTTTGTGATCTTCTAATGGCATTCATCATGGTTCAACTTTGACTTTTGGTACTTGACAAATGTATTTTTGTCTTGTGAATTTTTGCCTTTTTAAAAGTATTACTAATGGACTAAACTTATCAATGATTACTTCTATCTGCTGTATTTTTTAAATGGAATTAAAGTGAAAAGAATTCAGAAGATTTCATTTAACTCTGAGAGCTTGATTTCTCAATAGTTGTTTGATTATACATTACTGAACTGTATTCCTGGTAATATCAACTATATAACTTTTCTGCATAATGTGACTAGAGCAATTGTACATATTCAAACTTTTAGGACAGTCCCAATTTCTAGGAAACTGCTTTTTAATGATCATTGCAAGAAAAGTACCTTTGGTCCGATCTAGATGTTTTTGGTTTGGAAAATTTAGTCATTGTAAGTATGACATAATTTTAATCTCAACTTTTTTTCATGTCTAGGAATCATATAGTTCTATAAAATTTACTTATAAGCAGATAGTGTTTTGTAGTGAGTTTGAAATACTTTGAAAGGCATGTTTTATTTTATTTAAGACAATTATTTTTCAATATAAAATATTCATTAAAATCCATTTTTTAAATTAAAAGACTTACATGTGTTACTAGTTCTGAGTTTTTTAGTAGCTAAGAAGAACATAACTCATTGGTGAAACACTTCAAAATTTTTAGTTCAAATGCATAGTTGCAGTTAAATGGATACTTAAATTTTTTTAATCTATTGAAGTTAATTTAATAAGAGTTGAATTAACCTCTCTAAAGTTATCCCTATGAAGTCTGAAAATTTAAAAAGGCCAATGCAGACTAGTGATAGAGTATTAGTTATGGGGTTTATGAGCAATAGAATAGTGATTATTATGAATGATGATAATTCATGGTGTTTTAAGATTACCATTTGTACTATTGCAGAAAGCATTTCTAAAGTTAGAGTATAAAATGTCAATGTAGATTTAAACAAAGTAGGAAAATACATAGGAAAAAGACCCTTCTGAAACAAAATAGCAACTTTTTTTTTTAATAGATCAGAACTGGAAATTTAAAGGGCTACCCAACAATTACGGAATAACTGAACAAATTGTGGCATATGAATGAAATAGAATATTGCTGAACTGTCAGAAATGATCAAAGGGAATGTTTCAGAGAAACTTGAAAAGATTTCTGTGAATTGATGCAGAATAAAATGAGTTGTCTCGAGATAATTTGTATAGAAAATAGGTAAATAAAAACAGTATTGCAAAAATTAAGAATTCTTGTCAATATGGGAACAACAATGGTTCCAGAGAACAAATTAGGATATGTGCTGCCCACTTTTTGATAGAGGGGTAATGGGCTCAAGTTGCCAAAGAACAAAATTTTTACAAATGCCCAATGTGGGGATTTGTTTTGCTTGGCTATGTATATTTGTTAGAAGGATATTTTCTCATATCAGTCTTGGGGCTTAGAAGAAGGTAAGAGCTAGAGATAGATTTGTGAAGGAGGAGGAGGAGGAACAAAAGGGCCATTTAAGCAGTTTTAAGAAAAGTCATAGAAAAGAACAAAAGGAATACCAGAAGGAATCACAGATGAAGACAGTTTTGAGAGTTACATGCTGAGTTTATTAAATTAAAAAAGGCAAGAAAACTTTAAAGTTTTCTAGCTATATTTTTTGGTTCTATAATATGGGCATAAGTGCCCATTTTATTTAATCTTAAGTTCAAAATAAAAAATAGGAATACAATTTAGGAAAATTTTACCAAGGTCTTTTGTTTAAAAGATAAAAATAATACCAAATGAACCATAAGTTTTTCATCCATTCCCCAGTTTATAGGCGCCACCTCAGATTCTCAAAACACTTGGCAAGCGTTCCCTGTAGCCTTTCCCTGATATCCTAGAATAACACAAAACTCAATAATCCTAATAAAACATCGAGAGAAACAGCCAAGGATTCTCTCCAAAAGTGTGGCAGATCCTAGCCCTAACATCAAGTACAATATCAGGGCAGCAGGCTAGAAGAACAGACAAACAAACAAAAAAGAATCCTATGATGATGAGCTATTGTGCTATGGTGTTTGGTGTGCTCAAGACACAAACACTGAAGAGAATGTCCCCAAGAAACCTATAAGCAATACCTCAGATTAAAAAAAAAAAGTTTAGGAATAAATTCAGCAGAACACTTGATATTTAACAAAAAATTTTTTAAGTCTTAAAATGAGGGCAGCTGGGTTGCTCAGTGGATTGAGAGTCAAGCCTAGACACAGTAGGTCCTAGGTTCAAATCTGGACTCAGACACTTCCTAGCAGTGTGACCCTCAGTGTGTCCCTTAACACCCCACCCCTGCCTAGCTTTTACTGCTCTTCTGCCTTGGAACCAATATACAGTATTGATTCTAATACAGAAGGTAAGGCCAGTTTACTTTGCCAGTAAACTTTCTCCTTCCAGTTATAGTCTTTGTTACCTTTCATTTTCTGGGGCCTTTCTATCACAAGTGTTTCTAGGTCTGTCCTAAAAGAATGACCAGATCCATATCACTTACTAAATATATTCAATCTTAAATATCATTAGTATTTTTAAGTGATAATTAAGTAGCATTATTTTTAGTTTTCTGATTGCAAATCTTTAAGGTATTTTAAAATAAATTTATTTTGAAAAGTTCCCCAAGAACTACTTCAGTACTTCATTGTTGAATTGAGGTGACCATGACCCTGGGGTCTTGGAGGTTGTGCTTAGTGGAGTATAAGCTCAAGCAGGTTTGCTCAAATGGGAAGGCTTTTCTTCTGCTTCTAATACAAGAGCTACTTATGCTTCCAAGAACCAGCCTTCCTAATGTGTGTATTTAATATAAATTATACCCCTTATTCCTTTTGAAACCTTGTTTTGGTCACTATCAACCCCATGTTTGCATCAGCATGCCTATTATGGAAGGAGGACAGAGGCCTCCCAGCTCCCAGAAGAGGCTGGCCCTACTCTTGTGTGGCTCCTGGCTTCTGGAAGACTGGACTCTGACCAGGACTGAGCCCAAATCTGTCCACCCAAAGAGACCAGAGGATTTATATCAGTGACTTTATAAAAAGAGGGGCATAAAGGAGGTCTTTTTCTCTGCTTCTGGCTCTTGGTTCAGTTGGTCTGGAGAGTCTTGCTGCCCTCGCCAGTTTTGACTAACAAATAGAGATGGCAAAATAAACTCAGATTAATTATGTGTGTATTTTGGGATTTTCTCTTTAACTTTTACTAATAGATAATTATAAGTTGCTATATGGTCTCCAGGGAATTTTAATCCTATCACTAATTATGGAGGGGCTCATTAACAGTAGACTGGCCATTTGGCAATGAATTCTTTGACAATGACAGCTCATAAAATGAAATTAGAAGATGGGTGTTAGTCATATACAATACTTGTATTCCCTTTTTCTGGATTTTTGGTAGAATGGCAGGGAGGGGGAAAGAAACTATTATGGGCCATGTACTTAAGGACCATGTCCTTTTTTTAAAAAGTATTTAATTAATTTAGAATATTTTTCCATGGTTATATGATTCATGTTCTCTCCCTCCCTTGTTCCTTACCCCTCCCAGAGCTAACAAGCAATTCCACTGATTTTTACATGTCTTTTTACTCAAAACTTATTTCCATCTTATTCATATTTGTAATGATCTTTTAAAATCCACAACCCCAAACCATATACCATATAACCAAGTGATAAATCATATGTTTTTCTTTTGTGTTTCAAATCTCATGGTTCTTTCTCTAGATATGAATAGCATTCTTTTACATATGTTCCATTGGATTGTTCTAGATCATTGCATTGCTATTAGTAGCAGAGTCATTACATTTGGTATTCCCACAATGTTTCAGTTACTGTGTACAATATTATCCTGATTGTACTCATTTAACTGTGCATCTCTTCTTTGAGGTCTTTCCAGTTTGTATAGAAATCAAGCAGTTCATTATTCCTTATAGCATAATAGTATTCCATCACCATCATATACCACAATTTGTTCAATCATTTTCCAACTGAAGGACACCCACTGTTTTTCCAGTTTTTTTGTCACCACAAAAAGCACAACTATAAATATTTTTGTACAAATTTTTTTTTTTATCTCTTTGGGGTATCAGCCCAGCAGTGGTATGACTGGATCAAATGGCAGGCAGTCTTTTAGTGACCTTTGGGCATAGTTCCAAATTACTCTCCTGAATGGTTGGATCAATTCAGAACTCCACCAGCAATGCATTAATGCCCCAACTTTGGCACATCCCCTCCAGCATTCATTGCTTTCCTTTGCTGTCATATTAGCCAATCTGTTAGGTGTGAGGTGGTACCACAGAATTATTTTGATTTGCATTTCTCTAATCATAAAAGATTTAGAACACTTTTTCATGTGCTTATTATTGATAGTTTTGATTTCTTTCTCTGAAAATTGCCTATTTATGTCCCTTGCCCATTCATCAGTTGGGGAATGACTTGATTTTTTTGTACAATTAATTTAGCTCTTTATAAATTTGAGTAATTAGACCTTTGTCAGAGGTTTTTGTTATAAAAATTTTTCTCCAATTTGTTGCTTCCCTTCTAATTTTGTTTGCATTGGTTTTGTTTGTACAAATACTTTATAATTTAATGTAATCAAAATTATTCATTTTACATTTTGTAATATTCTCTTAATCTTTCTTAAAATCTTTCCTTTCCCACAGATCTGACAGGTATACTATTCTATGTTCACCTAATTTACTTATAGTTTCCTTCCTTATATTTAAGTCATTCACCTATTCTGAATTTATCTTGGTGTACAGTATAAGATGTTTATCTAAATCTAATCTCTCCAATACTGTCTTCCAATTTTCCCAGCAGTTTTTTCAAATAATGGGGTTTTGTCTCCAAAGCTGGGATCTTTGGTTCTATCATACACTGTCTTGCTGAGGTCATTTACCCCACATCTATTCCACTGATCCTCCCTTCTGTCTCTTAGCCAGTACCATATTGTTTTGATGACCACTACTTTATAGTACAGTTTAAGATCTGGTATTGCTAGGCCCCTGTCCTTCCCCTTGTTTTGTTTTTTTTTTGTTTTTTTTTTGTTTTTTCATTATTTCCCTTGATATTTTGGATCTTTTGTTCTTACAAATGAACTTTGTTATAGTTTTTCTAATTCAGTAAAAAAAAATTTCTTGGTAGTTTGATAGGCATGACACTGAATAAGTAAATTAATTTCAGTAGGATGGTCATTTTTATTATATTAGCTCGTCTTACCCATGAGCAATTAATGTTTTTCCAATTGTTTAGATATAGTTTCAATCGTGTGGAAAGTGTTTTGTAGTTGTGTTCATTTAATTCCTATGTTTGTCTTGGCAAATAGTTTCCTAAATATTTATATTTGTATTGTCTGGGGTGTTTTTAAATGGAATTTCTCTTTCTAAGTCTTCCTGCTGAGATGTGTTGAATATATAGAAATGCTGATAATTTATGTGGGTTTATTTTGTATCCCACAACTTTGCTAAAGTTGTTGATTATTTCCACTAACATTTTAGTTGATTTTCATTGCCTATTTTAATACCTTCAATTTCTTTTTCTACTCTGATCACTACTGCTAAGTGTTTCTAGAACAATGTTAAATAATAGAGGTGATAATGTTCATCCTTGTTTCACTACTGATCTTATTGGGATGGTTTCTAATTTATCTCCATTGCAGATGATGCTTGCTGATGGTTTTAAATATATAATGTTTATTATTTTTACCAAAGGCCCTTCTATTCCTATACTTTCTATTGTTTTCAATAGGAATGAGTATTTTATTTTGTCTAAAGTCTTTCTCTTCATCTTTTGATATAATCATGTGAATTCTGTTGGTTTGCTTGTTGATATGGTCAGTTATGTGGATCGTTTTCTTAATATTGAACCATCCTTGCATTCCTGGAATAAATCCCAATTGATCATAGTGAATAGCCCTCTGATCACTTGCTGGAGTCTTTTTGCTAGTATTCTATTTAAAATTTTTGCATCTATGTTCATTAAGGAGATTCGTCTGTTTCTGTTCGTGGTTTGCCTGACTTTGGAATCGGCACCATATTTGTATCATAAAAGGAATTTGGTAGAACACCCTTCTTTTCTTGTTTTGTCAAGTAGTTTGTTTAGTATTAGGATTAGTTGTTCTTTAAATGTTAGATGGAATTCACTTGTGAATCCATCTGCCCTGGGGATTTTTTTCTTAGGGAGTTGTTTGATGGCTCATTCAATTTCTTTTTCTCATGGGATTATTTAAGTATTCTATTTCTTCTTCTGTTAATCTGGGCTGTTTATCTTTTCGTAAATAATCATCCATATCACCTAGATTGCCATATTTATTGCCTTATAATTGAGCAAAATATTTCTTATTAATTACCTTAATTTCCTCTTCATTAGAGGTGAGGTTGCCCTTTGATACTGTTAATTCGGTTTTCTTCTTTCCTTTTCAAAATTGGATTAACAGTACTTTATTTGTTTTTTTCAAAGTATGAGCTTCTAGTCTTATTTATTAATTCAGTAGTTCATTCACTTTCAATTTTATTAATTTCTCCATTAGTTTTTGGGATTTACAATTTAGTTTTAATCTGTGGATTTTTCATTTGTTCTCTTTCTAGTTTTAAATTTGCATGCCCAATTCATTGACCTCTTCCCTCTCTGAATTGTTAATATTTGCACTCAGGAATATATATTTTCCCCTGATTCTTTGGCTGCATCCCATAGATTTTGATATGATGTCTCCTCATTGTCATTCTCTTCAATGAAATGATTAAATGTTTCTCATTTGTTCTTTCACCAACCAATTTTGGAGAATATTATTTTCCAATTAATTTTTTATTTGCCTATCTTCGTACCCTTACTAATTATTATTTTTACTGCATTATGATCTGAAAAGGTTGTATTTATTATTTCTGCTCTTTTGCATTTGTTTGCCGTGTTTTTATGCCTTAATACCTGGTAAATCTTTGTGAATGCTAAAAAGAATTTGTATTCCTTTTTGTCCTTATTTATTTTTCTACCTATATGTATTAATTCTAATTGTTCTAAGATTTCAATCGCATTTCTTACCTCTTTCTCATTTTTTGTTTTCATTTATCTAGATCTGATAGAGGAAGGTTCAGGTCTCCCATTAGTATAGTTTTAGGATCATTTAATATCATTTTTCATTTGAATGTTTGAATTCTTAAATGTGAGTCCAATGTCATGTGTATTGAATGCTTCTACTACTGTAGAGGTCATTCTTCAATTCCTCATCATAAAGAAACCATGAAAACACAAATTCCATCTAAACGGAAGACTAGCTCATAGTTACTACTTAGGAGTTAACTTCTTTTGTTTTATGGTCTCATTTAGCAATCTGATAAAATCCATGGACTCTTTCTCTTCATAATGTTTTTAAATATATAAAATAAAATACCATAGTATTAGGAAAGAAACATTATAGTGAAATAAAAGATACTTAAAAAAAATTCATGGGCTTCATTTTAAGATCTCTTCCTCAAACAGAGAAGGGCATTGATAGAACTTCCTTTTAAATTTAAATTTTTCCTGCAAATGCAACAATAAACAATGCTGCTTGGAACTTCTTTGTCATCTTGGGTGGCAATATTCATGAAAAATTATTGTAAAAATGTCATTCACGCATCCTAGGGTCGATGAATAGGGAAGTTTTTTGGTTTTTGATCATTTTTGGTTATGTCCCCCTTTGAAGTTTTCTTGGCAAAGAAACTAAAGCAGTTTACTATTTACTTCTCTGCCTCATTTTACAGATGAGACAAACAGTTAAGTGACTTGCCTAGGGTCACACAACTAGTAATGTCTGAGTTCCCATTTTTACTTGGGTCTTCCTGACTCCAGGCCTGGCACTCTATCTACTGCACTACCTAGCTGCCCTAACTTTCACTTTTTCCATTCTTCTTACCCAGGCCGATTTGCTCTTGATAGCTTGGTGCCTCTCATCTAGCCTATGTGCTGACTCCTGTTTATATTAGCAATTCTATCGCTCATAACTACCAATTCAAGAGATTTACCATTCCTGGACTCCCCCAGGAATGATGCCAGCCATGAGCTTGCAATTTATTAATGCTCTTTCATTTTACTAAATGAAATCCCCATCCCCTTCTTGTACTTGTAGGTCATATTTTAAAATTTATATGTGACACTTATATTCATTGAAGGTAATGTTATTTAGAGGGAAAAGTTCTGGTCTTCAATTCTGAACCTTTTTCAGATTCTGCCTTTGGGACTGAACAACTTTATAACTGTGGGCAAGTAAGCCACTTAATATCTCTTAGCCTCTGCCTTCATCTTTAAGATGGCAACAGGTAATACTCTTTTACCTACCACTATGCCACTGTGGGGAACAAACGAGGTGAAGTATACAAAAATGTCTTGTAAGCCTTAGAAAGCTTATAAATTTCAATTATTATTTGCTTTAAAATTAGGTTTTTTAGATTTATCTCAACTTTCTCTTCTCTCAACGCTCTGTTTTGCAATTTTGTTGTCCAATTAAAAGATACCCAAACACATACATCCATACACACTGCTATCTCTCCATGTATGGATTTGCTAAGCATATCATCTATCTTTTTATCCAAGACTGATATAAATGTTTAATTTCATATGGTGTAGGAGAGGTTCCTGGAGGATTTGACTACTGAGTTCTTTACAATTTGGTATAAAGCCACTACTCTTTGGCTCTGGTCATTTTGATCACATTGTGCATCCAACTCACTGTGTTATCATTTAATTGGCATTACTTGGTCAAGTAATGGATAGTGTCCAAAATTGTGTCAAATGCTTTGTTATAGAGAAAAATGATTTCCAGTATAGTTTCCTTACCTACTCTTCCAGCAGCCCTATAAAAAAAACAAAGAACTGAGGCCTTGCATGTTCCTCACTTCCTTTTCTAGATATTCATTAACCAACCCTTTAACACATTCCAGAATAGCAGATCTCAACATGTAGTCTAAAAGATCCATAGCTATGGAGAGGTTTCTGCACCTTTGGAGATCCATGCAAACTCATGTGTTCCCATTTTTATCTTTAGTTCGAACAAAATGTGTAGCAGAACTCAATTTAATAAAGATGTCTTCTGAATATTACATAAATTGCATGTATATATCTTTCAAATATATTTAGATCAGTAGAAAACTAATTTATTTAAAAAATATTGAATTTAATGGCTTTTTTTTTTAACATATTTTGCCAAAAAGTGGTATGGTAATTATATGGAAGCATGGGAAATTTTTTTGGTTAAAAAAATCAGTCCTCAGATGCAAAAATTTGATGCAGTTTAGTTAGGAATTGAAGTGAAGGTTTTTGGTCAGTGCTTTGTAGGCTTCACTTTCTTACGTCTTCTGAAAATTAAGGCATTATTTGGCCTTTTCTAATCTTGTGATATTGGGTTATTTTTTTTTTCTGTATCTGTAGCAGCTTTGTGAGCATATTCTCGTGTTGTTTTTGGTATCTCTGTCCTTATATGTTCAGATAATTAATTACCATGACAGCTTTTGGTTAGACCAACTGATCAACCTATCTCCTCTCTTGATGAGCGATTACTGGTCAAGAATAAAAAGAAAATAATTTAATGGGTGAAGCCACTTTACCTGAGGTATATAGCAATGAGATAGAGTAGCTAGTATTTTTAATTATTTCATTGAGAATTTTTAATTAATTAATTTAGAATATTTTTCTATGGTTGCATGATTCATGTCCCCCCTATCCCCTGTAGCCAACATGCAATTCTACTGGGTTTTACTTATGGCATTGATCAAGATCTATTTCCATATTGTTGATAATTGCACTAGGGTGATTGTTTAGAATCTATATCCCCATCAACCCATGTGTTCAAACAGTTGTTTTTCTTCCATGTTTCTAGTCCCACAGTTCTTCCTCTGTATGTGGATAGTGTTCTTTCTCATAAGTCCCTAAGAATTGTCCTGGATCATTGCATTGCTGATAGTAGAGAAGTCCATTACATTCGATTGTACCAAGTTTTATCAGTCTCTGTGTATAATGTTCTCCTGGTTCTGCTCCTCTCACTCTGCATCACTTCCTGGAGGTTGTTCCACGGTCCCTAGACCACGAGATCAATGCCAGGATCCAAAAGGCCAGCCAGGCACTCAGGCGGCTGCGCTCCAAAGTCCTCCAACACAGCGGTGTAAGCACTGCGACGAAGCTCAAAGTGTACAACGCAGTGGTCCTCAGCTCGCTCCTGTATGGTTGCGAGACATGGACACTGTACCGGAAGCACATGAAACAGCTGGAGCAATTCTACCAACGCTCCCTCCAGTCTATCATGAGGATCCGATGGCAGGACCGAATCACCTACCAGGAAGTCCTCGACAGAGCCAACTCCACCAGCATCGAAGTCCTGGTCCTCAGAACCCAGCTACGATGGTCTGGACACGTCATCCGCATGGACCCACAGCGAATACCAAGACAGGTATTCTATGGTGAACTGTCAGCCGGACTCAGGAAACAAGGCCGACCAAAGAAAAGATTCAAGGATCAGCTAAAGTCCAACTTGAAGTGGGCTGGCATCACACCAAAGCAACTAGAACTCGCTACCTCTGACAGAAGCAGCTGGAGAACCCACATTCACCATGCCATCGCCACCTTTGAAGATGAGCGATGTCGATGTCTTGCCGCTGCGCGTGAACGCTGACACCAGGCCACAGCCTCACCTCCCGTAACAACTGTTGTCCCATGCCCCATGTGCCACAAACTGTGCGCCTCAGCCTTTGGACTTCAAAGCCACATGAAGGTACATCAATAGATGATAATACACAAAGACAATTGTCATTCTCGGTCACCGAGAGACTACCACTAATACTATACATACAAATAAATGTTCAATCAACCACACCCAAAGTTCATTCTTGTGCAGCTTGTGGTCTGGAGGCTTTTTCATGGTGTCTTCTCCAACAGTTTAGTTTCTGGATTCAGAGAGGTAGCATCTTTACCTAAAATTCTTCTCAAAAGGAATTTAAACATTGTAATTTAAATAATACTATTTTTTACATTTCCCCGTGTTGTGGGTGATTGAATAATACAGGATCACTTAGGGATGCATGGCTCAGGTATGAGATATATTAAAGGTAAGAGAAATCAAAAAGTCATCAGAAAAATCCAAATTAAAAAAAACCTCTGGATGAAAATATAAACTATCAAAGTCTTATGTGTAAAAATTCTAAGTAAAGGAAAACTCAATCTATATAATAGGTCCTTGAATCAGGGCCCAATCAAAATGATCTAAGCAATGATGCATTTACCCAGTCAGTAGACAGGACTACAGAAAGGTACCACACTATGAAAAGCAGAAAAGGGACCAGATTATAAAAGCCAAGTAGGAGCCAAGTTTGAGATACTTGGTAGAATGTGGAACAAGGAAGACCTGCCTTTAACAGATGTTAAACAGCCGCAACCTCGAACCCCAAATACCTTCAAGTCCTCTTTCTCTAGGCTCAAAATTACATCAATCCCTCCATGATTGGTTGGTCTCTTTGACCTTGTGCTCGATTGGCACTGTGCAGTTTAGCTTTGTGCTTCTTTGGCACTGTGCAATGGCTCTTTTGTTTGCATCTTTTTCTGGAATCAGAAGGAATCATTTAGCAGAGTCCCATAATTTTTTAAATAATTTGTGGCATCATTTTTATAGTCTCTAGCTTTTTGGGCATGCATTGACAAATGTATTTTAAACTTATAGAACTGAAAAGTCAAAAAGTTAAAAAAATTTTAATGCTGGTGACATGTGCTTCAAATATAAAAAGGAGAGAAAAATAAAAAACTGAAATTGTATATTGCACATGCAAGAAAATATAATTTTTAAAAATTCAAAAATATAGCTTATAATTATTGACACTGTATCAGCTAAGAAAATATAGAAAACAAGGCTTTCTCACCAAAAATGAGATCCCTTTCTTCTTCATATCTGCCCATGATCCATTGTGAGTATGAGCAAATGAGTTGAGCAGTAGTACAAATATGTAGTTATCAATATCCCCATAATTCTCAATAGCCCAATTAATTACAATAGGAAACACACACACTATCATATTTACACGAGTTGCTGTATGGCATTTAAAAGCCTATGAATGGATGGATATTTGTCACAATTTTTTTATAAATGGTAGCAAATCTTTCAACCTTGGTAATAAACATATTTTTAAACAAAGTAAAACTCATTTTGGATTTAGAACATCATGAAGAAATATTCTGGTGGAAGTAAAGTAATGAGCTGAAGAGTATAAATGAGAGGTGTACCTTTTTTGGAGGCTTTTTAGGGGTACAAATGCCCTGAGATTAACTGCCCCAACTTCCATTCATATATTTAGAAATGCGGGAAGGATGGGGGTTATAATTGTATTTCACTTCAGCTACTAGAATTGGCCTTACACCTCGTGGTAGGGGCAGCCAAAATAGCCAGAGATTGTTAAAAAAAATTCTAAAAATCATATTTAAAAAAACCCTTAAAATCAGTTGAGATATTTAGCACATTAAATTTCCCAAAAGTTCTTATAGCAATTTTAACCAGTTCTGATGAAGTCCATCTATCTTCTATGTGACAATTTACAAAGGCAAAAATAGAAAGGCTGTTTTTTCATATATGGCATTAATTACAATGATCTCAATATGGTTAAAGGAGAAAAGCAACAGAATTTAACAGTAGTTAACCCAGTACATTAAAATGATTCAGTGTAACAGAATAATATTGAATGCAGTAATATATGAATTTAAAATCACAAAGTTAAACTTTAAATAAAGCAGAGTAAAATGCAACAGAATATAGATTTTTATTAACCATTGGAGTCTGAAATGCCTTAAAAATCATAACCTCTAGCCTCTTTAAGTTCCTTGGGTTTTTATCCATTTAAATGTCTACTGTCCCAAGGCAAAGTGGTAAGGGGTAGGCAATGGGGGTTAAGGGACCCATCCAGGACCACACAGCTGGGAAGTATCTGAGGCCAGATATGAACCATCTCTAGGCCTGGCTCTCAGTCCACTGAGACACCCAGCTGCCTCCCCAAAGTTAGATAAAAGGTTGTACAGAGCTGAATATTTTCCCTGACAAGCAGGTGAAGTCAATAAAAGGATTAAGGCAATTAAAAGATATCCTTGTAAAATAGCCATGCTTTTAAGTTCCTGCTTGAAAAACCCTTTCTTCTTTCCCTCTTGTCTCTCTACTTCCAAGCTCCAATCCACCCACATGGAGCCCATACCCCCATTTGTTATCAGCTGGTAGAAATGAGTCTTGAGTGATGAGCGGATCTGCTCCAAGACTTGAGTTTGTTGGGCAGACAGGTCACCATGTGATTGCAATCTAGGTTGAATCAGTTGAGAGAGAGAGAACACCGAGGTGGGCAGAGCCAGGACAGGAAAACAGACAAGCAGCAGCCAGGCTAACTGGTCTGGAGCGGATGGCTGCAGGCAGGCAGGGAGAAGAGGCTGAGCCAGGTGGGGTGAGCTATCTAATGGTTGGAAGGAGCAGCAGCTTTGTGAGGGTAAAAAACCTTGACCAGAGAAATGTGCTTAAAAAGAATTCTAGGCAGTAGCTATTAAAGGCTGAACTAAAGTAGAGAAAAGAATCAAAAGATTGAGATATTTTGTTTTCCCAAAGTGGTTTAATCTTTACATACTGTCTCTCCTTTTTAATACTCTTTTGTTAAACACTTGTGCCTAACTATGGGTTAGTGAAGATTGTTTTCAGTATCCCTTTGTAGCAGAAATTAACGTTGTAGGATGCTAGATTTTATTTCCTTTTAAAATCACAGAATTATAGAATGGAATAGGACTTGAGTGTATATTCAATTTGTAGATGAAGAAAAAGGCACACTTTGATTATGGGATAGTCATTCTTAGTAGAACTGTGCTTAGAATTTTGATCAACGTATGAATATGACCAGGAACAATGCAGTTAGCATTCAGTTTTACACATAGTAAGAACTTAATAAATGGTTGTATAATGAGTAAATGAATCTTCTGGCTTCTAGGTTTCCTTTTTCTATAAATATTGACCTATGAGGAATTGTGAAGTACAGCAGGGTGTACAAAAATGAATGTAAAGTTTGTAATGAGTAATAATCTATTGTTTGATTATAAGAAATATTTACAAATAATGCTGCAAAAATCCATATATACCTTAAGATACTAAAAGTTTATAAAGAAAAATAATGGAAGGATAAGTATCTATAGAGACATAATTAGCATTAGGACAGATACTATTTTTGCCACTCCTTACTTTTGTGGCAGTTTACTTAACCTCTTTGGTCTTCAGTGTTCATACTCTGTTTTCTTAAGACTTTTTGTTGTTGTTGCTCAAAGATACTCAAATGTGTTTGTGTGTTGTAATTCTTTTTTTGAAAATGTCTTTAATTTCTTTTTAAGAAACTTTAAAACAATTCTCACCCTAAACACCAAAAAAGAGCATCTTCATATACTCAAAAGAATTTTATATGATTGGTTGTAAAACTTCAAATTTCCATTTTTTACCACTTGCTTAAAAAAAAAAAATCTACATGTTGCTTTCAAACTGGCCTTGTCTGTGCTTCTTCTTGAGCTTCCTTTTTAATAATGTACATATTAAGAGTTGTAATAAAGGACTAGTTTGAATGGTAATTGATATCTAAAGATAAGGCTGATAATCTTCTTTCCTTCCTCCTTCTTTCTCCCTTCACCTCCCTTCTTGCCTCCCCCCCCTTCCTGTTGATTCTCCTTCTGGTTTCTCTAAATCAACTCAAGGGTGAGTTCATGATGTCTCAAATGAAAACTAATCTTACTCTTCTCTTTCTTTAGTAAGGGATTTATTTGGGAAGACAGGGAAGGATAAGGAAATAGAAGGAAAAAGGATTTTGGGGTTTCCCTATCACTATAATGAGTCTTAGATTGAAGGATGGTGGAATATTTCAATTGGGAGAAATGACGGATAGGTCTGGAAGTTCAGTCACTGTCACAAGAGAGCAAATCAGGGGGGGGGGGGGAGGTGGGAGAGAGAGCTGGACTTTGTCCTTCTTTCTTCTGTCTTTCAAAGCCAAAGACCACCTTCAGTCTCCAAAAAGCCCAGAGAATAACCTTTTTCCTTTTTTCAAACCAAAAGCATCCAGCCTTCAGTTGGTCACCTCCAACTGCTCTTTCCTGGTCACATTCCAAAGCAGAATGTTCTTGTTTGAATGACAGATCATCAGTCCCAGATATTCCAAGCTCCTGCTACAAACCATTCTCAATTTCTCACTTCCACAGAGTTTTAGAGGCTCCCATGGATTTTTTGACATAACTATTATTCACCATTTCACTCTTCCTTTCCATGATCCTCTCTACTTAAAAAATGAGAGAAAAAACCCTTCTAAAATTAATAAATATAGTCAATGAAAATGAACTAATATAGTACCTGGCTACATTTGAAAATGTATCTCTGATTCTGTGACTTGAATCTTTCATTTTTTCTGTAAGCAAATGGCTAATATTCTTCATTCTAGGTTCCCTGGTGATAAACAGTTGGCCATTGAATTGTTCATTGTTGTTCAGTCTTTCAAAGTTGTTTTACTTTACAGTGTTATCCTTATGTAAATCATTCTGCTTATTCTACTGATTTCACTCTAAATAGGATCATACTGTTCAGGATTTTCTGAAATTTTCTCTTTCATTTCTTCTTCTTGCTGTTGTTTAGTTGTTCAGTTGTATCTTGACACTTCTTGACCCCATGGACCATAGCACGCCAGGTCCTTCTGTCCTCCACTGTATTCTGAAGTCTTCTAATCTAATGTTCCTTGCTTCCTTGACACTATCCATCTCATCCTCTGCCATCCGCTTCTCCTTTTGTGTTCAGCCTTTCCCAATATTAGGGTCTTTCCCATTGAGTCCTGTCTTCTCATTTTGTGGCCAAAGTATTTAAATTTCAGTTTTGGGCATTTGTCTTTCCAATGAATAGTCTGAATTAGTTAATTTTTCTATATTAATTTGAGTCTCTTGCTGTCCAAGAGACTGTCCAAAGTCTTCTCCTTCTCCACAATTGAAAGCATTGATTCTGTGGGGCTCAGCTTTCTTTATAGCCCAGTTCTCACAGCCATGCATTGCTACTTTGAAAAACCATAGGTTTGTTTCTTAGATACCTATAGATTCTAACTCCCTGTTTCTTTTTCTCCTCTTTTAAAATCAAGTTTTTTTGTTTGTTGTTATTCCTTCCCCCTCATCATCCTTCTTCACTACTCCTTTCCCTTTGCTGTGTGTGTGCCTATTCATTTCACTGCATTTCTGTGCTAAATCCTTTGGGTATATGTGTTCAATCATCCTTCATCAGTTTTGGATAAGAATGAGGTTCATGTGATGATTGCTTCCTCATTCTTTCCTCCAGGTTGTATACTCTTCTCCCAGATCTCAGTTATGAAAGAGAACATGTTCTCCCCACTTCTTCCTCATTTCCAAGCTGGTGTATTCTTTATTTTCCTTTCCTTTAAATTCTCAGAACAGTCCTAATTCAGTTGCAGATTTTCCCTTTCAATCCCTCAATTTTCTTCAGAGCAAAGTAGTACAGTGAGTAGAGCACTGGACCTTCAGTTAAGAATGGTTTTATTTCAAATCTGGCCTCAAGTACTTACTAGCTTTGTAGCCCTGGGCAAGTCCCTTAACCTTCCTTCTCCTCAAGTTCCTCATCTCTAAAATAGAGATCATAATAGTAAATATCTACTAGGGTTGTGTGTGGTGCTATATAATTGTTAGTGATTATTATTATTCTTACACCAATGTTTCAAGGGGTACTTTCCCCTCAAGGATGAAAGTCTGAAAGCCTTATTTCTGAAAATTATATCACAATATTTTTACAAGTGTTGAAAAACAAGGATCAGGGTACATTTTTAATACAATCCATAGCTCTCTCGATGAAGAAAAATCCTAGGTTTCAACATGCATATGTGCGCAAACACACACACACACACAGACACACACACCATATGTGTAAGAAGACATAAAATAACACTCATGTCATTTCTGTGATTTTACATTTTATACACTGGCTGTCTCCTATTTCTTAAAATACTATTACTCCTGGCCAGTGCCTTTTACTATCTTCTAGCTGCTGGTGTCTTTTCCTGTCTTCCATTTCTTCCCTATATATTAATTATATTTGCATGTTGCCTTTTTTATTAGATTATGAATAGCTTGAGGAAATAATTGTTTTTTTTCCCTATTTCTATCATTTGGCATAGTGCTGGCCCCATCGTAGTCACTTAGATGGCTGTTGACTTACTAAGCAACTGACTTATATGCATGAATGTTTATATGCTATAAGGAAGGAAGACTAACTTATTTCTCATCTAGTTAAAAATTAGTGAATCAATAACTGAACCCTAAGTAAGTATGAAAAATGAAACCTTTAAAATTAAAATGGAAATTTTAATAATTGTTGTTAAAAGAAACCAATGAACATTTTCAGGAAAAGAACTATAAACATAAATAAACTTTTCTAATTTACTATGAAAAAGAGAAAGGAAACCAAATGATCTGAAATTAAAACGGGGTGAAATCATAAAAAGAGAGGAAATAAAATATGATCATTTAATTTTTTAATTAGAATGTAAAAAGTCAGGAATTGCATGCTAGGAAAACTTAAAATTAAGTTAAATAATTACAGAAGCTATCCACAGCCAAATGAAGAACCTTTGGAGTCTGATTCAAAGTTCAAAGCATGCCATCTTTCACTTTATTTCTTTCATGAATTTTTTTATTGTGTGTGTGATGTATCTTCCATCATGGTATGAGGAATATGGAAATAAGCATCGCATGAAAGCACTGTTTTAGCCTTTAACAGATTATTTACCATTTTGGGGAAGGGGGAGCAGAGTGAGGAAGGGAAAGAGTCCAAATCTCGGAATGGCAAAACAATTGTCAAAAAATACTTTCTACATTAATTGAAAAAATAAAGATTAAATTTTAAAAAGTTTTTAAAAATTGCAGTCATTCTGGCATGGAAAAAAATTATTCAAGAAATACCTAATGCAAAAATAGGGTAATAGGAGTGTTTTTATTTGCTGTTTATGATGTCTTCTTTTCTCAAATAAAGTAAGCATTATGGATATGTTTCTGTGTAGTCTTTGTGTCTTTGGCCTCTTCCTTTTACCTGATCAAGAATTTCAACATTTTTCATCATTCTCACTTTTTCTTAGCTTTGCATTGAAGTTACTGAATATCACAAGAGTATAGTGACAATTTCTGAGCCTAGCTGCAATAATTATCATATTGTTATATACTCTTGAAGTGGATATAAGGAGCATTGCAATATGAAATAACTAACCCTTCAGATGATGATTCTTGTTTTCTTTTGGATACATGATAACCTCATAACTATGAATTCTTTTATTTGCCTTGCCAAGGAGAACTTTAATATATTTGTTAAGCTACACTTTGTATAATTAGAATCTGTTACCCTAAAAACTAAAATTCCCAGAACCCCATTCTTCTCACATTACCTGCTAATGTAGGAAAAATATAAATTTGGTGTAGTTCTGCCTTTTGCTCTCTGCTGTTCCTGTCTCAGTTTTGGCTTAGCAGGTGTTTTAAACAGACATGGAGAACTTAGTCATGTGGTCTTAATTTTGTTAAATAATTAAGTTGTTTTTTACTTCTATTTCCTTTTCATTCCTTTACTTCTAGTGATTATTAATAAATTTTATGAAATATAATAGTTGGAGCATTGGACATTAATTTAAATCATACAACTTGTTGCTACAAAGTGATTATGTATTTGTATTTGCTTATCCATATAATTTTTGAGTATGCTTTTAAAATTTTATTATTTTTATTTTAATAACACATTTCCACATATGTTTTCCAAAGTTATATGATCTAAATTATCTCCCTCCCTTCTTCCCACCCCCCTCCTGGAACTGGCAAGCAATTCTATCTGGGTTATACATGTATTATCACATAAAACAGTTTCATATTATTCATTTTTCGTAAGTTAAGAATCTCATAATACCAAAAAATAGGCCCAAATAAACAAGTGATAAATTCATCTGTTTTCATCTGCATTTCTGACACCAACAGTTCTTTCTGGGCAGATGGATAGCATTTTTGTCATTAGTCTTTCAAAATTGTTCTGGATCATTGTGTTGCTGATAGTGGAAAAACCTATCACATTTGATTGGTCCATAATATTGCTGTTACTGTGTACAATGTTCTCCTGATTCTACTCATTTTATTCTGCATCAATTCATGTAGGTCTTTCCAGCTCTTTCTGAAATCATCCTCATCATTCCATATAGTACAATTGTTTTCCATCACCATCATGTACCACATTTTGTTCGGCCATTCCCCAATTGAAGGACATCCCTTTAGTTTCCAATTCTTTGTCACCACAAAAAGAGCTGCTATAAATACTTTTGTACAAACAGCTGCTTTCCTCTGGCATGCTTTTTAGTAGTGGACAATTTTTGCAGCTATTTTAAATCATTTTTATCAGATATATTTTCCTGAGGGAACATAGTTGACTTTAACAGGGTATAAAAAAATTTGAAGACTCATTACCACTTTTGCTATTCGTTCAGGACATTTACCCTCAGCTCACTTACTGGGTGCTGGTTGGGTATCTTGAGAACTTTAGAGTCAGTAGAATAGGTCTGAGTTGTGCATTCTGTCAACTACTACAAAGAGTTTCCACTTCAAAGAGAACTTTTAAAGGATCTCTTAGAATGAAAGTGGATAACAAATCTAGCCTGATAGTTTTCATCAAAATTGCCCCTTGTTGAGATGTTTCTAGTCTTCATTATTTTTAATTTTATCTGATTTGATGGTGAATATTTTTGATTCAACCTCAGTTAGGATATGAGTAGGTTAATAGCTATCCCATCAGTAATGGTATATTTTAAACTGGAGAATTGATCGAAGTTATACAAACTGTAAGACACTATTCTCCTTTCAAAAGAGCATATTTTTTCATTGTCCCAAATTTTTATGAATATTTTTGACATAATTGGATCAAAGGCAGCACCTTCTCTTTACTTTCATGTTTTCTCATTTATTTTAATGTACATCATGCCCTTTTCACTTTTAGAACTAAAATTTTTTTTTCATTATATTTATTCTTTGCATAAAATTTTGTCTGTGCATTTGCTTGTTTTTATTGTTATATCTAGATAATTTGAGAGACAGATTCTTTGTTTAATTTTCTTTGCCCAAGGAATAGCAATGCATAATACTTTCTATGTCATTGACATTTAGTAAGTAGTTTTTCATTAGTATAATCTATCCCTTTTTTATTGTTGTCCAGAGAGCTAAATTAATCTCCATAAGGTTACATGGGGCTATTTGTTAGCAGAAGTTTATAAGGGAAGTTTTTTCCTCCTTCTTTCAGGCCTCAAGAGTGTGAGAGCCCTATTTACATAGCCTTTGTGATCTCCATTTTGTGATAAGGCAGGCACTGGAGAAAGATTTAAATAGAAGAGTTGCTGAATCATTGTCTATATATTGGAACACAATTCAATAGCTTTTAAAATATAATTCTTCAAGCCATTTAGCCCCATGTCCAAATCCTGAAATTTTAACCTGTATTCTTATATACTTATGTGAAGTTTAATGACCTAATCTTTGTGCAATCTGTTGTAATAAGTTGAATTCAGGTTTTGTTATATAAAGAAAATAACCATGTTTCAGTTATTGGGACTACTATAATTTATTGATTATTTTTATTTTAATGTATTAAATTAATATATTTTAATGGATTATAATAACTGTGGAGTTTCCAGTGAAAGAAAAGAGATACTTGTGATTTTCATCAAGGCATTTCTCACTACCTTGCCAAAACAATCCCAACTCATGCTCTATCTGATTATGTTTAAAATATATTTTAGACCTTGAAGTGAATATTATAGATGTTTTCATTTGCCCTTACTCAATTCTTGTGAGTTAGAAAGGAATAAATGACATTTAACTTATTTTTAAAAGTAGCTAAACTGAAGGGTGGGAAGTTGTTATATTTCTTTAAGGCTATATAATGAATCATTGCTAAAGCCATAACTAAATCTAAATTCACTTGTGTCTTAACATAGATTTACTTTATCCTCTATCATGATAATTTTTAGACTTTTTTTTAGTTTTTTATAAATACTCTCTTGGCTTCTAATTCCCAACATTATGCTTTTGAGATTTTTGAACACCGTAGTGTAGTTACAAACATAGCCTCTTCTCATGACCACACATTATTTCAAGGAACCTTTTCAGGTGCCCTGTGGCATCCCACACTACTGTGGCACATCATTTGAAAACCACTGCACTTGATTAGCTCGCAACTGAATGTGGAGCCAGAAGAAATCAAAAGTGTTGTGGGCTATTGAACACTGTGAATTTTCACAGTGGCTCAACACAATGTTACTTAGCACAGGTGTTTCTATAATTGTGATGTATTGGGGGAGATTCGGTGTTCAATGGGCCTCAAATCCACACTTCCACCTGTATGGTGTAGTGGTTACTGGGCTGTGGTATAAAACATGGAGAATGTTAGGAATGCTGGGTGCTTTACAAATGGAGAAAAATCTTAAAACATCTAAATTGCATGATGCTTCATCTAGATTTGTTTTATTTTGAGCAAGAGTTTATTATATTTGACAACATACTTAGCTAAAAAATTCACAACATTTTCCATGTGTAGAGAGAGCATTACATGCATGGAGGACAACCAATTAAAATGCCCAGAGTCCAGAGATAGAGTGTCTTGTTTGGACCACATCAAGGAAACTCATGTTATTCAGTAGTGTCTGGGGAGAGGGAAATTATAGGAATACTAGCCATGTAAAGGGCAGTTTATAATGTGCTTACAGTATCAGAGGATTTTATATTTGATCTGTAAGGTCATAGCGAATCACTGAAGTTTGTTGAATGGGGAGATGGGGGATGATGTGGTCCAACCTGCTATTTAGGTAAATCACTTTTGACAGCTTAGTAGAAAATGGAATGTAGGAGAGAGAGAGAGACTTTTGGCAGGTAGAACCAAATAGGGAAGCTATTTGAGTAGACCAGGCATGAGGTGATACACAGGTCTGCACTAAAGAGGTGACTGTGTCAGGCCAGAGTGGGGTTTATTTGAGAGATGTTATAAAAGTAAAATTGACATGCCTTGGTGTTATGGAGGTCAGTTATGGAGGAGGTGAGACATAGTGAAGAATTCAGAATGGCACCAAAGTTGTAAGGCTAGGGAACTGGGAAGATGGTGATGTCCTTGCCATTAATAGGGAAGTTTGGAAGGGAGGGAGGGGAAATTTTTGAAGAAAGATGAATTTAGTTTTGGACATTTTTATTTTTAAGATGACATTAGGAAATCCAGTTTTATATGTCTGAAAAGCAGTTGGAGATGTGAGATTGGATGTCAGCAGAGAGATTAGGGCAGGATCCTTGGAAACTGATGAGATCACAAGGTGAAGTAGTACAGAGAAAGAAGAGAAAGAGGTCTCAGGACAGAACTCTGATGGGATATCTGTGATTAGAGGATTTAGAGATCTAGAAGAAGATCCAGCAAAGGATCACATAGATAGGAGGCAAACCATGTGAGAGTGGTATACCCAAAAGTTAGAGAGAGAAGAAAGTATCAAGGAGAGGAGAGTGAGTCAGTAGTGTCAAAGATTGCAGAGAGATTGAGAATGGTGTTTGAAAAAAGACCATGTTGAGTTGACAATTAAGAGATCAACTATTGGGAGAACAATTTTGTTTTAAAAAGCCGTTATTAAGCACCTGCAAATTACTGGTAGTGTGAGGAGCTATGATAAATAGTAGGAGAAAAACATTAGATTCCTAACATTAAATGAATATCCCAGAGGATATTAAATGAATATTGCAAAGGATTATCTGAAGGTCAATCTTCAGTGTTTGGTAAATCATAAAAGATAGTTTCTTTTGTATACGTTGTCAATTTAATTTTCTTCTAATTTTATTGACTTAATTACAAGCTGGTCAGTTGTAATGGTTCATAATTTCTATATTGATTACTATGTAATCAATTAGTATGATTACTCTTTATTACTATGCTTTATGTTTATAATTCAATATGTTCCTTATGTCATTCAAATTTAAAATGATTTTGCTTATCACATTTTTAGGTTAATGATGATGATATTAAGTACAAAATATGAGAGTTTTTGCTCATTTTAAATGTCATCATATCAAATTTAGTGGAAAAAGTTTTTCCCAATTATACTTTTCAAAGGTTCAATTAATAGCTAGCATAATTCTTTATGTCTTCACCCTAGAACAAGTTTTTAGGCAAATACTATTTTTATCCTTATTTATCCTCAGAAGCAGCTGGATTGCTCTATGGCTAGAGTGCCAGACTTAGAGTCAGGATGACCTAAATTTAAATCCAGCCTTGGTCACTCAGCTGTGTGACTGTGTGGGCAATTCACTTAATTTCTGGTTGCCTCATTTTCTTCATCTGTGAATACGGGAATAATAATGGTTTCTGCTTTGCATGGTTGTTGATATGTTCAGATGATGTAATAATTGTAAAGCTCATAGAACAGTGCCTAGCACATAGTAGGTGTAAATGCTAGCAGCTATTATTGCTTTACTGATGAATAAACTGAGTCTGAGAAAGATTAAGTAATTCCTTAAATGATAAAAAGTATCTGTTTTTATACTGCTTAGAAAAGTTATTACCTGTTTCTCTGTAAGCCAAATAACAAAAATTATAATGTCCTTCATTAGAATAATGAATCCAAATAGTAAAGAAGTATGTTAATTGATACTGAGGGAAAAATGTGAAAGAAGAATAAAGGCTCATTAAAAAGTGGCATTTTACATCTATTTTAGAGCTTTAATTGCTAGCTAGTTACTATGCAGAGTGGGTTAATACAGTAGGTTTGTCATGTAGCAGTTTGATGGGAGCTGAGACATATTTGTTTGATTATATTAAACTATAGATTGTTCCTGGGTGCTTAAGCTTTTAGAGCTTTTGATTGTTTAGCTGTCATTTATTTGTTTACTAATGCACTAATCAGTTACTTTGGCCTAGAGTTATTTAATAGAGGAGTCACTTGGAACTGGTTTTGACACAGAGGTGTAATTCAATTGCAGTCTTTTTTTGAGTACTCCTAAGAGATAAGTAATTTCCTTATTATAAATTTTGTATTCCAAGATAGGTGAACGTATTATACTTTGAATTTATTACTGAAGTTAATTAGTGTACAATTAAAATGAAAAAAATTAGATTTAAGAGCAATCTGCTTTTTAGGATTTCTCATTTCATGTCTTTTTTTTTTTTGGTTATTGTTAGGGTTCTATTTTCTCTTCCTCAACCAATATCGGAGAATATTTATTCATATTTACCAAGAAATTTGACCATTTTAGCAGTTTTGAAGGAGAAAAATAAGTAATTACATAATCTAAGAACTAAGCAGGAGGAAAAGACTGATTTCATGCTCTAATTTATTTTTGTATTCTCTTACTAAAATAGGGAAATTATAATTATAATTTTTCTCTTTAAGCTGTTCAATTAAAATGGATTCTGTTTTTGGCACTTCTTTGCAGACAGAAAATAGTATCACTTTTCAGGGCATATTATCTTGGTTTGCATCTTGACCCCCTTTCTGTGGAACACATTATTTTCTTCCTTTCTTTTGTTTCTTTTTTGGGGTCTTGGTGTTTTAGCCTTTGGAAATACAATTGCTTTATCTCTTGTGTATAATTTTTGTTTTGGAAAGATTTGAGAAGTTCTGAATATCTGAGAAAACAGTCCTTTACTTTGTTGATCATGGGACTCAAAAGTTTCTCCTTGCCTTTGTTTATCGATTTTTCCCTTTTGTGGAATGGATTCTTGTCTTCACATTACCTCTTGTGATCCCTGAAGTCCTTCAAGATTCAGCATTACTCTCACTTTCTATAGGAAGCATTTTCATGTCCTCAAAATGCTAGTGATTCTCTCCTAAAAAAAAAAATTATGTCTAGTGAATATTTCAAATGGCTAGTTTTCTCTATTCTTAAAATGCCATATATTTATTTCATATTTCTGTTATGTACATGTTGGCTGTCTTGATGGAACAAGATTCTGAAAGCAGAGGCTTTGATTTTTGCCTTTGTATCCTATCCCAGGACCTAGCACAGTGTCAGACACATATATAGCAACACTTGATAGCTATTTGTACTACTTACTTTGTTACAACTTACTTCAGTTACTCAGTGCTAGGCACTGTGATAAGTACTGGAATACAAATACTAGCCATAAGACTTTGCCTGCACTCTAGGGGTTTACATTCTAAAGGGAGAGGACAACACAAGGACTTTGATATAGAGAACTTTGTTTTCTAGGTCTTCAGTAGCTTGGAGGAAGCGAGGGGCTGCAGCCCCCAAACAATCAATTCCCAGGTTGCACCTCCCTAAGGCTACTGTCCTTGGTGATTTTATCAAGAGCTTCATAAGAATCGGGGCTTGTGGTCTGCTATTACTAGAGAACAGTTTCCTCAACTATTTCCATTAAAGTCTGAGCAGAGTAAAAACCTGAATCAGCTATTGAAATTATTGAGAAAGTGGGTAAAATTACTAAGATTTTGGTAGATTACAACAAGGATTGGGAGAGGATGATTAGAATAAATGTCATTGACCTCGAAAAAGGAACGGTTATTGAAAGACTGTGGTCAAGAAATTTTCTGAAAGTAACCGTGGGGACCAGAGAGTTTGGTTACTACTTTTTTTTTCTTCTCCCTTAATTGAACAGTAGTTTTTATGCTTAAGTTAGATCTTTAGGGTCTGAACTTATTCATGGAACTGAGTTTCATTGCCTTTCAGGATGACAACCTAGAAGAGAACAGTGAAAAGAATTTCTATGAATCAGATGATGAACAAAAAGAAAAGATTGACAAAATTAAGAAATCATATGCTATGGATCCAGACCATCGACTTCTTATTAGAAATACAAAACCTTTGCTACAAAGTAGGAATGGTGCGGTATGTTAAATGTTTTATTCTTTTTATATGGTTAAAAAACTCAAAGCATCCTTTTTAAAACATGCAAAATGGGGGAGGGGGGGCGCAGCTGGGTAGCTCAGTGGATTGAGACCAGGCCTAGAGACGGGAGGTCTGGCCTCAGCCACTTCTAGCTGTGTGACCCTGGGCAAGTCATTTGACCCACATTGCATAGCCCTTACCACTCTTCTGCCTTGTGTAATAGTTAAAAGAGTGGTTGCCATAAATTGTGACCATGAAAATATGGTTTCAAGACAGTATCGTGAGTTAAATCAAAAAATAAAGTGGTCGCCATAAGAAAATTCCCAAATATTAAATATACCCAAGTCAGCTGGGTTTTTATGGAGATTTTAATTAATATGAATAAAGGAATTAATGAAAGGGAGAGAGTAAGAGGAAATAATGAGAAAAAGGCTAGGCCAGCCTAGGCTTGAGCCTTAAGAAAGAGATCAGTCAGTCTTTAATCCACTCACCACAAGATTTGTCCCAAGAAAGATTCTAGTGTTCAGAGAGACCCACCAGTTCAGCTCCTCAGCTCAACTAAGTTCAGTCACTGAGCCCTTCAATTCAGCTTTGGTAAGCTGAACTTTCAGAGGCCTTTCTGACCTCCTTTTAAAGAGAATTTTCTCCTATGTCACCTCCCCTAAGTTTTCACATCTACCAATCATAGTAGACGTTTTCACAGGACTGACCATTCTTAATTCACACCTGAGTAGACTAAAACTTTTGAGTAATTTACACCTGAGTAGACTAAAACTTCACACCTCTTTTTTTAAGCTTGTCCCTTGCAAGTTTGCAAGTTGCCTGACCTTTTAGTGATTAATTTGACCTTCATAGGTACTTAGCACCTTTTTGTATTAGATCTAAAAATAGACTTAGCTTAAGGGCTTTTTACTTACTATAAGTATGGGTTAAGTACTTTTCATTGTTCAGTAAGGAGTTTTACAACTTTATCTTCCCCTAAAGTATGCTTAAGTATGGGTGGAATAATGTTAGAGTTCTCACATTCCTGATCAAGTACCTTCATTGTTTAAAATTGGTCTTAACCAAGTGTTCTAAGGTAGAGTCTGAGAATTTTTAACATTCACAAGTCTGAGAAATTTTAAGATTCACACTTGGAGTCAATACACAGTATTGACTCCAAGACAGAAGGTAAGGGTTTAAAAAACAAAACCAAAAAAAACCCAAAATACATGCAAAATGCTTTTTGACGTATAAGGTAAATATGCTAATCTTTGACTGCTTTCTTGATTTCTATAGTGGTATATATTTTTGTTGCTACAAATAGAATAAATAAAGGTGGCATATGGAAGTATCTTTCCTTTTTAACAAAAATGTTGATAAATTTTATTTTTTTTATTGTGCTGGGTATTTCTCCACAAACACCTAAATATATTTAGAAAGATATTCCTGGAGATATGATTGGTTAGTTTTTAAGAAAATGGAGATGTGTGTCTAACTTGAATAGTATGGTATTAACACTGGTTCACTGTAGATTCAGGAACCTATTTCTCTAGCTGTTCATTGATTTAACAAGTAGTAGCACTTTTGGTTAAAGGAATTAGTCTGACATGAGTTGTTCATTTGTGCTATGAGATGAGATCTGAACCTATCCAAGAAAATCAGGTTAACTTCTATTGTCTCTCTATTCATTTTGCCACATTATTCCCTGTTAATCATATTTATCCTATCTCATTTGTAGAGAAAATAGTAACAAAATAAAAGTTAAGCAGGTCTATCTTCTCCCTTTTATCAGTTATCATCCCATAAACTGAATCCTTTCAGTATTTTACATGATCTTTTCTTTTGAATAGAGGAAACTACTTATTTTTGATTCCTTGGCATTTTTTAAATTAACCTTTGTTCATGCTGAACTTCATTTTTCCTGACATTATTCTTCACCTTCTGGACATAGCCTTTTAAAAATCTGTAGTAGAACAAGTAGAGAAGCAAAGTCAAGATGGCGGAATAATAGCAATTTTATTTTCGTTACTTCACATTTTCCTCCATAGTGAACTATGATAAGCACAAGACTGAATTCTCATTGAGAACGCCAGAGGAAAATCTATATTGAGTTACTTTTCCAGTCAAGAGTAGATCGATAGAGAGGTCTAAGGACCCTGGGGGTATGAGGGTTGGTCATTTGTATAGTGTAGTAGTAGTAGGCAGAAATAGTAGTGGGATGCAGCAGTGGCAACACTCAGGAATAGTCATGGTAAGAAGACTGAGCACCTGGACAGAAAGAGATCAGAGGGGACTGACTGTATACTGGCACTGAGAGTCGGAACAGATGTTATTTGACAGCTCTGTTATTCATTACCCAGTTTTGAGTCAGTTCCAGGATGAAGAAGAGTGATCACAGTTATAAGGGAAAAGGAATCCTGCATTCGTGAAGAGTAAGGGACAATTAAAAAAAAATAGCAATATGCTACTGAACTCAAGAATACGAGTGGGACTTAGATTAGCCCTACACATAATTTTGCAGTTGAATAAACCATTGAAGGAGGCCCAAATCAAAAGCCTGGAGTGCAGCCTCTCAATCCTGAAGAGCCTTCTAGTGGTCTCTCTCTACCATGACTGAGTCCAGCAGTAGTTTATAAAAGCTGAACCAAGAAAACCAAAGTGGTTTTGTAGAATGTAGACCCAGAAGGTAATGTAACAGACTTCTTCCTGAATCACATCATATTAGAATAACTGAAAACTCAGTGGCTTCTAGTCTGAGATGTGAAAGCAGCAGAAAGACAAATGCTCAGGCCAAATATCCACTCCTTGATCCAATCCTTGAACAGCCTCAACATCAAAATCAACTTGAATTGAAGTAGGCTGAAAAACTGTGTAAACAACAAAAAGAGAGCCTGACTGTAAAAGCCATAATGGTGGCAGAAAGGCAATATACATATGGAGAAAAAAATGATTTGAAAGCATTTACAAGGAAAACCTCAAAGAAAAGTGCAGATTAGACAAAAGCCCAATAAGAATTTTTAGAAGAGTTAAAGAGATTTTTTTTTTAAAAGAGAAAAAAAAATCCCTCAAAAAATCAAAATTGGTTAAATGGTAAAAGAATCACCAAAAATACTGAAGAAAAGAATACCTTGAAGCTTGTCATTCCACATGACATCAAAATACAATAATAAAGGATCAAAAGGCTGAAAAAAGAAGAAAACATGAAATATCTCATAGGAAAAAACTGATTTGGAAAATAGATTGAGGACAGATAATTTAAGAACTATTGGACTGTTTGAGACCTAGGAACAAAAAAAGAGCCTAGACTTATTCATGAAATTATACAAGAAAATTGCCCGGATGTCTTGGAATCAGAAGGCTAAGTAGAAATGGAAAGAATTTACCAGATAAGACAATCAAGCCAATGCACAGGAAACTGCCCAAGAGGGCCAGGAAGCAGAAAAGGGAAAGGGCAAAACACAGAAGGGGCTGAGGGTGCAATAAAAATTTTACAGATTGAAGACCACACCATTTTAAGGGAAGATTCTGGCATAGTGCACTTAAAAATCCACAAGCCATTCACAGCTACCGATTTGGAGGGCCCTGAAACATTGTATGCCCAAATTCTTCCTTGATCCTTTCAAATGCATTAAAGATTTCAAACAGGCACTAAGACTTTATGACCCAACTTTTGCAGACATTGAGCTTCTTCTGGGGGATCTTTTTACTCCAGCTGAGAAGCAACAATTCATCCAATGTACTTGGGAGGATCCAATTCTTTGTTTGGCCCCAGGAATATAGTGACCTAGATCTCTCACACAAACAGAACCTGATTTATCTACATAAGGCCTGCGAAGATCTCCTTGAAAGCTTGAGGTCATTTGCAAAAAGGCCAGATTCATGGGGAAAAAAATTGAGCGAATGAGGCAGGAATTCACAAATCATCCATCTATTTTGACCACCTAGTTGAGGCAGCAGAGACAATCTTGGGGTTCACAGAGCAAAGTGACCAAGCCCTACAACATGTCCATAGACAATTCATAAAGAGATACACTCCAGCAATAAAGAACTACTTTAAGCAGTTCTGTCCCAAATTTGAAATATGAAATCTAGAAGACCTTAGGGAATCTGTCACATATCTTTTTAATGTGAGCAAGGAACAGAGCTGGGAAAAAGATGAACAGATTAAAGATTTAAAGCAACAATTAAAAGAGGCCAATGCAATGATTGAGCAAAAAAGAGATTGAGGAAGTAAAAAACTTAGCAACTCTATAAAGACATATAAACCAAGAGTGCAATATCAGCAAACCAGGCAAAAACTATGCAAAAAGGTGCTTTTTATGCAGTAAAATTCACCACATAATCCAGTTCTGCCATCTGAAAGCTCAGATTCACCAAAAAAATAATAGAAGGTCTTGCAGCAACAACAACTAAAAAAATGAGAGACTACACAACAAATAATAACCAATCCCAGTGTTGTAATCATAACGGCAAATCCCATAGTCAAGTTCCTGACTTGAGTACAATGCAGTCTCTGATTTCCCAGGAAAGACCAAAATATGCCCATGTGGTTTCAAATTCCAACAAGAATGCCAGTTTATGAAGCCAGGAAACCTCATCAACATTAAAGGGTATGGGCAAAAGGTACAAAAATAGTTGAAGGAAAGAGAAACTAGATGGAGAGTACTTAGTCACTGAAATAAACTTTGGAGATGGTAAAACAAAGGGCAAAGCCATAGAACAACTAGAAAAGGAAGAACAGCTGCAAAGAGATGTAATAGAAATCAAGAATAGGATCTATAAAATAAAGGAGAAAGAGACTGGGGTACAAGAAAGTGATAAAGATATGGAGAATGCAATACCTTGCAATGACTTAGGAACCAAAGAATACAAAAGTGTAGCAGTTACAGAAACAAACTTGCAAAGGTCCTTAGCACAAAGTCAAAATATTCTTAAACATGAGTAAAACCATGGCACAGTAGAAGAAATACAATTACTAGGGTGTTCTACAGACTTTTAAAAGTACATACCACAAAGGAAAACCATTAAAGCACAGAGAACTTAGCAAAATTGGAGAAATGATCACCCCAGCCTGGGAAACAGCTCTTCCATCCTGGATTCATTTTTAGGACAATGATCCCAGTCTTACTAGCTTAGGATAACTCCATGGAGGACTCCATCCCTCCCTTTCCTATCCTACTCATTATCATCTGGGGGTCGTAATATCACTGCTGGGTCTGCTGTTTTTCCTTCCACAGTGAGGGGATTCTTGGGGGTGGTAGCCAATATCACCGGTTAAAGAAAAGTTAACATCTACTGTTACCCTCCAATCCTTGCTGCCCCCCAAATACAATCTTTATGCTATTGCCTTAAAAAAAAAAAACCTCAATGGTTTAAGAGTCAGGCCCAGAGATGGGATGTCCTGGGTTCAAATTTGGCCTTAGACAATTCCTAGCTGTGTGACCCTGGGTGAGTCGCTTAACTCCCATTGCCTATCCCTTACCACTTTTCTGCTGAGTCTAAGACAGAAGGTAAGGGTTTAAACAAACACACCATTATAAAGGGGTGGAGGATTTGGAATATATTCCAGAAGATAAGAATGTTAGAATTAAAACAGAGAGTAACCATCCAGCAAAAATGAGTATACTCTATATTGTTCATTTTGTAAGAGAATAATCATGTAAAACCAAAAACCTAAATAAATAAAGTGAAAAATCAAATACTTTCACCTGCATTCTGACTCCAACAATTTTTTTTTGGAGGGGGATCACATTCTTTGTTATTTGTCCTTCAGAATTGTCCTGGAACATTGTATTGTGGATAATAACTAAATATCACAGTTGATCATTCCACAGTATTACTGTTACTGTGTATAATGTTCTACTGGTTCTGCTTATTTCACTCTGCATCAGTTCATGTAGATCTTTCCAGCTCTTTCATAAATCATCTTGTTCATCATTTTTATAGCACGATAGTATTCCATCTCCAACATATGCCATAATTTGTTCAGCCATTCCCCATTTGATTCATATCCCTTCAGTTTCCAATTCTTTGCCACCACAAAAAGAGCTGCTATAAATAGAAAACAGATATTTGTGCTTGCATAAAATTTAAACGTTTTAAAGAAGAAAAGCAATTGCTTTATCACATGGTTCAATCAGGATATGATTGGGAATGTAGACTCTAAAATAATAATCCTAGTGCAAATAATAATATGGAAATAGGTCTTGATCAATGACACATGTAAAACCAGTTGAATTGTTCATTGACTATAGAAGGGGGTGTCGCAGGAGGGGAGGGAAAGAACTTGAATTGTGTAACCATGGGAAATATTCTTAATTAATTAAATGTTAAAAAAAATAAAAGTTTTTATGCCCTTCTCTTCATGGCCCAATGAATCATACTGTCCATAGAGTTTTCTTGGCAAAGATATTAAAGTAATTTGCCTTTTCCTTCTCCAATGGATTAAGGCAAACAGAGCTTAAATGACTTGCCCAGTATCACCTAGCTAATAAGAGTTAGAATCTGGATTTGAATTCAGGTCTTTCTGAATCCAGGCTTAGTGTTCTATCCCTTGAGCCAATGCTTCCTAGTAATAAGTAAATACCAACCCCCCCCCCCAAATCAAACACCCTTTGGGGTACTACTTTATACCCATCAGTTTGGAGAAGATGACAGAAAAGGAAAATGACAACTAGTGAACAAGTTGTGAGAAAATAGGTAGGAACATTAATGCAATATTGGTAGAGCAATTTGGAACTCTACTCAAAAAGTTATTTTAGGTTTATACTCTTTGATCCAGCAATACTGCTTCTTGGTCTATATTCAAATGAGGTCAAAGACAAAGGAATAGGACCCATAGGTATAAAAATGTTTCTAGCAGCTCTTTTTGTGGTGGCAAAGAATCCCCATAAATTATGGAAGGACTGAACTAATTATGATATACAACTATATGATAGAACACTATTATAATGTTGTAAGAAATGATGAAAGGGATGGTTTTAGAAAAATCTTGGACATACAAACTGATTCAAAGTGAAGTGAGGAGAATCAGGTGAATAATTTACACATTAACAGCAATATTATAATGGTAATCAACAATGAAAAACTTAGTAACTGATCAACACTATGACTTTTCATGTTTCCAAAGCACTCATAATGAAAAATACATACACTTCACTTCATCATGAAGAATTAATTGATTCAACATACAGAGATATATATTTTCAGTTTTTCCCCTAGAAATTTATTTATTTTGAATGACTTCATATTTTAATAGTTTTTTAATTTCTTGATTTCTTAATGTATTTGAGAGAGAGGAAGAGAATCTGGAACTGGAAATAAAATTGAATGAAAAAAAGTGCTATATAAGTGTGCCCATCCCTCTCCCCCTCGCCATTTGCTTTTGGTGATGAATTTTCTATTTATCTTCATTCTTTTCTTAAAACAAGTTCCTTTTTTTCTTCCTTATTATAGTTTTTTGGGAATTTTCAGCAATTCTTCTTGAGTGATTTTCATTCCTTCTGGCATTCCATGAATACTATCTTGTTTATGAACTCTTTGAGAACTTATTACCCCCCAAATTATTACTGCTTCTTTTTCTATTATAAACTCAAAGATGGAGTGGGCATTTCTCTTTAAAGTTCCCATTCCACTCCCTATATGTTTTATATGTTTTTTCTTCCTGTTAAAAAGGATCTGATACACAACAAAATCCTTCCCTCTTGAAATAGATCATCAAGACAATGAAGAAATTATCATTACCTCTTCCTATGTCAGAGAGTGTGAACTCCACCAGATGTCTGTATAATTAAAAGCCCAGTAATTATTATATCATGACTTTCCCCCCATTCCTATAATTAATTAAGCTATTCTGCTTGCTTTTTAAACTGTTCTAGGAAGCTAAATCCTTTTTTTCCTAGTCATGTCCTTGACCACACTGTTTACTTCCCACATCTTGCCTTGAGATACCCTTTCTTCAGATTGGTAGCAATATCACATGCTCCCTTTTTTTCTTCAATTTCTTTTGTTAAAATGCTGTAATTTTCAGTCAGACATTCCAGATTTCTTTTAGCAGATTCGTTATTCCATTGGGTGCCTTTGTGAATCTTTTGAAGTTGTAGTCATCAGATTTGACATGCCTTACGTGTTTTTGTAATGTTCTGCATGTATATGCATGGTAAGAAAGAATTAGAGGTCCGCAAATGGTACAGTGGTTAGAGAGCTAAACCTAGAATCGGGAAGATCTTTATTAAGATCTAGTCTCAGATACTTTCTAACTATATGATCCTAAGCAAGCCATTTAACCTTTATTTGTGTGAAATGGGGATAGTAATAGTGCCAAGGTTGTTTTTAGGTTTAAGAGAAATATTTTCAAAATTCTTCATAAGCTCTAAGGCATCATATGAATGCTCTAATAATAATAATTATTATAAATATGTTGACCCAATAGGTACAAAAAGTTATCATAATTTTTGTAGCTATTGAGCCAATTGTGTTCATTATTGTTCATTTCATCATCGTTATCAAATCAACAATTAGATGTTGCATTATCCCTTGACATTGTCAACCTCCCATCCCCCTCCCGTATCTTTTTCCTCTGACCTATATTGGCTCATCTTAGAAGAAAAGCAGTTATTTCCTTTTTATATGCTTTTATCTTTAGAAAGAGCCTCATCTTTTCCTCATCTCTGAAATATAGTGTCCTTTATTACCTTTCTCCTCTGTGCCACATTCTTCCATCTTACAGCATCTTGACATAGGTTTGTTTCCCTTCTCCTTTGATCCTTTTTTCCCTTTTTCTTTTTCCCATTGATGCCCTCCCCCCTTTTATTACCCCAACACAACATAGCTCTCCACATTCCAGTTTGTAGCTAGAAGGCTTAGCAGGAACAATATCTGAAGACCCCTCTTTTTTCCTTGTCCAGTTTCCATTGTCCATTTCCTATCAGGTAATGTTATGTCCCCCTCCTGGCTGAATGTTAATTCTTTCTAGCCTACCCTCATCCTTTCCTTAAGCAAAGGTAATTCAAACCTGTCCTTTTCTCTTGACCCTTGGGCCCACTGTCCACTTTTCAATAGTTGTTGCTACAGGACATGGATGCTAATCATGCTTAAATTAAATTGGGATTCCTGAATTACAATTCTTTGTGGGATGATAGTAAACTGCTAGATTTTTGCCATATGATCTTATATTGCTTTATTGTTAGTTTTCCTCCTTACTGCAATCAATCAATCAATAGGTCCTTATTATTATGTACTGTATCCTTAATGGGGATTCAAGTACAAATAAAAGAACAATCCTCTCAATGAACATAAGTTCTAATTGCAGAGACAATGAGGATATATAAAATACTTATGCCATGTTAATAGAAAGTTCACATAAATACATTCAAAATAATTTGGGAGGGATTGTACTAGTAGTTGAAAAAGTGAGGAAAATAAGGGATTGTGTGGTAGAGGTAAGCTTAGAGTGAGGGCATCTCAGGCATTTGGTATGGCCAGTACAAAAATGTGGACTTGGAAGGGAGAGGGCTCTGAGTGATGAACAGTTCCTCATCTGTAAAATCAGGACATTGGATTCTTTGGTCTCTGAGTCCTCATTGAGGTCTGTGTACATCTATGTTCCTATGGCTTTGGTTTGGATTAGTAATTTTTGTCTTGTAGATTTGCCCTTGCAGATTTACATGAGTATATGGACTTCATTTCAACTTGAAACAGATTTTTTTTAAGTTACTAATGATATTTAACACCTTATTTTTTCAGGTGGTGATGGCAGTTGCTCAACTTTATTGGCACTTATCACCGAAATCTGAAGCTGGTATTATTTCAAAATCTTTAGTACGTTTACTTCGTAGTAACAGGTGGGTAATTTTTTCCTATTTCTTTAATATTCATGTTCAATAAACTATCATTTGCCTTTCATAATGTGAATTTGGAACTGGTTATTACCAAGAAAACTTTAGATACTGTGAGAATTAACTATTGATATTTTATTTCATATTTGATTTTACTCTGTAAATTATATTATTCTGTAGCCATACATAAACTGTAGTATCTTTTTTCTTTGGGTGAAGAATTCATAATTCAAAAGTTCAGTCTCCTGTCAGATTTTGATGCCAAAGGTTTAGGCTTTCCCATAATCATTGTTAAAGAGAAACTCTGAACTAGATTTTAGAAGTATAATTCTCTCATAAAACATATTAATTTTGTGGAAATTGTTATCTCGGCATCACCCACGAAGTTTCTTTTATCCCCTATAATTTCAGCTTCTGAGAAACTTCAAGGGTTTCTGAAAAATTTCATCCTTGGCCATTAAAAAGATAGTCTTATCTAATTCCCAGGTACCAATAAGTCTACATCTTTGGACTCCTCTAAATGACCTCAAGATGCAGTTAGGTCCTAGAAATTCACAAAGTATTCCTTTTACATAAAGAAGGACAGTCTGCAATTCCACATGTGTGTAAACCAGTTTCATTAATGTAACGAATCTTAATCTCTAATTCCTGTGATGCCAGCCAAATGTGTTTCTATTCTATTCTTTGTACTATGCTTATAAAAATGATTTGTCTGGGGCTTTGGAATAAACCAATGCAAGCCATTGACTCGTCTGCTGAGAGCTCCTGAATGCATCATTTTTAAGAACATACCTCAATCTACCTTTTTGTAGAATTTTACCTGTTACAATACCAAATGATAATCACTAAAGCTTGTCAGAAATGATGTCATGCTAAATAATGATTTGTGTCTGTCTCTGTGCCCTTCTTCCCCCCCCCACCCCCCCTCTCTCTCTCACACACACACACACAGGCTTAAAAAAGCACAGTCTTATTTTAAACAGAAGGAAAGGAAATTAATTAGAGGTGCATAATTCTGGAAATTATTTTATTTCCCTTATTACATTTAAAAAGTTTTGTTGGATGACCTTTGTTTCTATATTACATTCATTTCTAAATATAGTCCTTCTGTCAATTACCTATCATCCCTCCTTCGTAACAAATATATTTAAATGTTCAGTAAAAAAAAAAATCTGTCACATCTCATACATACATACATACTTGTATACCCACAAGCCCTATACATTTTTTCAGTGAAAGAAGGGAAAAAGTACATTTTCTTTTCTCTAGGGATCAAACTTGGCTTTACTTACACAATATCCAGTTTTATTCTATTCTTCCCATTTATGTTCCTCTGGCCATTGTGTTTATTGTTTCCTGGTTCTGCTATACTTATTCCTTATTTCTTCAAGTGCTTCCATATTTCTCAGAATTCTTCAATACTTATTTCTTAATTGTACAATAATATTTTATCACATTGATAGACCACCATTTGTTTTTATCTGTTCACCGATCTTTAGGAATCTCGTTTGTTTGGAAATTTTTGGCTTTTTTCAAATGTCATATTGGCTTATTTAAAATTTTAATTTGATCTTTTATTTGAGAAATCTCAAAAAAAGTTTCACAAGAATTCAAGATTGCTAAAAAGCTTTTTATGGGGATATGCAAGAACATCTCTTTAAAACTTAAATATATTATTGATTTCCCTTATTTATCCTTCACTTAATGTCTTTTTGAAAAATATTTCCAATGAAAACTCTTCCTTTTATTTCTAGGGAGGTGCAGTACATTGTTCTACAAAATATAGCAACAATGTCAATTCAGAGAAAGGTATGTGTGTCACATATAATTTAGGGAAATGCCAAATGAATATGTCATTAATCTTCTTTTTTCTTTTTTCCTCTAAAAATTTAGGGCATGTTTGAACCTTATCTGAAGAGTTTTTATGTTAGGTCAACTGATCCAACAATGATCAAGACACTAAAGGTATGTATTCTTAAATTTTCTGGATATTCTCCTAATGTTTGATGTACCAAGGAAGAAATGGATCAAACAAGGAAACAAATTAAGACATAAGAGTAGAGTCTAATTTCTGACACTTGAAGATTAGAATCTTACTGCAAGAGAGTTAACTGTATTTTAAAAGCGTCTGTGCTTGTGCATGCACGCACGCACACACACACACACACACACACACACACAGAGTATATTCTAATTAATTTTTTTTCTTTAACTTATACTTGTGTCCTTTCTACCTATATCTGGAAAGTAAAAGGATACAAGGAAAATGGGATAGGAGAAACCATACTTTTCATTGATCACACTATTATTTAAATTCTTTAGCTCCCTCTTTCTTCCCCCCAATGGTCATTACCTCCTGGGAACTTGCCATACTTGTTGCCAGATATAATTCTTAGAAACAATATCATTGTCCCAATTTCATATTTGATGAAACTGATACTACCAATGGATTTGTATAGATAGTAGCATTTAAACCATAATTCTTAGAGTCCAAATCTGTCTTCTCCATGTCCAGCATTCTTTCCACTATACTTTATTGTGTCTTCTAATAAAGGGAGATATAAGAGAATGTCCAGCATTCTTTCTGCTATGCTGTCATTTTTTCTACTATACTGTTTCATATTTCTTAATGATCAGAGATATAGGTGAAATGAGATCAAGCTAATATCTCATTCCTGAAACATTTAAGTATGAAAATCCAGTGTGATTTATACATTTCTTCTATAATAAAATGTGTATTACCTTAAATATTCCATATAAAGTAAAATATGAAAGAAATATTTAGATGTGTATATGTATATAAGTGTAAGACCCATGGCATTTAATACTTATTCTTTACTATGTAAGACCTTTTAAGTTATGGCTTAGTTTATTCTATATTTCCCTACAAAGCTAAATACTAATTTTCTAATTTACCCATAATTTCTATTCATGTTAAAGGTTCATATCCTGCTCCCAGAAGGGTAATGCCTAGTACACAGTTATTTAGTTTTAAACAATGCCTAGCCCATCTTTGCTTTAGAGAATCACAGAATATCAAGTTGGAAGGAACTTACACATTATCCAAACTAAGAGTTCCAAACTTTTTTGTGTGTTTTGGATATATTTGTCAAAGTGGTGAAAGTCAGTGGACTCCTCAGAGTAATATTTTTAAATTCATAAAACAAATTCATATAAGTTCATGAAAGAAGCCAATTATATTGAATATAGTTATCGATTTTTTAAAAAGATGAATGCTTTGTTAGATTTTTTTGGCTGTCATACCAAAATGTTGATTTATTGAATTTGCAGTAACTATTGTTTCATGAAGCTACACTGTTTATAAAAAGTTTAGAAGATTTTTGGGGTTTTTTTGTCCCTGTGGGCAAGTGCTAGCCTGCTCAAAATTAAGCATCACGTTCATTCTTTAAAATTGTTTTTTTCCCTAGATACCTAGGATTCTCTTCCTTTTTTCTCCTGAGAGTCAGTGGTTTATAGTCAATAGAATGCTTATTTAGAAGTGGCAACCTGTTTGAATCTTGCTCATGACATTTTATTAGCATAATATTCATGGATAAGTATCTTAGTTAACCTCAGTTTCCTAGGCTATAGAATGAATTTTATAATATCTTTATTAACTGCCTTAGAGTTATGAAATTTTACATGCAAAGCACTCTGAGACTGTTTAAGTACTATGTTAAAGTCATCCATTATAATTACTATTCTGGGCAAAAACAGAGATCATGGAAACAAAACAGATCATATCTCTAGCCACACTCCAGCCTTTGTTTAATCATCTCAGAAATGTTATTTGAGTTATTCAGCCTCTAAAGAATAATTAGTTCTTCTTTTCTCTATGATCCGTTTTCTCACCTTTCCTTTTTACTAAATAACTTTTATTGTCATTGAATCAGTTTCTTTTTGTGTAATAGGTCCACTATCAATTTTAAGTGCTTTATTTTGATAGCTTACCAGAGGCCATTGGTTCAACATCTTTTATATCCCTCTTTCTAAAATATAATTTTAGAAGTAGGATACTTATTAAATGCTTTTCTAGAGTAGATTCTGAATAGCATAGAAAACACTGTTGTCAATGCATTGAAAGCCAAAAATGATTTTATTATTATTTAATTCTACACTTAAACACTAAATAAAATGATAATTTCCCTGTACAAAGTAGAACAGAGATTATTGCATGTGAAACTTTGAATCTTTGTAATGCACAATTTGCTTTTTCTTTTAAATATATAAATCAATTCATTGGGTATCTTCCAAGTTGTCTTGCTTGCCTGTTTCCTTCTGATCTTTTCCAGGCATTAGAAAGTTTATATCAATGGTCTTTTCTTTTCCTTTCATTTTTGAGGGCAACCCAGTTCCTAATCATATAAGTTTATCTCCTTCCTACCTCTTCTTCTTTCTTCTGAAGAGAAAGAAAAACAAAAGTAATGAATATGTATAGTCAATCAAAACAAGAAAATGAAGATTCTTAAAGACATGATTAATGAAATGTGGCAAAAAAATCAGATAGATGAGGCTTAAAATGATATAATATGTATAAAAATATGTTATTGTAAGTTGTTAGAAGTAAAATCGTCACAGAACTATTATTTTAACCCATATTTACAATTTAGTTGTAGTTAACTTTGCTTTTCATTGATGCCAAGTTTTTAGGACTTTTTGATAATCAGACATATAATTTTGACTATGAAGCATCCCAAGACTCTAGATAAATACATTAAATTTCTTCTTGTTTTTCTTAGCTTAAAAACTCAGTTATATGGCCTGGCCCAATCACTAACTAAGAAACCCAAGTATTAGTATCTAAAGTGAGACGTTTACAAGTGAAGAAAGTGACTATGAGACAAATGATTAGGCCTGGTAAACCGAGTAAAGGTTCAGTAATTCTTGGACTGGATTTTCCCGAACTGTAAATAATTAAAAATAGATGCAAAATTAATTTTATGAGTGAAGTGTTGACAAAGCACCAAATTGAGCAGCCCCAATTCTTATATAGAAAATCCCATTTAATTTGTTGTTAAATTGTTTATGTTGTGTGGTTTTTTTTTTTAATAGCTTGAAATATTGACAAATTTGGCAAATGAAGCAAACATATCTACACTCCTTCGAGAATTTCAGGTTTGTTTACAGATTTCATATACTCCAATACTTTTCCTTGTTAAAATGTAATCTTCTCTAGAGTAGAAATTGTGTCTTTTTTTTAATCTTTGAATATCTATTGCCTAGCCCAGTGCGTGCAAAGACTAGACACAAAGTACTTACCTATTGCTTGACTTGATATCAAGAAAATGTATTATTTATTCGCATTTGAGTCTTTGTCAAAATATAGATATTTATATGTATAAAATGCACATTGACAACTAGGAAATTAATATTTCAAGTACAAAATTATGAATTGAAATGGGAATCATGAAGCAATATCATCAAGATTTTTATAAACTATGTTGCAGTGTTCACTTTAGAAATTAAGCTGCTGAGGGTGATTTCGAACAGGTTACTTGAAAACATTGGTGCCTAAAAGTTTCATTTTCATTTTGCAACCTTAAAAATGTCCCGTTTGTGCTTGAAATTACTATTTGTAAAGCCTGTCCTTTTTGATACTCTGTTTCAGTCTAATATTTCAATTAAAAAACCTCCTACCTTCTAAATACAATTATTTCTTTCATCTGTTTGGCCTGTTTGTTTGAATTTGTTTCCCAGAAGTCTGTAGCCGTACCCCATAGAAGTGGATTTTCAATGGTTTCCCCATGGTGTTTGTCTTTCAAATCTTGCAGTTCTTTTTTTTTATCTAGTCATATAGAACTGTATATAGATTGTTTGCACCCTTTCTTTTATGTTGAATTGATTTGTGTTGCCATTAGATGTGAGCTCTTTGAGGGCAGGAGCTGTCTTGCTTCTTTGTCTATCTTGAATTCTTAGCTCAGTACCAGTGTTTTTTCAGCACTATTAGTACGGCAATTAAGCCTTGGGTATCACTATCTTGCTGTTTAGTGCTTAGTATATTTATGAGTTCCACTTTGGAAGTTATTTTATTTTTATTTTATTTTATCGTGTATTTAGTCAAGTTTTTAGGTATATTTTTGTATACTGTTTGTAAATGCAAGTACATATACTGGATTATGTTGATTACTACTTTTGTTTTTTGATTCATTCAGAAAGCTCATCTAAATTCTTTCTTATTTTTCTTTCTTTTTTCCTTTAAGCAGTTTTGAAAAAATATTTTTCCTTTTTGATTTTCTATAGTAGTCACACCTAAAAATAATTCAGTTTATAGTAGAGGAAAACTTTTATTATCTCTGATTTTGCATCCCAGCAATTATTTGAAATGTTAAAATAAAACATGTTTATCTTATGGCATACTTACTAAAAATCTTATTTCATCTTTTTAAAACTGGAAGACTACATAAAAATTCAATATACTTAAATGAAAAATGTAGTTTAAATTTGAATGGATTTTAGACTCTTCCATTTTGTATTTGCAATATGTCTATTTTACAATTCCGTATTAGAAATAATTTAGGCAATGTACATATTTTATAGTTGTTTTCAGAAGTTGATAAGTACTTTTTCTGAAATATGCTACTTTGACATTTTGATAATGTAATTTGCTCATTTGTCATTTTCAATGATCATTCTTATTTTTCTTTAAACTTTTACATTTACTTTTTTCTATTGTTAGTCTAAAAATACGAGGAAAGTTATTATGAAACAAACTTAATGAATGTTAAGTAGTATTTTTGTGCTTATTGTGAATTAATAGTGCTGAAGAATTCATTACAATAGTACTGACAGATTTCTCTGTCAATATTTTTACTTCATTTATATATTTTTGAAAATAAAGTATTTGTCATTAGGCTATATTATTTGCTTCTCAACACCCCAATTCTAAGATTTGGTCTCCCAGAAAAGAAAGAGTCATTCTTTGAGGCAGGTAGGTCAGTTATTCATAGATTCACAGATGCTGCTGGTTAAATGGACTGAAATCTCCCAGAAGAGAGAGTTCTCATCAACTCCTTCAACCTTGCACTCAGACTAATTGCTGTCTTTGGGTGACTGCCCCCCTCCCCCCAATCTCTTGGGCAGTCGGAAACCACTGTGGCCACAGGTGACTGGAGCTGGCATAAAAGTACATTCTTTAAATGAAAACCCAAGCCATTAATAAGACAGTGGTTTAACTTTGTTGTTTACTAGATTATATCCTTTAAAAAGGCATATCTATTTGATAAATGTTAAAATTAAAAAAAATATATATATATATCTATTTGTTAAATGTTCTTACTTGGTAAGACCACAATGCACAAGTAATAAATAAATTTGTCATAATTTTTCATTTAATAAGTCTAATATTCATCTAATTGAATGCCTGCTTTCTTTAGACCTATGTGAAAAGTCAAGATAAGCAGTTTGCTGCAGCTACTATCCAGGCTATAGGCAGATGTGCAACCAACATCTCAGAAGTAACCGATACATGCCTTAATGGTTTGGTTTGTTTGCTGTCCAACAGGGATGGTAAGGAAGTCTCTATTTTGTTTTAAAATGAATAAAATTTTGAATGTTGGCAAGATATAGAGGTAATAGGACAATTAGAAATATCATCTATTGTGGTATCTCTTTGGAATCATCTACAATGTAATATAACAGTATCACAGCCAGAAAGCACTTTTTAAAAAATGATGTTTAATTTGGAAATGATGGTAACCACATCTTCTTATTACTAGCTAGAATTGATTGTGGAGGTTGTTTTCTTTTTTGTAGCTCTTCAAAATGTATTCTCTCAGAGATACTTTTTCACAAAAAGTATTTTTTCCCTTTTTTCTAATAAGTTTTGAATGTTGTATAATAACTATTCACCTGCAGAGGGTGCTGAAAGCAGGCAAATGCATTTTTAAAAAAACATGGCAATGATATTAAAAATTATTTTTAGTGTTTTAAGTTAAATGTTCAAAGTTGCTTTATTTCTTAAAACAATAATTTTGTATTTAAATTAAATACAAATTGAAAAACATTGTTATAAATTGTAGGTATATTTAAGGAAAACAGAATGTAAAAATGTTGACAAGATAGGTAGTTGAAAATCCATTTATAAATTACCTAATCAAACTTTTAAGATGTCTGCAATTTTTAGGGAGATGGCTACATAGTAATATCTACCCTCAGTTTTAGAAAAGAAGGGGGAAAATATCACTAACCAAAGAAATTTTCTTGACAATTTCCTTTGAATAATTGTTATCTTAATAGTATTTGTGTTTAAAATGATAGATTCTGCTTAGGAAAAATAATTGCTCTTTGGGCAAAATATAATGGAAATAATTTATAAAATTATCAATATAGAATATGTTAGTATATGTACTTTGTGTTTATACTCATGTAAGTTAAATGTAATATCAACCAGGCTAAATGTTTTTTAATAAATTTTCTAATCAGATTGCCTCACAGTGCTCAATTTTGCAATTAGCCTTTTTCTCATAAAAGCCTTTTTCAATAATATATAAAATATATATGTATATAAAATTATTTTAACTATTCCAGACCAAAAAAAAAATAGAAACCAAATTTAACTTCAAAATACTTTTATGGATACCATTTACTATGAATAGAAATAAAATTGTAAACTTATAGAAATTCAACAAAAGAAAGTAAAACTAATCAAATTTAATTATTTTTCCCAACTGAATTAAGATTTTCATTTTACTTTTCCATTTTTTAAAAAATTTATTTCTTTTGTTATAGTTCACATTTTAATTGCACCAGTTTACATAATATTTTTATTTAGTCTTGTGATTCAACCAGAACTTATTTGTAAAAAAATCTAATTTACTAATTTAAAAGTAATAAAAGTATTATTCTAATGTAAAAACTGTTTACTGAACCTAATCATTTACGTTTTCAGTAATTTCAGTCCTGACAATTTAGTTCAGGAAAAAGAAAAAATATATATATAAAGATATATTTGTAATTCTCTAATGTTATCTGTATTTTCATGATTTGCTTTTTTGGAAGATGTGAACATAGATATTTGAATATGTACTTCTTGGAACATATTTTGTCTGTTGTCTGCACTTTGTTATTTTTGAAAAACTTTAGCTTACTTCAATATTTAATATTTAGTACTAGAAGGTTTCATCTCTATCAATTGGCATATATGTTACTTATATAAGTCACTGAACAATGAAAAATAGATTGGTATTTTAAACAAGTAGAGTGTGCCTTCTAAAGGAAGTCAGACTTTACATCCGAATGCTTCAAGGACCCCAGGAATGCTTATATTCTTGTTTTCTTATTCAATTTATACTAATTTTACTTTAAATTATTGTTACTATTTATAAATGTTTTTTAATAAATTTTCTAATCAGATTGCCTCTTAAAGTTGAGTTATTTATAATTGATCTTCCTCAATTCTTTGTTGGCTAGAAATCAATTTTCTTATTCTTTCTTCTGTATGTTCATAGCATTTTTATGATCCAGCTTCTACATATTACACACATGGCTATATCTTAAATAAATCTACATTCACACTTTACATCTATAGCTGCATCATAACCTACATATGTAAGATTTGATCTCTTTAAGTAACCTCATTTTTACTTGATATACTTTTATTATGAGGTGAGATTTTAACATTTCTGTCTTTAATAAGAACTACTGCTTGCACCTAGCAAAAATAAATACTAACTTTGGGAAATTATCCGAAACATTAACAATACTCGTTAGGTTAATTTTTCTTTAAAATTTGAGTTGAATGCACAAATTTTATCTTGACTGAATTTTGACCCTATATGTATAGTAGTCTAAAATTTCAAGATGAATACAAAAGCCAGTCTCTTAGAAGAGTTGTATTATTAATGCTAAAGTTCAGATTCTACAGACTAAAGCTAAGGCTAATAAAAAGGTCTGCTTTTAAGCTATACTGTGTGAAAAAAGATGATCAAAGAAGACTCTGAACCACTATTAGTGCTTTTTGTTGGTCAATTTTTGATTGAATGGCATGAACTTGCTTCAATAAACCACTTAGTTTAACAGCCTTTACTTTGTATGACTTTTCACTGATTAAAAAATAAAATCTTCAGTCATAAGTTTAAAGTTTTTTTCATTGTTAAAGTTATTCAGAATAATATGATACTAGCTTCCAAGGCAATTTCAAAATTAATTGGGGACAATGGTACTTTCTTGGAATTGTGTATCTCCTCTTGAGATCACTCCTTTTACTTGAACAGTATTTTCATGAGTTTTAAAAAATCCTATTACTTTTTCGTGACACCTTCTCGATATTCTAGAATCATTATTATTTCAAGAAATCTGTCTGTGGATTCTTAGGGGGAAATTTCTGGACTTCCTCTCATCCCCAGGTGATACTTGGAGAATCACTGAACTGCAGTAAGAATGGTTGGCTGCTAATTCACAGGTCGTGTTTTCCATCTTAACAAATTTATTCTTTCTATAAATATTTATCATGAAGTTACTATGTGTGAAGTTTTGTGCTATGAGAAATCTCTGCCCTGGAGAAGTCTATAATCTTATAACAGATCTAAAATTTATGAAGCACTTTAAGTTTTGAAAAGCACTTCATGTGCACAAGGCAGTATGTGAAAAATTGCTAAAGTTGTGATTCAACCAAAGTTCTCTATAAATTCAAAGAAGAAAGAAGTTAGGGATCCAAGAAGGTGTCATGGAAGAAGAAGTAGTATACAATGTAATAATATAGCATGTTGATTTTACTCATCCCTATGAGACTATTATCATTTATAGTTTTATTTCCTATAAGATACTCTGGACATATGGCTTCTAGGTATACATTTCTAGGCAGCTTTTTTCTTTTTGTGATTATAGGCCTTGCTGAAACCTTTCTTGCTTCCCTACCATTTTCATCATTTAAGAAGAATTTTGGGGGTAGTTCTTCCTATGTATGTCTAGATAGATATCTGTAGGCCTAATGATGTACTCCCTTATTTATTCAAATTCCCTTGCCATTTCTGAAGCCCTGCAGGTTTAACTTGTCAATAGTACAGAGTTGCTCTTCTCAGGCATGGACTATTTTATCTGATTCATATTTTGGCCTTATTGTCCTAAATGGCCATTGCATCTTCTAACTAAGTACCTGCATTCTGGAAACTTCCTTTTCTTTGGTGAGGTGGAATAACTGCAAAGTCAGCATCTTAACCCTTTTATCATTTTTAAAGGAAAACTTTAAAAAATATATGATACATCATTATTGATGGATATTTGTTCTCATACATATTCTGGCCAAAGTTCCTACTCTTGTTAATGAGTGGCTACGGTGCCACTGTGGTGAGACATTGTCTCATTTTTAAGCATTAGTAATGTAAACAATGAAATTTCGAATTTGGGTGGCACAAGGACCCATGTACTCTAATAGATCTCCTTAGGCATTGGCTGCTTTCTTTGCTAGACCCTTTTCCTTACCTCACATTGCCTCTCTTCTCAGAGACATATGATATTGATGTTTTAGGTGATAAGACTTCAGAACTTTCTTAAGATACACTTGACTCCCCTTGCTCTCATTAGTATTTTGGGAAAAAAAAAACATCTTGATGAAAAGCTATTAGAATGTTTAGATTGTTTTTTTTTAATTGATCCATGTGAAATGTGAAATATTATGTGGTCGCTTTGTAAATCAATGTGGTGTAATAAGACATTGTACAGAGTTAGAAGACCTGAATTTTATTTCTGCCTCTCCTCCTTCATCTGTGGCTTTGGATAAGACACAACTTTTCTGAGAATCAGGGAATCTCTGTCATGGGACAGTGAGTGGCTGATGGCAGGCTTCTCTTCCCAAGTGATGTGAGCAATCATTAAACAAGATAGTATATATGAAGGTTTTGAAATTTTGTGAAGTGTTACACAAAAATAAATGGGAAACATGAATTTGATAAGGAGAACCAAACATGGTGCCAAGGGGGAAAGTTGTGCCAACTCTCCACCTTACACTGTTAGGAGATAATGAAAGAGTGCAAACGGTTGAAAAGTACCACTGAGTAAGAAGCCATAGAAACAGCATTAACTTATTTGAGATAAGCTCTAAATGAAAGAGATTTTTTTAAACACACTTGTATTACCACATAATTTCAAGGAATCTTAACCTTCATAGTATTAATTCTAAGACAGAAAAGCAGCAAGGACCAGGCAATTAGGAATAAGTGACTTGCCCAGGGTTACCCAGCTAGGAAGTGTATGAAGCCAAATATGAACCTTCGACCTCCTAACTCCAGGCCAGCCTTTTATCCATTGTGCTCTCCAGCTACCCCCAACATACTCTTTTAAAAATTTGGAGTATTTTTTTATAGGTAGTTTACAATATTAAACAGAATTTTCAGCATGCAGGAATTCCTACAATAATATTTACCTCTCCCAAACTATGTTGCAGTCCATCTGTGACTTATTTAAATAACTTGCTAAGAATTGCATGATTTCATAATTATCAGTGATAAGATATGAATCTTGGTCTTCTCAATGCCAACATGACAGTATCCATCATGGATGCATTGCTTCTTGATTGACAAGCATATGGTGTATTAGTTTAACCTTATAATAATTTGAGATCTATGTTTTGTGTCTTTATCAGAAATAGTAGTTGCAGAAAGTGTGGTCGTCATTAAGAAATTACTACAAATGCAGCCAGCACAGCATGGTGAGATTATCAAGCATATGGCAAAGCTCTTGGACAGTATTACTGTGAGTAAATGACTCTTTTGATGTTAGAAGTTTTTAGAGTAAATTTTTTGATAAACAAGGTTGTATATAATGATGTACCACTTATAAGAATTGAAGCTGTACAAAAGTCAGTACTTATCTGTGCCAATGTCTAGTAAAGTGAAATTTCCCTGTCCTCATTGCCAGTATCATCCAACTGTCCTTAATTGAAAGTTGTGGATACTACAACATATATGGCTGCTGTGGTAAGACCACTTTCTTCTTTGTGATTCCTCTAAAGATATTTTTTGACCTCTACTTTTTATTTTAGAATCAACTGTGTATTGATTCCAAAGCAGAAGTATATTAAGGGATAATCAGTCGGGGTTAAGTGACTTACCCAGAGTCACACATCTAGGATGTGTCTGAGATCAGCTCTGAACCTAGGAACTCCCTTCTCTAGGTCTCACTCTCCATCCACTGAATCATCTACCTGTCTCAGCCCTACAGATTTTTATGTTGATGATCACTAATGAAACTGTCAGAAGCCAACCTTGGGATGCTAATAGAAAAATTGGAATTGTCATCAAATATATCCTTATGAATGATGATGGACCAAAAACTGTAGTTATGGTAGTCATATTCATAATTACATTCTTAATCATTCTAATGTGGCTTTTAGACTTTAGACCTACAACAGACAGTATATTGGACTTCTTGAAAAGTTTCAGTAAATGTGCCCTTGTTAAATGTTAGAAAGACTATTTCAACAATATTCAATTCTTATAAACATGTTTAATCTATTAGCTTTGAAGTCTGTTTGTTGACATTTAGTTTTACTGGGTTGGATGAGTGAAGACTGGATAAAAGCAACCTTCCCCAATAGTTTGTTGATTGTACCTCAAAGTAAGCAGTTGTACCATATGTGAAAAAAAATGAACATAACTGTGATTTACCTAGAAATAACAGCAGTAGGAAGACTACCCTGGTCTACATTGTCAAAAGCATAGCAATTCATTTAGTTAGAAATGTTAAGAATGATGTGATTTATATGAATGATACTTAACCTTTTTTTGTGTGTCAAGGTCCTCTTTAGCGATCTAATGAAGTCTATGGAACACTTCTCAGAATAATTTTTTTAATGTACAAGATAAAATACAATTTTATTGGATTGCAAATGAGAAAGTATTAATACTGAAATCCAGTTATCAAAATACTTTAAAGATCAAATTCCAGAGGCAGAGGCACAAGCGGCCCTGGCTTTCCAAACAGTTATCACAAAATAATCCCATCTCAGAAAAAGAAATTGAACAAGCCAAGCCACCAAGGAACTTACTAAGAAAAAATCACCAGGACCAGATGGATTCACAAGTGAATCCTATCAAACAATTAAAGATCGATTAATCTTAATACTCTACAAACTATTTCACAAAATAGGCAAAGAAGGAGTTCTACCAAATTCTTTTTATGATACAAATACGGTACTGATTCCCAAGCCAGGAACATCAAAAACAGAGAAAGAAAACTATAGACCAGTATCCTTAATGAACATAGATGCCAAAATATTAACTAAAATACTCCTTAAAAGCCAAACAGTTAGGACAAATTCAACTCTAAGAACTAGAATCATTATATGTGAACATATTGAAATACCATGTCATGTAGTGGCCTTGTCATCTGAACTTGTAGACATATAAAAATGATCTCCCTCAAAGTATCACCTTTCAATATAGAGGACAATGATAAAGGATGATAATGACTAGTAGCCACATTCGAACCACCTTCATAGGACTGTGCTTTGCTAATCCAAATAAGATTCCCAAAAATTCATGAGGTTGAATTCTAACTCCCAGGATATCTTTTTGTGATTAACAATTTTTGATGGGGAGATAAGGGGACACCTGTCCCTACCATTTACATCATCATTGTAACAGTGAAATAGCAGTATCAAGTCCAGTTTATCCCCCCCCCCCAAAAAAAAGGTTATAGGCAAAATTAATTTTTTTCCTGTAGAACTTTATAGGTAAACTTTTAAGCATATCTTCTCCTTATTCTCATCAAGTGTGTTACAATTAAATACAGTTAAATGTGATTTGTTGCTAAGTTCAGTTCACTGAAGGCTCCTAAGTCCTTGTAAAATAAACATTCATAATGAAGTTCTTTAGACCTATTCAATTTTAGTAGGTCTATCTTTTTAGTGTTGTAAAATTGTGCATTTGTCCTAAGTGAGCACCAGTAGTACACAATGGTGATGTGTTAATGGTCTGTGTCATGTTTATAACTTTAATCAACATGTTTCTCATCCTGCCCTCTACAATAGTATAAGCAAGAGTTCTTGTGTTTTTGCTTCATATTGCAAAATTATCACTGCAGAATCATCATTAAAGCGTTCTTTGCAATGCCATGTCAGAGTAACATTATTTAATTTCATGTACTATATTCATTTTAGTTTTAATTACTCTACAAATTTAGCATTTCAGCTATATAAATAGTTATATGAAGGCATATGGGAAGTAGAATTTATTTTGTTTGTAGTACTTATTTTGTTCTAAATTTTATTCTCATGAATGAACTGAACTTCATAGAAAAGGTAGCATATTTTTAAGTGACTTATGCATGGCACCCAGTATCTTTTTAACCTATTGTAACTGAAATGTGATAGAATCTTATAAAAATTGGACCTAGGGGGAAACTTGGTAAGTCAGTGGATTGAGAGCCAGGGCTAGAGGTAGGAGGTCCTAGGTTCAAATCTGACCTCAGACACTTCCTAGCTTTGTGACCCTGGAAAAGTCACTTAATCCCCATTGCCTAGCCCTTACCACTCTGCTGCCTTGTGTAAAAGTTAGTTTCTAATAATAAAAGTACTATATTTTATAAGGTTTATTAATATTATTATTAATAATTATTATTAATAAGGGTTATTGGAATTAAGAATACAAAGTAGAAATCACGTGCCATTGGCTGATTAGCCAATTCAGAATCCCCGTGCTTGGCATTCTTACTACATCTTGCAATCTCCGAGTACAGGAAGAGAGAGGCCGAAGAAGGCGTTGCAGCCAGTTTAAACACAAATTGTGTTCTCTCCCAGGTGGGGACTCATGTGAGATTATAGGGAATTCTGGCAAGTACCAAGGACTTCTGGGGATTGAAGTCCAGGGTTCAAATCTCCATTTTACACTTGGTACCAATACATAGTACTGATCCTAACGTGGAAGGTAAGAGGCAAAAAAAAATTGGACCTACCTGGTATGAGAACAATGGTCCCCTACTGATTGCTAAGTAAATCCCAAGCTCTGTAGTTTTAGAAGTATAGGAATCCTTAGGAATATAGTCTACTCCACCCTTTTGGTGAATTAGCTCCACTGATGGTACCAATCAGTCTTGCTCCTGGAACCAACTGAATTGGAATCACTTATTTCACCATTTGGAATCAGAACTCTTTCTGAGAGTTCTAGGAATTAAAAAACGAGCCTAGAACAAGTTCTCTCATGTGGTGGCAACAGTCTTTTTAAATAAT